>NC_049250.1:5932152-6271126 GCF_011100685.1 Canis lupus familiaris
TTCCACTCAACGTAATCACTTCAATTGCTTCTAACTTAAGAGTCTCACCAAAATATTTTCTGCAGAGTTTCTTTTTTTTTTTTTTTTTCTGCAGAGTTTCAATTACCACTTATCACACAGAAGCTATTTGCCACAAACCTTTCCAAAGACACCATTTGCCAGCCACAGAGTAACTTGCTGCACTGCTGCAAGGAGGTACCTCCTCCTCTCTCTCTCCATAAGCCACTATCAAACTGCACAAACAGATCCCCATGGGCAGAACAGTCCTTCTGTATACATTCTGTTTAATCACCTCCTTCCAGAAGGTGTGTCTTCTTCAAAGACAGTGTGTGTAAGCACGTGTGTTTAGGGATAAATACCAACCACTCTGTTAGACTTCATACATAATTCGATGCTTTTGTCAATAGGCCCTCTCCCTAAACTTCAATTACATACAACAGATAAAAATATACTAAGAACTTATTCTTCCTTCAATATCTATTTAAAATATCTGCCTATACTTTTATATTTTATATTCAAGGCACGAAGTCAGTGACTTTAAATGTAACACAACTGAAAG
The DNA here is from genome assembly GCF_011100685.1 of Canis lupus familiaris. Lineage (NCBI taxonomy): Eukaryota > Metazoa > Chordata > Mammalia > Carnivora > Canidae > Canis > Canis lupus. Next base: position 5,932,712 of record NC_049250.1, read on the forward strand.
CATTTGTTAAAAATTTCATAAATTATGGCCTATACTTTTCAAAACTCTTATAGTCATGAAAGACAGTGATAGATTGAAAAATTACTCCAGATTAAAGGAAACCAGAGATGATAGCTAAATGCAGTAAGTGATCCTGGATGATATTATGGAAAAACCTTTTTCCTCTCTAATAAAATACTGTGTTGGGAAAACTGCTAACATATGAATAAGCCCTACAGATTAGAAAAAAAGTATTGTATTAATCCTAACTTCTAGACATTGGTATCTGTATTGTGCTTAGATGTGAGAAAGTGTCTTTGTTTTTAGAACATACACACTGATGTATTTAGGGATATAAAGAACTCTTATTTGGTTTGAAATAAAATTATTCACGCATCTGAGTATGTACACACATGTATACGTATGCATATACACACATAGTGGCAACTGGGAGTTCTCTGTTCTGTTATTACAATTTTTTAAAAGTCTAAAACTAGGGGATCCCTGGGTGGCGCAGCGGTTTGGCGCCTGCCTTTGGCCCAGGGCGTGATCCTGGAGACCCAGGATTGAATCCCACGTCGGGCTCCTGGTGCATGGAGCCTGCTTCTCCCTCTGCCTATGTCTCTGCCTCTCTCTCTCTCTCTCTGTGTGGCTATCATAAATAAATAAAAATTAAAAAAAAAAAAAAGTCTAAAACTATCTCAAAAGAGTTAGAAAACAATGAATAAATTTTATTAACAACTGATGTTTATCCTTTCTTTAGAGTACCTCTTTTATCATCGTTTAGTTAATTCGAATGCGTAAGATACCAGTATATGTGATATTAATTATTGTTATGAACCAACAGGGGGTGGTTACATTATCATTTCTGGGAAAATACTAAGAAATGAATGAAGTCACAATAGGTACCTAAAATTTGAGTGCATCAGAATCACTTGAAGAGTTTGTTAAAAACATATTTCTGGGCCCCACCACCAGAATTCCTGTTTCAGTAGTTCTAGGGAGGAGCCCAAGAATTTGCTTTGCTAACAAGCTGCCAGATTCCCCGATCTTCCAGGACCACACTTTGAGAACTATTGTGCTACGTCAAAGTCAAGTGTTAAAATACAAGCTTCTCAAGAACAGAGGAACTATATTCAACCTACTAGGCATATCACCTACTACATCAACATGTTGGTTATTATACAGTTCATTCATTACATGGAAAGAATAAATGCAAAGGCCTCATGAAAGCTGAGGAACAATTTGAACTCTTCATTACTGAGCTTCACATTTTAAATTCTTATGACATAGCTAAATTGAGAAGAGAAAAAGCATAAAAAGAGATATTAGACCTAGAGCCAAAAAAAAAAAATCTAAAAAAGAAATGTGGTAAATAAAGTAATCACTTGAATCCTTAATCAGTACCCTCATTATCTTTTTTTTTTTTTTAGATTTATTTTTTATTGGTGTTCAATTTACTAACATACAGAATAACCCCCAGTGCCGGTCACCCATTCACTCCCACCCCCCGCCCTCCTCCTCTTCTACCACCCCTAGTTCCTTTCCCAGAGTTAGCAGTCTTTACGTTCTGTCTCCCTTTCTGATATTTCCCACACATTTCTTCTCCCTTCCCTTATATTCCCTTTCACTATTATTTATATTCCCCAAATGAATGAGAACATATAATGTTTGTCCTTCTCCGACTGACTTACTTCACTCAGCATAATACCCTCCAGTTCCATCCACGTTGAAGCAAATGGTGAGTACCCTCATTATCAATTCTATTATAGTTGCTATCCCAGGGATTCCATTCAGTTAAGCTTGCTGAACACAGTGTAAATAATTTCTCCTTATTTATGTAGTGTCTTCTAAATCTCTTTCAAATTTCCAGGAAAATCTTATAAAACTTTAGAATATTCTATTTGGCTATATACATTTACTAATTCCGCTTGACTAGAAAATAGAGAGAGGAGTAGAGCTATGAAACCATAAATAAGACCATGGAGGAAGTGACAGCTGTGACTTCCAACAGAAATGAATTTCCATAAAGTGACATACCTTTCTTCTCTTGCTTCAGGGCTATTCTGTGATGTAATTGCAGTATCTTTTTTCTTTTCTTCAGGGTCTTTATCTGTTGATGGTCCATCTGAAAATTATGAAACCCCTCAGTTGTTAGCATTTATTTTTTAAAAAATTACAAAATGGAACTACTGCATGTTATCAGACTATTTATGCAAAAATCCTAAATTTTCAACACTAAATGAAGTTTATGCAAGCTATTCTATTTGCATTTGTACTTGTGTATTTTTCACAATGCATGCTTAGCATTCCCAAATAAACTCCCTCATGTGGTGGGAAGTACAAATTCATATGCCAATAGGAACCTAAAATGAAGAAAAATATACTTAACAATAAAATCTTTAGAGGAAATAATAAATGAATGCAATGGAGAAAATATATAGAACAAAGGGAAGGAAAGAAAATAGAAATAATTATCAGTACTGTCATTTTAAAATGAAAGTACAAAGCATATAGAGCAACATTATTTTAACAATTTTCCATAAAGTCAAAAAATTTGAGGTAGTATCCAAAATCTATATAAATATTTTAGGGATAGTAAACAAAGAACATTTTCATAGAAATGACTTCAGGAAAAAAAAAAAAGGGGAAGAAGAAATGACTTCAGGATTAGTGAGGCCTACCTAACACCTCCTCTGTCTTAAATAATCTGTAAAGTAATACAGAGTGTACAAGCTTTAAGAGACAAGGAGGTATAAAATAGGTTGGGCCAATGCAACTGTTTAACAATGAAAAGAAACCTACATGTTTATAAATCAACCAGAGCAGCATTCTGAATCTGGGTTCAGAAAACGTTTGGATTTGTTGCATAAATCATCCCATTCATCTATCTATATTTGGATTCCTACATAAGTAATATGAGCCATATAAATACTTTATTTCTCCATATCCCTCTGTATAGGACATAAAAGAACATTTGTATATTCAACTGTTTATCAGGACCGCCTAGGTAACTTTTAAGCATATGCTTATGCTCAAGCTCCTATCCTGATCCATTCAATCCAAATCTCTGGTATGAGGCATGAGCATCAAAATCTTTAAAAGTTCCCCAGATGACTGTAATATACTAATTTAGATGAGGCGAACTGATAAGAGAATGGTCTAAACCACAATTCTAGAATTCATCTTGAAAACGTTAACAAATTCAAAATACAATTGAAGCCCCCCATGACACAGTGTTAGTTTTCAAATACTAGTTTTACCAGCCCCCTTTATTCTCTACAGTTCATGTGGAAGGCCCCAAAGCCTAAAGATGGTATAGCACTGGGAGGTAGAAAACAAAGATAAATCATGACATTAAAGAACATAACAAGGACTAGGAAATACTCCAAAACTAAGAGGATAGAAAGTATTTGAAAGGTGATGTAAAAAAATAAAAATAAAAATAAAAATAAAAATAAAGGTGATGTAACAGTGCAATACTAACAACGATCCAATGCAATCACACTGATACCACAGACTGTTCTAGCAGTGTGAACTAGTGCAATCCTTTGAACAAGCAGAGTAGTAAGAGGCATAGACAGCCTTAAAAGCATTCCTATTATGTGAATATAGCATTGTGGGCAATATAGCAGACCCAGAGAGAAGTGGTCCAGCTCTGGACTATCTGCAGATCACACCCCACCAGCAATCTATGCACAAGATGCTTAATCTCTCAGAGTCTCCATTCTGCATCAGAAAATGGGAAATATAATGACATCTAAGGCACTAGGCTTCTGCATTTATATGTTCAGCATTCAAAATTGTGCAATAGGAGCACCTGGGTGACTCAGTTAAGTGTCTGCCCTTGGCTCAGGTCATTATCACAGGGTCCTGGGATCGAGCTCCACATCTGGCTCTCTGCTCAGCAAGGAGCCTGTTTTCTCCCTCTCCCTCTGCCTGCGACTCCCTCTGTTTGTGCTCACTTGTTCTCGCTCTCTCAAATAAATAAAATCTTTAAAAAAAAATAGTAAATCTTCTAGAAATCAAGCTAATAATCTAAAGAAAGAGCTTTAGGCAATAAGATATTCATCAAGACATTATTCACACTAGCTATAAAGTTAAAAAAAACACACATCTAACAGGCAAGTGATTAAATTACGGCATAATCACCCAGTGGATTATTCTGAAGCCAATAAAAATGAGTTAATGATGATATAAAAATACAAAATCTTTTTCATTAAAAAAGTAATATATAAGTAAGTATACATACAGCATAAAAAGAATTAGAGTTGAAGCAAAATTCATACACCAGGAGAAAAAAAGACAAGAAATGCAACAAGATATTAACTGATGGTTGTACTTAAAGACAGACTTAAAAATTATGTCTTTTCCTCCTCCAATTCTCCAAATTTTATTTAATGAACATGGAAATCTTTTAACATAAAGTTTTTAAAGGAGAACTTGTAATGAGATCAGATACCTCCAGTAAGTGTAAAAGAGTAAAACTTCTTTAAATTTAAGATTAAATGAACATAACTACAATGTCCTACAAAATGTAAGCCATCTTTCCAGAAATAAAAACACATGCATATAGTTCTCAGTCAACTTTTTATGGCAAATTCAAATTACTTTAGAATATGGAATTAGATTTAAAATTTAAATGAATTATAAAGCATAAAGTTTCAGTTTGTCTTTAAACATTAGATTTTTTTTTAAGTTCTTTATTTTTAAATAATCTGAATCTGGCACAATGTTTTAGAATGGTACAAAAAATTTTATTCAGGGGTGCCTGGGTGGCACAGTTAACTGTCTGACTCTTGATTTTGGCTCAGGTAGTGATCTCAGGGTCCTGGTATTGAGCCTGAGTCAGGCTCTGCGCTCAGCGAGGGGGTAGTCGGCTTGAGTCTCTCCTTGAGTCTCTCCCACCCCACTGTGCATGTGCGTGCCCATGTACACATGCTCTCTCCTTCTCTGTCAAATAAATAATAAATAAATCTTAAAAAAAAAAAAAAAACCACTTCACTCAGATTCTCCAAATGTTAATGTTTGGTACACTTTCTCATTCATTCATTGCTCCCTCACATATGTATATGTGTGTTGTACGTACACAAACATGTACCCTACTGTGTGCACACATATTTCTTTTGAACCATTTGAAAATAAGTAGCAGATATCATGCTCCTTAATCCTAAAATACCTCAGTATGTATTCCCCAAGAAAAAAGAAACTCATTAATATAACCACAATGAGTAAATTTAACAATGATATAATACTGTTTACTTACCTACAGATCTTACAAAAATTCTGTCAATTATCTTAGAAATGATCTTTATATTTTTTTAATTTTTTTTAAATTTTTTATTTATGATAGTCACACAGAGAGAGAGGGAGAGGCAGAGACATAGGCAGAGAGAGAAGCAGGCTCCATGCACCAGGAGCCCGACGTGGGATTTGATCCCGGGTCTCCAGGATCACGCCCTGGGCCAAAGGCAGGCGCCAAACCGCTGCGCCACCCAGGGATCCCAGAAATGATCTTTATACCAATTTTTTTTCCTGGTCCAGAATCCAATTCAGGAACATACATTATATTTAATTTTCTTAAAAGCAAACTTTTTAAATTTTAGAGGCTTTACAATTTGTAGTTCCTAGTTTCCAAGCTCTTGGAAGTAATAGGTTTTTTGTTATTAACTACTCCTATCTTTGAAATTTTAAAAGGTTTAACTTTTTCTATTTTCCTCTTCCACATAAGGCTAATCACTGCTTAGAAAAATGATTGATTCCAGGCTGGGGCAGGGAAGATAGATGAACTCAACACATTTTTTTGGTTCCAGAATATAAAAAAAAAAGAGACAAAACTAAAAGAGGTGTGTCAAATGGACACAGGAGCTGGTTAATCGGTGCCCAATGGTCAAATCTAGGATAGTATAAATATCAAAATAATTATTAACAGTAATGGATTATAATCCATGTTATAAAATAGAATCCACTAGTAGAAAAATAACTAGGAAATAAAAGGAAAGTTTTTTTTGTTTTGTTTTTGTTTTTTTTTTGTTTTTTTTTTTTTTAGATTTTCTTCATTTATTTGACAGAGAGAGAGTACGCAAGCAGGGGGAACAGGACAGGGAGAAAAGCAGGCTCCTCAATGAGCAGGGAGCCCAATCCAGGGCTTGATCCCAGGACGCAGGATTCATGACCTGAGCTAACGGCAGATGCTTAACCAACTGAGCTACGCAGGAGCCTAGGAGGGTTCTTTCTTGTAGCAGAATGCTGATTTATAAATACTGAAGAAGTGGAAGTTAGAAAACAACAATTTTGCAACTATCACTATATAAAGGGCAATTTGAGCAAGAATCAGTGGATACTAAATGGGAGTTTGGGGAAGGTCTAATTAGAAGCAAGACAGGGGCACCTGGTGGCTCAGTGGTTGAATACCTGCCTTCAGCTCAGGTCATGATCCTGGGGTCCTGGGATCAAGTCCCACATCAGGGTCCCTGCAGGGAGCCTGTCTCCCTCTGCCTATATCTGCCTCGCTCTGCGTCTCTCATGAATAAATAAATAGAATCTTTTTTATTTTTATTTTTATTTATTTATTTTTTTTAGAATCTTTAAAAAAAAAAAAAAAAAAGGGCAGCCTGGGTGGCTCAGTAGTTTAGCGCCACCTTCAGCCCAGGGCCTGCCTGTTCCTGGGGACCTGGGATCGAGTCCCACTCAGGCTCCTGCATGGAGCCTGCTTCTCCCTCTGCCTGTGTCTCTGCCTCTCTCTCTTTCTCTCTGTGTCTCTCATTAATAAATAAATAAAATAAAATCTTAAAAAAAAAAAAAGAAGATAGCTTCAGGGTCTTAAAGTTTCTCTCACAGAATGCCTATTAGATACAAAAGGAAAAATGATCCTGGGATCGAGTCCTGCATCAGGCTCACATACATTGTACACCTCGACTGGGTTATCAATATTAACATCATCATCAAAGCCTCTGGATGTGATAACCTCAGAAGGACACAACATACTTACGTAGTATTCCAACTATGAATGCAAAACCTGATCTAATCATGAGAAAATAACAGATAAAGCCCAAATCAGGAACATGCTATTAAAAACAAAGATGAGTACTTGTATTCTTCAAACTGTCAATGTCATAAATAATAATAAATAATGTCATAAATAATGTAAGATGGCTTAAGAACTATTCCAGATCAGCTATATACATGATCCTAGACTAGATCTTGTTCTGGAAGAGAAAACAAAGTTATAAAGGACATCACTAGGACACCTGACAAAATAGGAACTGTAGATTACAGATATAGTACTATACCAATGTTAAATTTCCTATATTATGATTACATAAGAAAATAAACTTGTTCCAAGGAAACACACATTTTAAGTATTGAAGGGTAATGTATGATAGATGCACTATTCTCAGCAAAAATAATTTGTGTTTTTATGAGTATATACATACAAAGAGAAGACAGAAATTTGACAAAATATGGCAAATATTAAAAATTAATGATCTAGAAAAAGATACAGATTAGTTATTTTTATTATTCTTTAAACTTTCTGTAAGTCAGAAAATTATTTCAAAAACCTTTTTAAAAAATATTGACAACTTTCCCACGGGGGAAAGTTTTCTTCTTAAAGAGGCAGTCTAGTTCTAAGTATCGAAAAACAAACAAACAAAAAAAAAAAGATGACTTTGACAAAAAGCAAAACCCTCAAGGAGGTCAAACTCCCTCTTAATATAAGGCGTTGATTTCAATATATTCGAATTTATAAACAGAAAAAAATGCAAACACCAAACATCTGAATAAACCAGATCATAGATATATATAATGAAAGATCAATTTTACCTAACAATTTTTTCCAGGATTTGATGAGAGACTTTGCTAAAGATGTAACTTCTTCATCTGTACTCTGCTTGCGAATAGCATTTACTGACATTCCAATTCTTGTGGACTGCAAGGCAATGACAAAAAAATTTGTACAAGCTGTTTTATTTCAGACATTGTAGTGTTTCACTGTCTTCTCTCCCATTTTCTTATTCCCACTGCAGAATAGAAAAAAAAAAAAAAACCCCTATTATCTGAATTCTTATGATAGTATACTACAGAATTAGGATACATGCATCTTCAGATCAAATACTAGACTCATCGAGGTTATTAGCACAGAAATCTGCAAGCATGGAAGTTGCTACTGTAACAAGGCTGGTTAACTAATGAAATGAAATCAGTCTTTCCATACCTCTCAAAGAATAAAATATAAAATGTCTGATTTATATATAAGGCACACTGAAGCATTCGTGACTAATATCTTCACCTCTTTGCTTCTATATATTCTTCTACAAAGATTACTTCATAGATCACCTGCTGTGACTTTAATGAGGATACCCAAATATTACCATCTTCAGAGGTTTAAAAGTGTTTTTTTTGCCCCAAACCAGCATATAATCACAGATATTAAAGTATACCTCAGAGAATATAGTTATGTATCATGTGGTAATAATATGTGCCCAGGATTATGCCAGGAGCATCCATATTCATTAACCTTCCTAACAACTCTTTTATGTTGAGATCATTATCCCTACTTGTCCAGCAATATACCATTAGTAACTGGCAAAGCTGGGATTTTAATGCAGGTCTGCCCACCTCCAAAGTACATGCTCTTTCCAACACATCAACGGTTTTCAAATTGTGTTCAAAGAACACAAAAGCTATGACAGGCCAGTTGAGGATGATAAAAAGAAAAAAAAAAAAAGATAAATTATTTAGTAAGTTCAAGTTGTTAGTAGGCAATCTTTCAAAACATGGTCAATGGAAGAAAAAACAACAAAAGGAGTTGTTAGTGGCAAAAAAAAGGCGGGGGGGAACCCCTGCTGTAAACTTTAAGGCAGAGTAATAGATGGGTACTTACGGTTTCCTGCTAAATTATTCAATCTTCTCAATAAAGAGATTCAGGACAGAAATTTTGTTCAAGAATTCAGAATATGTGTTTGGCTGAACTGGCCTATGTTATACCTATGGAAGGCTGTGCAAGGCAGATAAGGTTCCACAGCAGAAAGATAAAGGGGACTCCACAATTCTAAAATCCAAAAATGGTTTGGGATTAATGTTTTGGGAGGGTTTTCCCTCAAAAAAGTTTATTGCTTTAATAAAATGCTCTCAGTACTCTTTACAGAGAAGAAAATACTTTGAGAACTTTTAAAACTTTTTAGAATTTTTCTAAAACACTTACACATAGACAATTTTCAGAAGCCAGAGCCTGGGCTGATGGCATAGCCTACAACTGAGTGGACCCAGGGCTGTCCTACTAGATGTAGCTAACTGCTCAGAAGCCGGCTTGCACTTGCAGTCACTGTACCAAGAGTCAGGTCTGATCTCCTGATCTCAATGCCTTCAGCACTCCTTCTCCAGCACCATTCACAGCTCTTCCTCACAACTACTCCACAACCTACCCCACCAACCTAGAAGAAAACATAGTTTTGGGGATGCCTAGGTGGCTCAGCAGTTGAGCGTCTGCCTTTGGCTCAGGGTGTGATCCTGTGGTCCTGGGATCAAGTCTCGCATCACGCTCCCTGCACGGAGCCTGCTTCTCCCTCGGCCTCTGTCTCTGCCTCTGTGTCTCTCATGAATAAATAAATAAAATCTTGAAAGAAGAAAGAAAAAAAGAAAGAAAAGAAGGAAGGAAGGAAGGAAGGAAGGAAGGAAGGAAGGAAGGAAGGAAGGAAGGAAGGAAGGAAGGAAAAGAAAGAAAGAAAAGAAAAAAAGAAAAGAAAGAAGAAGGAAGGAAGGAAGGAAGGAAGGAAGGAAGGAAGGAAGGAAGGAAGGAAGAAGAAAGAAAGAAAGAAAGAAAGAAAGAAAGAAAGAAAGAAAGAAAGAAAGAAAGAAAGAAAGAAAGAAAACACACCTAGTTTTGGAGCGAGTGGAAGAAATTATTTGTATTACTAATATAGTTCTGAAGCTTGCCGTTGACACAGATTGGCAAAGAAAATGGAATTTTAGGAAATAGAGGTAAGCAAAGATAAAAGGAGAGCATGAACAAATCATGTGCTGTGAGTGATTGCTTTTTAATTATCATGGGATGTTTTCATCATAACTTCCTGCTTAAAACCCATGAAAAACCCATATGGAGATTAGGCATATGTAACAAACATGCTTATCTAAGAGATTGTCCAGTCAAGAAAAATAAAAAACGAGGCTGCTGAGATAGAGTGACAAACAAAGACGTAGGTAGGTTATTCTCCCCCTTTTTAAAGAGGTTATTTGGGAAACAGTAGAAGAAACTAGACAATCGCTTCTCGGCCTTTTGGCTAAGACCGAGTGTAGAAGAAACTAGACAAAGGAAATGATTATGAAGCTATTTTACTTGGATAACTAAGTCTAAGTGTACCTGTAAGAATGCTCTAGACTCTGGATTTTTCCTAAAACCAGTACACTATAATTTATAGGATATAACAGGTGCGTTATGAAAAAAAGTATTGTGTGCTCAAATAACATGAAGAATTGTAGAGTTAAACAGATTTCCTTTTTTTTTTTTTTTTTAAAGATTTCTTTTTTTCATTTATTCATGAGAGACATAGATAGGTAGAGACATAAGCAGAGAGAGAAGCAGGCTCCCTGCAGGGAGTCTAATGCAGAACTTGATCCCAGGACCCCGGGATCACACCCTGAGCCCAAGGCAGACGCTCAACCACTGAACCACCCAGGCGTCCCTAATCAGGCTTCTTGATTGCAGAACTGATGAAGGATTTTTTTTATATCAACTATACAGTGGGAAATTCTGAACAGAGATGTATGTATGCCTTTGTCCATGTCTGGCCATCTGGTTTCTACAGAACACCAGCTATGCAATAAGAAAACACTACCTTGGAAAGATGGGGAGGGCATTAAGCAGACTTAGGGAATCACATTGATGGTATATCAGAAAGGAATAAGTAGTGAGATTAAGAGATGCTGTTAGCATCACAGGTATTAAGCAGATTCATATGTTCTAGAAGAAAAATCACTTTATGATCTCTCATGAGTTTTTGCCAAGATGATTCAAGATAGGCACCTGGGTGGCTCAGTGGTTGAGCATCTTCCTTTGGCTCAGGTTGTGATCTAAGAGTCCTGGGATCGAGTCCCACATCAGGCTCCCTGCAGGGAACCTGCTTCTGCCTGTTCTCTGCCTTTCTCTATGTCTCAAATGAATAAATAAATAAAATCTTAAAAAAAAAAAAAAAGATAGGCACTAAATATTAAAGTAAAAAACATAGAGCTACTATAAAACACTGTTGAGGGATCCCTGGGTGGCGCAGCGGTTAAGCGCCTGCCTTTGGCCCAGGGCGCGATCCTGGAGACCCAGGATCGAATCCCACATCGGGCTCCCGGTGCATGGAGCCTGCTTCTCCCTCTGCCTATGTCTCTGCCTCTCTCTCTCTCTCTCTCTCACTGTGTGACTATCATAAATAAATAAATAAATAAATAAATAAATAAATAAATAAATAAATAAATAAATAAATAAATAAAAAAAACACTGTTGAAAGAAATTAAAGACCTTAAGAAATGGAAAGGCATCCCATATTCATGGATCCTAAGACTTAAATGTTAAGACTGCAATACTTAAAAAAAACTGAACTACAGATTAAATGCAATTCCTACTAAAATCCCAGCTGCCTTTTGTACAGAAATTAAGTTTGTCCTAAAGTTCACATGGAAATACAAGGGACCCAAAATAGCCAAAATTATCTTGAAAAAAAATAAAGCTGAAGAACTCTCAATTTCCAAATTCAAAACTTACTACAAAGCTAATCAAGACACTGTAGTCCTATAAAAGGAGAGATACATAGATCATGGAATAGACTTAAGAATCCAGAAATAGGGATGCCTGGGTGGCTCAGCAGTTGAGCTTCTGCCTTCGGCTCGCTCAAGGTGTGATCCCGGGGTCCTGGGATTGAGTCCCACATCGGGCTCCTTGCATGAGCCTGCTTCTCCCTCTGCCTATGTCTCTGCCCCTCTCTCTCTCTCTCTCTCTCTCTCTCTCTCTGCCTCTCATAAATAAATAAATAAAATCTTAAAAAAAAAAAAAAAAAGAATCCAGAAATAAAGTCCTATATCTTTTGTGATTTTCAATAAGGATGTCAAGGTAATTCTTTACAGAGAAAATTAAAAAGGTAAACAAGTAGATGTCCATATGTAAGAGAATTAAATTGGACCTCTTCTTATACCACACATGATAATTAACTCAAAATGAATCACAGAACTAAATGAAAGAACTAAAAAAAACAAGAGGAGTGAATTTCCATAACCTTGAAGTAGGCCACTGTTTCTTAGATTTAACATCTAAATCACAAGCACCCAAAGAAAATAGACAAATCAGATTACAACAAAATTTTAAACTTTTGTGCTTCAAAGAACACCACTAAGAAAGTAAAGATAACTCACAGAATAGGAGATAATATTAGCAAATCCTGTATCTGATTAAGGGACTTGTATCTAGAATATATAAAGAACTATTACAACTTAATAATAAAAAAATAAACTATCCCACTTAAAAACAGGCAAAGGATCTGAAAAGACATTTCTCCAAAGAAAGCATATGAATGGTTAAGAAGCACATGAAAAGATGTTCAATATAATTAATCATTAGGGAAATGGAAATCAATACCACAATGAGGTATCACTTCACACCCACCAAGATGGCTATAATCAAAGATAATAACAAGTGTTGGCAAGAATGTGGATAAACTGGAAACTTCATTTACTTGCTGTTGGGAATGTAAAATGGTACAGTCACTGGGGAAAACAGGCTGGCAGGTCCTCAAAATATTCAACATAAAGTTACCTTATGACTCATCATTTCCACTCTTTCAGATCTCTACCCAAGAGAAATAAAAACACACAAACTTGTATGTAAATGTGCAAAGCAAGAATCGTAACAACTGAAAAAGTAGAAACCCAAATGTTCATCAACTGACAAATGAATAAACCAAATGTGGTATATCCATTCAATGGAACATTATTTAGCCATAAAAAGGAACAAAACACTGATACATGCTGCAACATGAATGAACCCTGAAAAGATTATGCTAAGTAAAAGAAGCCAGAGAGGTGCCTGGTTAACTCAGTTTGTAGACCATAGGACTCCTGATCTTGGAGTCATGAGTTTGAGCCCCACACTGAGGGGTAGATTATACTCAAAATGGAAAAAATAAATTTTTTTTTCTTTAAAAAACCAAAAAAAAAGGGATGCCTGGATGGCTCAGTGGTTAAGCATCTGCCTTTGGCTCAGGGTGTGATCCTGGGGTCCTGGGATCGAGTCCCGCATCGGGCTCCCTCACAGGGAGCCTGCTTCTCCCTCTGCCTCTGTCTGGGTCTCTCATGAATAAATAAATAAAATCTTAAAAAAAAAAAAAAAAAAAAAGCCAGACACAAAAGGTCATATATTGTATGATTTCATTTATATGAATTCTCTAGAATAGGTAAATCTAAGGAGACAAAAGGTAAATCGATTAGTGGTTGTCCATGGCAGAAGGGGGGTTGTAACTGGGGGGAAATAAGGAATAACTGCTAAAAGGTACCCCAGAGGCTAGCTTCATGCTGGCAGCAGCTGTCAATGACAGACCAAGAAAGTGAGATCTAGGGAGATCAAATCAGGGCCAAGAATCCACCTTCCTTTCCTTTCATTGTGAGACTTCAAACTTGGAGATTCAGGTTTTATTCTTCTTGAGTAAGGCAACATTTTTCTATAATTAACTTAGTAGATTACTGATTTATGTTACCATCTTAAAAAAAACAAGTTAATAATGGTTTACACCATAACAAGACACTATAAAAAACTTAATGGTATTAAAAATCTTTGCTATTTTATGACAATTACCTATTCAAATCATGACACATATTAGCACATACCTGTAATAATTCCAGGGTCATGGGAATATTCTTAAGCTCCTTCAGTAAATCCAATGCTCCAGCCTATAAAATAAAATAAGAGCATTTTATATAACTTCCTAGATGATAAAGCAGGACTAACTACAGACTTAAATTTATGTTTTCCTATTCACAACTCACTATGGCTCACTTATTCATGTGAGAATAGTATATATACAAAAGAGGGGAAAGGAAAGAGAGGTAGTGTTTTCCAAATAATGGTTGCAACTCATTAAAGAAATATAAAATCCATTTACTGGATTATGACCAGCATTTATTAAGTATTGCTTTGTTAAAGTTTATTTTAAGTAGTATTTGCTTATGTGTCTCAATTAGAAATGTGTTTCTTACTGTGATGGCATAGCACACATCAAATTTCCATGAAGAACACCTATATGATTAAGGAGCCAGCCAATCCTGAGAAAGTGGGAATGGGGGTCAGAAGATGCTACAGCACCTCTAGCATTCACTCACACACAGGGAAAGTGGGAAAGGGCCTATTTTTACTAGAATTCTTTTGAGGTCTCTCTGTATCTTACTGGTCTATCACAAAAACTCTGCTGTCTACCTGATTCCTGCAAAGTAGGAAAAAGCAAATCCTGAAAGAAAACTGAGAATTAAGATGTCAGGCTCATAGGCCTGTCCACTGCCATCTAGAAAGACTACCATATTGATGATGAAGATGGAACAAAATAAGGCTCCTAGAAGAGTTACATAAAGCACCTAGAGTTAAAAAAGGAATGAAATACGCTGAGAAGCAACAGCACTACCTATACCTTAGGGCCAAATATTCTGCTTTGATATTAATTTAATGTATTGTATTTAATATAATACATTCACTTAATCATATTTTATTTAGTCTATAATACTATACTACATTTAGACATATCATTATTCTATATGCCACTAATGAAGAAAAAAATGTTAAACTACAGCATAGTATTATCACTTTTAACTTTGTAATTCTTTTAGACTTGAAATTTTTATCATGTATCATCTTTTACACATATAAGCAAAATAATTTGGCTAAGGTGTTTCTAAAACTACATCACATTCAATGCTTATGAGTCCCTTGCTGACTCGGATTCAATAATATTTTTATATCCCACAAAAAGTTGTGTCAAAAACACAAGTAGTGCAGCATTTCATAAAAGAATCCATCAAAAAGAGCTAAAAGCCTTTAGCTCTTAGCTGGCTTTGTAGTATGTAGAGCTAGCTGTTTTTCATCCCCACTGCTCTTCAACCATTTGGTTCCTCAAGGTTCAAAGTGCACTCCACTAATGTTTTTCAGAGTTTCGTCTAAGCCACTGACACCCACTCTCCTCCAAATGTTGATGCTGGGTTTGATGTTCTGCCTGTGAAAGTACATCCTAACAGCCATCTGGGCAACAATATATGTGTAACTCATTCTGCTTTCTGAAATGCCAAAATACAAAAACTAGGCATCCTACAAATCAATGAAACACAGCATATCCCAGGAAAACAGAAAGTCCTAGAGCATGTCCCTCATTATGCACTCCAAAGGAAAAAACAAACACAGAACTTCATCGTATTATCCTATTTCTTAAATATAATATCAAGTAAAGGCTTCTAATCATAATTTTTCCTCTTCCAAGGGTGCCTGGGTGGCTCAGACAGTTAAGCATCTGCCTTCATCTCAGGTCATGATTCCAGCAGGGTTCTGGGATTGGGTCCCACATTGGGCTTCCTGCTCAGCAGGGAGTCTACTGCTCCTTCTGCCTGCCACTCCCTCTGCTTGAACTCTCTGAGTCAAATAAATAAAATCCTTAAAAATAAATAAAGTTGAGACATCAGACTTGGCCGGTGGAGAATAAAAAAGTATTAATTAAAAAAATATATTAATTTTTCTTCTGGCAACAAACAGATATATCATTGTAATTTTGCCCAGTACCTCATAAATAAAAACTTAAGTTCAACAGCAATTTTGAAACAGGTTATTATGAAGGATTTTAATGATTTACTGCTTAAGGATTCTTTCTGATTTTAAAATTCTATGAATTCTTTTCATTTAGAGGTAACTAAAAATAATGAAACATTATAGTTGTTAGATAAGAAAACATTGACTTTAAATTTACTGGTAATCAGGATTTTTTTCTTTTTTTTTTTTAATTCATAAGAAACACAGAGAGGCAGAGACATAAGTAGAAGGAGAAGCCGGCTCCCTGCGGCGAACCTTGATCCTGGAACCCTGGGATCACGACCTGAGCCAAGGTGCCCCTAATCAGGAATTTCTATAGGAATGACATCTCTTGAGCAAATGGGGTCTTCAATCCCCCATTTGCAAATCCCAAAACCAAAACCCTCTGAAAATCAAGATTTCTTATAGGATTTTCAATTAACTTGTTTACCAGCAACACCTAATCTCAACAAGATGTAAAGCCATTTATGTTCTATATATCCCATTTCATGTGAGAGTACTACATTTCACTATAGAAATGTTAATGTCTGATAATGGGAACTGCCCAGATCTTGTTAAGGATATATGATGTAGGGACACCTGGGTGGCTCAATGGTTGGGCACCTGCCTTCCGCTCGGGTTGTGATCCTGGGATCCGGGATCGAGTCCCGCACTTGGCTCCCTGCGGGGAGCCTGTTTCTCCCTCTGCCTGTGTCTCTGCCTCTCTCTCTCTCTCAGTGTGTGTCTCTCATAAATAAATAAATAAATAAATAAATAAATAAATAAATAAATAAATAAATCTTTTAAAAAAAGGATGTATGATGATGTACCATATTATGTTAATAAAATCTGAAAATTGTGGAATTCTCAAATATATCAGACTCTAAAAGTTTTGATTAAGAGATCGTGGACTTGTATGTTATAACTACCAAGGATTTTTTCCTCCACCCATGTCTCCATGACTTCCTAATCCATTTCTAACCTAGGATCAATTAGAAAGAAGATAAAGAATCAGGCTTCTAAGAGTCCTTAGACTCACAGAATGCTGTCTGTCACATATAAAGTTGATTCTTCTAACACATCAGCAATGTGGCAATAGGACTTAAGTTATTTTCCAAAGAGAAGCAATAGATAGATTTGCATTATTTTCATCACACTCTCCCTTTCTACTCAGATCTCTTTGGTGAGACTGGAGTTAGAGATACAAGCTATGGAAGGAAGAAGCAGCTAAATAAATTTCATGGGATGAAACTGACCTTTCTTGTAAATACACTATGATCTAGCCAAATAAGATAAATATTTCAAATAAAGTTCTTCAAGAAATACACAACTATGATGATCTAAATGAGCAAAAAGGCAAAAAACAGATTCAGTGACAAAAGTTTCTTTGAATATTACCATTGGGCCAAGCACTGTTTTAAATACTTTATATATGTATTACTTCATCTTCACAATAAACCCTATAGAAGCACGTATTTTTTTATCCCCGTTTTACAGAAGAGGAATTGGAAATCCAGAGAGTTTAAGAAACCTGTACAGTCATATGACTATTACTAACTAAAAAAGGTTAGATCTACCCAGTTCCGTCAAACTACATCTATGCTTCTCAACAAATACTCGTTAACTGTGTAACTTGAAACTCTGAGGATACAGCAATGAGCAAGACAAATCCTTTCTGACTTTAGGGAATTTAAAAATAAACATAAATCTTTGAGCATCTACTTGAAACTCTCAATTATACAAAGAAACAAACTCAGAAAAGGAAAGTGACTTGGCCAACTGATAGGTAATAGAAAAGGATAAGAACTACAATTTCCTGACCCTCACACCACCGTTTTCTCCATTTTGTAAATCCACTGGCAGCAGTTCTGCTCTGTGAACTGGGGAGAGCAGCATTACTAAACAAGAAACTATATTCCACCCTTCCCCAATCATCACTTGCCTCTAAAGGTCAAGCCTATTAGATTGCAGCATCACCTACAGATAATGATGCAAGGGAAAGAAAGATTCCACCTTATCTTCCAGAGTCAAATTTAGTTCACATTACTGGCTGAATAATAAACAACAGCTACCACATGACTTTATTATATGGATGGTACTGTCATGAGAAACAAGTACTTTTACAAAATACCATATTCAAATTTGTATTGTGCACTCAGCATATACAAGCTTGCATAGGATACAAACATCCTCCTCCTCAAGGAGATGTAAGGAGGAGGAAGCAACACAGAACATACAGTGAAGAGCACGGGATATATATATATATATATATCAGATCTAAATACACCAGATCTAAATTCAAACCCATGCACAGCCATTTCCCAATTATAAGATCTTGGGAATGTTATTTGTCCTTCTCAAGCTTCAGCATCTTTATATGTAGGAGAGCTTAATATACTGATCTAAAACAGTTAAAATGGTCAAATGGAGTAATACGGCACATATGAAGTACTGAAAAAGAATGTCTGACACACAGGAAGGAGATGGTTGATAAGGGGTACAAAGAAATAAAAAGATTTATCTACTTCCATCATAACAATATTCTCAAAGAGCCATATAAGCCAGCATTTTAATTGTTATTTAACCCAATCAACTCCAACCCCTTAGAATTATGAGATTCCAAGGTTTAAAAAAAATTAAGGTGCTATTTTTTTAAAAAAGGAAACACTGTAAATATTTTAATTATGGCTCAGCAACATCACTATATATTAGGAATTATAATTGTATTATGTCATCTCAAATGTGTAGTTATTCTCAACCAAAAGCACAAGCAATGAAAGAAAAAATAAATTTGACTTCATCAAAATTGAAAGTTTTTGAACTTCAAAAGACATATTTAGAGAATGAAAAGATAGGGACGCCTGGGTGGCTCAGTGGTTGAGCGCCTGCCTTTGGCTCAGATCTTCAGGATCCAATCCTGCATAGGACTCCCTGTAGGGAGCCTGCCTCTGTGTGTGTCTCTCTCATGAATAACTAAATAAAATCTTTTAAAAAAAGTGAAAAGATAAACCACAAAATGGGAGACAATATATACAAATCCTGTCTCTGATAAAAGTCTAGTATGCAGAATACAAAGAAGTCTTACAATTCAATAATACAAATACTCAGTTAAATGCGCAAAGGATTTGAACAAACATTTCTCCAAAGATACAGAAATAGCCAGCAAACAACGAAAAACCATCATCAGTCATCAGAGAAATGCAAATCAAAACCACAATGAGATACCTCTTCATATCCACTGTGATGGCTATAATAAAAAAAGACATAACAAGTGTTGATGAAGACGTGGTTAAACTGGAACCCTCAACCCATTGCTGGTAAGAATTAAAATGGTACAGCAGGTTTGGAAAACAGTTTGGTAGTTACTCAAGAAGTTAAACATAGTTATCATATGATCTAGCAATTCTACTCCTAGGTACATATCCAAGAGAAAAAAAAAAAAAACACAAAACAAAACCATATGTCCATACAAACACCTGCACAAGAAGATTCTTAGCAGTATTATTCATAATAACCAAAAAGTAGAAATAGCCCAAAATGTCCATCAAATGATGAATAAACAGGGCAGCCCGGGTTGCTCAGTGGTTTAGCGCCACCTTTGGCCGGGGGCGTGATCCTGGAGACCCGGGATGGAGTCCGCTGTCAGCTCCCTGCACAGAGCCTGCTTCTGCCTCTGCCTGTTGTCTCTGCCTCTCTCTCTGTGTGTGTCTCTCATGAATAAATATTTTTTAAAAAATGATGAATAAACAAAATGTGGTATATCCACTAGTACATTAGTGCTACATAGTAATACAAAGGAATGAAGTACTGATACCTACTATAACATAGATGAATCCTGAAAACATTAAGTAAAAGAGGCCCCTCCCAAAAGACCACATATTGTAGGATTCCACTTATACAAACACATGCTGTACAATCCTATTTATTGAAATATCCAAAATAGCAAATCCAAACAGAGACAGAAAAAGATCAGCAGTTGAGGAGGGTGTAGATATATGGTGGTGACTACTTAATGAGTACAGGTTTCTTTTTTGGAGTGATGAAAGTGCTTTTGGGGTGCTTGGGTGGCTCAGTCAGTTGAGCATCTGCCTTCAGCTCAGGTCATGATCTCAGGGTCCTGGGATTGAGCCTGAATCACATCCAGCTCCCTGCTAGGTAAGGGGGCTGCTTCTCCCTCTGCTCCTCCCCACTCCACTCATGGGGGGAAGGGGGGCATGCTTAAAAGCTTTAAAAAAATTGCTCTTAAATTAGCTAGCATGGTGATAGCTGCACAAATCTGTGAATATACTAAAAACCACTGAATTGTATATTTTTAAAAAGAGAACTGTATTATGCAATTCAATAAGGTGGTCATAAAAAATTGTGTAGTCATTCTAAATTTCAATTTATACTAATCAATCTAACCCTGATATGAAAACCAAAGTGTTTTTCCTACAATCCAGGTATCAGGGCAGCCCAGGTGGCTCAGCGGTTTAGTGCCACCTTCAGCCCAGGGCGTGATCCTGGAGTCCTGGGATCGAGTCCTACGTCAGGCTCCCTGCCTGTATCTCTGGCGTGCGCTCTCTCTCTCTCTCTCTCTCTCTCTCTCATGAATAAATAAGTAAAATCTTAAAATAATAACAATAATAATAAACAAAGCTCAACACCACTCACAAAATCTATGAATTTGAAAATTCTAAGTTACCTCACTCCTTCTCCTAGAGTCATGTCATAAATCCTTTACAAAAATAATACAAAAGGTTTTTTAACCTTTGCCATATTCTTAAGGACTGCCAAGATTTTTAATTCATCTAATCTTTATTAAATTATCTCAATTTACCACCAAAGAAACCAAAAAACAACAAAACATTTTATAGATGTTAAGGAATTTGCCTAAGAGCACACTGCTAAAGTTCAGAAGAGGCAAGATTTCAATCCACATTAGGAGTCAGACTTGCTTATTGACATCAAGTCAAAATGACATTAAAAAAAAGTTAAAATGGGGCAGCCAGGGTAGCACAGTGGTTTAGCACCGCCTTCAGCCCAGGGTTTAATCCTGGAGACCTGGGATCAAGTCCCATGTTGGGCTCCCTGTGAGAAGCCTGCTTCTTCTGCCTGTGTCTCTGCCTCTGTGTCTCTCATGAATAAATAAATAAAATCTTAAAAAAAAAAAAAAGTTAAAATGACATTAAAAAAAAACAGCTAATACCTGAAAATTTGGATCTAACTTATGTGGTTCATTAAGCCCTCAGAGTGTGCACTTAAAAGTGGCTAATACTGTTTAAGATCAAGTATACACATGGGACAACATTCTGGATAGTACTGGGGTCAAGGATATTGACTGGATATTTAGAGAAACCTGACTCCTCTAGAACAGCAAATATCCTTACTTTCCGGTCTTCTATTCACCTAATTATACCCATGCAAGGTTCAAAAAAGAGTCTTCTAGAGAGATACTGCAGCTTGAGAGAGTAGTACTGGCTTTGAGTAAAATAGATTTAGATTCACATCTTCATCGAGCCTCTCTCTAGCTATTTGGCTTAGGACAATTCGCTTAACTTTCCAAATAGTTTCCTTATTTTCATAATGGGGATATTACTTATTGTGCAAAACTGCCCTAGGAATAAGTACTTAGCCCAATGCCTGGCTCAGAGTAATAGTTCAATAAACGGTAGCTGTTTTTATTATTACTTAAATGTGACATCTACACTTTATTAACACAAAGTATCCAATAATAGCACTTAAACTTGCCAACTCAAGAGGACAACTACTATTTTTCAGGCAAACTTTACTTCTTCATAGTGTAAAAATATTTTAAAAAGCTCAGAGAAAATCTGGAAACCATACACTCACATACACACACAAAAAGAGAGAGAAGTAAGTCTATCATAATCCTACAACCCCCAAAACAACTTCTGTTAAACTACTGATCTCTTAAAAAGCTATTTGTGGGTTGATGCGCTTTGGAGAGCAAAGAGGGAGAGCCATTCAGACCACTTCCCTTTATTTCATTTGCCAATTTGAATTTCTGTAAGATATACAGAAAAAGGGAGAAGGAAAAAACAAAAGAGCCAGTCATTTTTATCTTTTTTTGGGGGGGGGGAGGGGCAAGTTTCCATATTGGTCAAGTTTTGAACTATCAGAAAAATGAGATTTGAGAACTATCAGTAAAATGAGATTTGAGAAGTATCTGTGATAAATGAGTTTATCCTCATTTTCCCCCAGACTCATTACTCCCTTATACCTTGAGAACTGAAAATAAATACAAACTGGTCTTCTCCATACTTATCCACTACAGAATGACTCGTTTTTAAGAAACACCTATTACAAGGAAAAGAAACAAACAGCTAATATATTACATGATTAACAGATTATACATTATAGCCTGAATTAGAGAAAAAATCACCCAACAAAAGGCCTTTTTCCCTCAGAGCTTCTATTGTGGGAATCTAGGGATCTCCAGGTAAAGAAAAAAACTTTCCAATTTAAGCAAAATAACAGAAATCTTTAGCCTATCAAATAACCAGATTTCATCACTTGTAGTGGGGAACGAAAGGGCTGTTATCAATGAGAAAAATAAACGGCAAAGGTAATGTCTGGAACAGAAAACAAACAGGAAATGCTTTAAAAGACTAAAATTGCAAATACAGACTAACAGTATGAAATTACATGCTAGGCAAACGCACCTGTTAAAAAAAAAGAGGAACAGACTACGGATGAAGTCTTAAGAATTCAGTGTTTAACACTATTTTTTGCTCTGTTAAACTCTGGCATGCTGCCCAGTAAAAAAAACTGGGTCCAGGGATGCCTGCCTGGGTGGCTCAGGTCATGATCCCGGGGTCCTGGGATGGAGTCCCGCATCAGGCTCCCTGCAAGGAGCCCGCTTCTCCCTCTGCCTGTGTCTCTGCCTCTAACTAATTAATTTAAAACATTGGGTCCTGGCTTAATCCAAACTGTACAGTACCTAATTTCAGTAGGTGAGCTACTTACACCTCTCTGGCTCAATTTCTTGTTCTGCAAAATGGGTACACCATAATAGCTTTGTTGTGAGTCTCAAAAGAATCTTTTGATGCTTTTTGACTGTAAAGTGCTGTACAGGGACGCCTGGGTGGCTCAGTAGTTGAGCGTCTGACTTTGGCTCAGGTCCTCATCCTGGAGTCCCCAGTCCCGCCCCTCACAGGGAGCCTGCTTCTCCCTCTGCCTATGTCTCTGCCTCTCTGTGTCTCTCACGAATAAATAAAATCTTAAAAAATGCAGTAATAATAATAAAGTGCTGTAGAAATCAGAGCAGCGATTCTCTCCTTCACATTAGCCTGAGGTGGAACTTATTTGGTAGGTAGGAAGAAGTTATTTCAGATACACTGATACTGAAAATGTACTGAGCAGCGTGGAACAAATTCAGGTGAAGACAATCATGGAGTTGCAGCCGAAAACAGATGACTGAACCAGAAAGCTGAAAGTAGTAACACTGGTGGACAAAAATGCAGAAACTGGAAGATTTCATAGGAACCACAAAGAGTACATGTCCACATAAGCACGGTATCAATAACAAGCTAATACCACTGGCACTGCCTGTGAGCCGCTCGGAGCACCAGCAGCGACACCCGGCCCAAGGCATCCCTCAGCACATCCTAGCGTGCTCTCTGCATACGACCACCTGACAATACCCACCTTTTAAAAAACGTTTAGCAACTTGCCGAGGACACCAGCCTACCCTACCTCCTTACTCACCGAGCAGACCTGCGGCGGCGTCGGAGATAAATGAATGTTTTTAGCACTCTTCAAAAAAATAAGACCCATAAAATTCAACTTACCAGCGTGATGTCTGAAACATACCACAAACCCCTAAGTGGTGTGATTTCTAGTGGTTAGCCGGCGATCACGGAAAAGAGGGTGAATTCTTTCAACCGTGAAGAGCTTTCTACAGCCTCCAACGGTCAAGCTAAAGCAGCGGGGTCACCGGCAAGTAGACCGACCCCGCAAGTTCCAAGTGGGAACGCCCCGAGCCGGGTGGCCACGCTGCGCCCACGACACCCGGGGCACCGCGACCCGGGGCACCAACGCCCTCCCCGGCGCCCGCACGGCCCACGCCGGCGTTCGGCGCGGGCAGGGCCGGCGGGGGGGCCCGGGAGCCGCCGGTGGCCCGGCCCGAGGCCGCCTGGCCTCCCTGCCGGCCCGCGTCGCCTGCCGCGCTCACCGCGTTCTTCTTCTGCACCATCTTGTCCATCTTCTTGGCAATACGGACCACCTCGTCCTCCATGGCTCCCGCAGGTCTTCCCCGCGCCCAGCCCGTCCGGGTCGGGAAGTGGGCGAAGCCGGAGCTGAGGGCACTGCAGGCCGCGACCCCAGGCGCTGGGCGAGCCCACCACAGCAGGCCCGGGCCTAGGCCCTTCCACGCCAACCAAGCCCGCGGCGGCGGCGGCGGCGGCAGCGGCGGCGGCGGCGGCGGCGGTGGCGGCGGCGGCGACTCCGCCCCCGCAGGCAGCTCCAATCGAGCTCCGCGCTCACTGTGCAGGCACTGCCAGTCGACAGCGGATCGCCGGCAAACCGCGCGCCCAGCCGCCGGCCAGACGGGCGTCGACCGAAGCGCGGCCAAGGAGATGACGCGCAAAGCGCGCGGCGGGGCCTCCCGCGGGTCGGCCGGGGACGTCGGCGGGAGGCGGGGCCGGGGTTTGCCGCGCTGGGGCCTCGGGCCCCGCCCCCGCGCGGGCGAGCGGCGACTCGGCGGAGGCCGGCGGAGCTCCGCGCCCCGGAGGGCGGAGACTCAGACGTCGGCGGCGAGTAAGGCCTCGGAGCTGGAGCCTGAGTCCGCGGGAGGCGGTACCCTGAAAACCAGCCCCCCAAGTAGTGGGCTGCGCGGAGGCTGTGATCGCGGGGCGTCCCCTGCCTGCCGTGTGTGAGCTCCGCGGGGACCGAGACCCAGCCGCGGCCTGGAGCCAGAGTGTCCCACGCGGTATTTGAATATAGTTGACACTTGACAGAAACGTTCGCGACCAGGAAATAAGGCGTCTCATCTGCTTCTGAAGATGACTGAGGAAGTTGGCCTCTTTGAGGCTTGTGACCAACAACACAAAGCCAACGTAGGAAATGGAAATACCCTATTATTAATACCCTCTAGCATGAGGGTGCAGGCTCCTTCAGTCCGTCGTCGCCCGACTACAGCTTTGCCCACCAACTCCTGCTGTTTGCAGACAGATCCCCAACCACGTGTAGTTATCACGAATCAAAATTCCCCTGTTTTTTCCCATACTAGAATGACACAGTTTTCCTACTTCTAGCTCAGTTATTTTGGGGGAAGAGGAATGTTGTCCTTTTCCCTTTCTCATGATTTCCTGTATTTTATCTCCTTTTAAAATTTTTATCATTGACTCCCAAATTAACTTGCAGTGAGACTGTATGACTGGGAAGGAACTGGTTCTTAGGTGTCTGTTGAGGTTTGAATGGTCAGTTTTTATAAATATACTAGTGTCCTGATAAAGAACTTGTATTCCAGGGGCACCTGGGTGGCCGAGTCAGCTGAGCTTCCGACTGTGGGTGGGGTCATGATGTCAGGGGCCTGGGCGGGAGCCCCTTACTGACTGGGCTGGGTGGGGAGTTGGCTCGGGGTTCTCGCTCTCCCTCTGTCCATCTCGCACCCCCGCACTCTCACATCTTGAAAAGAAAGAAAAAAAAAGAAAAGAAAAAGAAAAGCATTTGTAGAATAGCAGGTAGAAGGTTCCATACAGGCTCATTACCTAAGAATTGACTTTATTGTTCAAATACTTATATTTTGCTGCATTCTATTAATGTGTGTAAAAATCTCCATTTATGATTATGAATTTGTACACTTACTCTTAACAATTGTCACTTTTTGTCCCCCCCCCCCCCCCCCCCAGAGAATCAGCTTGGTTTGTTTCAGAGAGGGTGCACCAGCAGGGGAGGAGCAGGAAGAGAGAGAATCTTTTTTTTTGTAATTTTTATTTATTTATGAGAGAGAGAGAGAGAGAGAGAGAGAGATACAGGCAGAGGGAGAAGCAGGCTCCACCGGGAGCCCGATGTGGGACTCGATTCCGGGTCTCCAGGATCGCGCCCTGGGCCAAAGGCAGGCGCCAAACCGCTGCGCCACCCAGGGATCCCAAGAGAGAGAATCTTTTTTTTTTCTTTTCATTTTTATTTATTTATGATAGTCACAGAGAGAGAGAGAGAGAGAGAGAGAGAGAGAGGCAGAGACACAGGCAGAGGGAGAAGCAGGCTCCATGCACCGGGAGCCCGACGTGGGACTCGATCCCGGGTCTCCAGGATCGCGCCCTGGGCCAAAGGCAGGCGCCAAACCGCTGCGCCACCCAGGGATCCCGAAGAGAGAGAATCTTAAGCAGCTCCATGGAGTTCAATGGGAGGCTCCATCTCAGGACCCTGAGATCATAACCCAAGCTAATATGAGTCAGTCACTTAACCCACTGAGCCACCCAGGTGCCTGTTTGTTTTTTACTGTGGTAAAATACACATAATGTCATCAAATGACTAAAACAATTTAAAACGAGTTTGATATCCTTTATCCTCGGGAAAACAATGCATGGATTGGGAGAGTACAGTGCCTCACAAGCAGTGGGAGCACCAATCACAAGGGATTTGGGGCAAGAGATTATAGAACATTGACAAGACAAAGGGGAAACAGGGATCCCTGGGTGGCGCAGCGGTTTGGCGCCTGCCTTTGGCCCAGGGCGTGATTCTGGAGACCCGGGATCGAATCCCACATTGGGCTCCCGGTGCATGGAGCCTGCTTCTCCCTCTGCCTATGTCTCTGCCTCTCTCTCTCTCTCTCTCTCTCTGTGACTATCATAAATAAAGAAAAATTTAAAAAGGGGAAACAGGGCATGATTGGCTAGGAGGTAGGGGAATTCCTTATAAACACAGCAGGTCCTATTTTCTAGGCTAAAGTAGGCTAGCTTAAGCTGAGTTAGAGGATTGCGATGGGTTTATGTTAGATTTCCCTGACAGGGTTTCCCTTAAGTGCAGGCTTAGATATGTGACTTAAACCAAGGCACAGGAGCGGTCCCCATTTTATGGGCCCCAATATACAAGTAACTTCTAAAATTTACCATTTTAACTAATTTAAAATGTGCAATTCAATACCGTTTAGTACAATCACAATGTTAAGCAACCATCACCTTTACTTCCAAAAAGATTTCTATACATTTCATCACCTCAAAAAGGAACCCTGTGCCCTTCAGGCAGTCACTCCTAATTCCCCATCCCCCAACTCTTGGCAATCACTAATCTGCTTTCTAGCTCTATGGACCTATTCTGATCCTTTCATATAAGTGGGATCATACAATATGTGACCTTTTGTAACAGGCTTCTTTCACTTAGCATAGTGTTTTCAAGAATTATCTATGATGTAGCATGTATCACTATTTCATTCCATTTTATGGCTGAATGATATCGTGTTATATGGCTATATCACATTTTGTATTCATTAATTGATATATATGCGCATGGTTTCAACAGGTTACCTTTCACTGTTCCACATTTTCACTCTTGTGAATAGTGCTGCTATGAATATTACACAATAC
The DNA here is from genome assembly GCF_011100685.1 of Canis lupus familiaris. Classification (NCBI taxonomy): domain Eukaryota; kingdom Metazoa; phylum Chordata; class Mammalia; order Carnivora; family Canidae; genus Canis; species Canis lupus. Next base: position 5,960,018 of record NC_049250.1, read on the forward strand.
AAGGTTTTCTGTAAACACCTGTACATTCTTTTCAGTATGTAACTGGGAGTGAGTTGCTAGGTCTTAGGGGAATTATTTAATTTTGAGAAATTGGCCTGTTTTCACATAGCAGCTGCCCATTTTACATTCCCACCACAAACGTACTTACGGTTCCAATTCTCCATATCCACAGTTGTTTTTACATATTTTTACTTGTTATACGTATTTTTTAAAAGACTTTATCCATTTGAGAGAGAGGCTGAGCAGGGATGATGGGGAGGCGGGTAGAGAGAAGCAGACCCCCCCACTGAGCAGGGAGCCCAAAGAGGCAGGGGGACTCCATCCCAGGACCCTGAGACCAAGACGAACAAGAGCTGAAGGAAGATGCTTAACCAACTGAGCCACCCAGGTGCCCCTGTTTTTATGCATATTTTTTATTCTAACCATCCTTCTCATGGGTGTAAAGTGGATTTTTAAAAAACATTTTATATATTTATTTGAGAGAGAGGGAGAGCACGCATGCACACGCACAAGAGCAAAGGGAAGAGCAGAGGGGAAGGAGAAAGACAGAATCTCAGATTCCACGATAAGCACAGAACCCAATGAGGGGCTCATCTCACAACCCTGAGATCAGACCTGAGCAGAAGCCAAGAATCTGCCACTCAACCAACGGAGCCACCCAGGTGCCCCATGAAGTGGATTTTAATTTGCACTCCCCTAATGAATAACTGTGCTAAGCATATTTTAATGTGCTTATTGGCCATTTGTGTATCTGGAGAAATGTCTATTCAAGTTCTTTGCCCGAATTTTAATGAGGTTCTTTTGTTTTTGAGGATTTTTAAATATTTTCCGGACACTAAATTCATTAGGTACGATTTGCAGATCTTATTTCCCATTCTGTAGTTTCTATTGATAGTGATCTTTGATATCTAAACTTATTCAATTTTATTGAAGTCCAACTTATGTTTTCTTTTGTTGCTTGTAATTTTACTGTCATATCTAGAAAATCATTGGCAAATCAAGATCATGAAGATTGCCATTGCCATTTTAGTAAGATTGTCTTCCAATTCATAAAAATGGAATGTCTTGGGGCACTGGTTGTCTCAGTTGGTGGAGCATGCAACTTTTGATCTTGGGGTTGTGAATGCAGGCCCCACATTGTAGAGTTTACTTAAAAATAAAAATAAATCTTTAAAAGAGTGGAATGTCTTTCCTAAATTAGGTCTTTTCACAATATTTTTAGTGTACAAATCCTTTACCTTAAATTTTTTCCTAAATTTTATTCTTTTGAATGCTATTTAAAATGGAATTTTCTTAATTTCCTTTTCAAATTTTTCATTGCTAGAATTTACAAACATATTTTTATATATTGATTTTGTATCCTCCAAATTGGCTGAGTTTATTAGCTCTGATTTTTTTTTTTTAACTCTTTAGAATTTTCTACATAATAAAATTATTTCATCTGGGGACACCTAGGTGGCTCAGTGGTTGGGTGCCTGCCTTTGGCTCAGGTCGTGATCCTGGGGTCCAGGATCGCATTGGGTCTCCCTGAGGGAAGCCTGCTTCTCCCTTTGCCCGTGTTTCTGCCTCTCTCTCAGTCTGTGTCTCTCATGAATAAATAAAATCTTAAAAGAAGATAAAGTTGATGTAAGGATTGTTATATTAATAAAGGATATAAAATGCTTAGTATAGTGCCTAGAACATCTCAACTACTTAAATTACATTTTCACTCTTTTAGTAATTTTTACAAAAAGAAATGGTATGTTGTTAGAGGAGTGGAAATATGTATCTACTTTTTTTTTTTTTTTTTTAATTAAATCCTATACCCAACATGGGGCTGGAACTCATGGCCTTGAGATAAACACTCACATGCTACTAAGCCAGCCAGGCGCCCATCATATATCTACTTCTAAAAATAGCAGTAACACTGATTGCAATACTAGACAAATTTTCCAATTATTTATATATACATAAGACACTGCTGCTGTCAATAGAGATTAACAATGCCACACTGAACACATCTGTGAACACAGTAGTTGAAAAGGATAATGAAATAAAAGATTATCATATGAAATAAGGTGCTGCTGTGAAGGCTAAAAGTTGCAGACAATATTTTGGTACAAAACTCCCTTACCATTAGGACGACCCAAAAATAGAACAAGCTACCTCACAAAAAGACGAGCTGGTACTCAGTTTTAAGTACTCAGTTTTAAGTACTCAGAAGCAGAAAATGAAAGACTGCTTAAGAGAGGGAAAAGAAAGGATTCCCTTATTGGGAAATGCTAGACATCAACAGTAAAAAGAAGAAACTATTTGGATACTGACTCATGACACTAAAGATCCCACGAATACTGCACAAAAGGAGGCGACTTGGAAACACTAAACAAAACTTCTCCAACAGGTCAGAAACACTGAGAACCAAATTTAAGAATATTTTTTTAGCTCATTAAAATTGAGTAACAAGAGAAGCTTTTCTCATCCTTGTTCCATTCCAGGACAACCATAACATCATCAAAAACTCTCTCCTGAATGCATGTTCTTATGATTGCACTGCCATTTTCCCTTTTTCAGTATAGTCGGTCATTTGAAGACAAACCCAAATATTAAAAATAGTACTTGAAAAAGCAATCACAGAAAAGTCAGAATTAAAATTTTATTCCACATTGGTAGAAATCATGAAAAAGATTTACATTTTCACATATTACAGCACAACATTTCAACGGAGTATTTCCTGCCATAAATTAGATTTTGCTGATTTGTATAACTAAAATAACAATTTATATTCTTTAAGGTAAAGCAAAATGACTTAGTAAATGATTGTTTAAAAAATTTAAATACAGACATAAACATATGGCTTCATTATTAACATTCTATACAGTCCACATCATATGTATTGAGTTGTGATTAATCTCCATCACCCATAAATTTGTTTTCCAGTAATTTTTACCAATAATCTGAAAAATTCAACTACCTAAAATCAAGTAATTGCTACTTTTATGTTTGCACAAAAATTAAAATAAACCCATCTGACTAAAGTGAAGTTTTCAAGTAAGTCTGTTGGCAGATAAAAATAAAGCAAATTTTTCTAATGGACTGTTCATTTTCTACGGTAGTTGGTTTCAAACACATGTACAAGTAAACTAAAACTATGCTACGAAGACAATCATTTTAGAGCCAATCATCTTATAAATTAGTTTTTAAGATCTGTCTTAAATATTCCAGAACATACTAGAATATGACCTACTTATTCTTTCAGTTAATTACAGAAAAAATAATCACAGAATTATTCCCATTATCTAAATTGAAGATCCTAATAACTATATAGGTCTAACTTTGGACTAAGGTGCAGTTTAAGAAGTAAGTAGTGTAGGAAGTTTAAAGGTTTCTTTATATAAGTGTAACTACACTTTAAATACCATCAAATCTGTGATTCAGAATATCAAATTACAGCATGTATTGGCAGCAGATGTCTATGGCAAGGAGGCAATATCTGGTCTGTTATGAAAGATTTAAAAAAAAAACACATTTCTAGAGAGGAAAAAAATATTAAACAGAAATGATCAGGGAAAGTAAAGCCTGGTCCCCAAAATAAAAGGGCCATTAACTGAAGAGAGGAATATTACTCTTTACTGATCTTAGAAGCATTATCCCTATTATTGGGGAAAATGTAGTTAACATCTCATCCTTATTATGTATTACAATCATTAAGTATATAACGAATACATATATAAAAATACAGATAATGCATGGTGACTAAGTAATTTTGGAGTAAGTCCAAAGACTAAGTCACAGCATGCATAAATCATTTATATCTTACTGTTCATTGATACCTAACAAATTTTCATTAAGCATACTAATAATTTTCAAATGATGTAATAAAAAATCTGGTTATAATATTTTATTATTTTGCTGAATTACATTTGGGAAAAAGAAGCTTAGATGCTTCACTTATTTTAATACTAGTATATTCTGAATCATATTATACAAATACATGTATAGAAACTTAAAAGACCATATTTCCCACAAGGAGATACTATGTAGTCTGTGTCATCGGTGGGTATTTGCAAAACATTTTAACACTGCAAACATTAAAAGTTTCAAGATTGGGCACAGGAGAAGGTTTATACGCTACTGTAACGATGCTGGTGTGCACTTCTACACAAGGCCTCTTAGTGACATCAATCAACTGGAGGTAAAAGTCTATCAATGAAATGCTTGATATCCATCATTTCCTGTTTGGAATAAAGTGATTTAATAAGCAGTTACAAAATCAGAAATTAAATCCCCACTAAAATACCAACTAAATCGATGGTGTGCTTAGGTATGATGAAACCACATTTTTACTACTTCAATTAAATGAAAAGTTTTAACAGAGAAATGACGCTCCAACAGGAATTTCAGAACATTTCCTATGATTAGAATTACTATTGTACATTCAAATGATAGCTCCCAACTATTATGCAGTCCCATGAAAATGGTCTGCGCATTTTAGTATACTTGAACAAAATAAAATGCAGGGGTTGGGTGGGGAAAAGGGGGCTTAGAAGTATCCAGAGAAGTAGCACTAAGGATACAATTATGGCCAACTAAGTATGGTTGGAAAAACCTAGCTTTTAACCTTTCCTCATTAGAACGAAAGGCTAAATCCATAGCATAAAACATTTTGTGCCTTTCAAGGATTTACATACAACCAACCATTTGAAAGACAGCAAGTACCTATGATAGGCCTGGAAAGATATGAAAAATATATCAAGTATTACAAAAGAAACATTTCTAGAGACTCCTGCATATGGCTCAGTTTTCTCATTCCCCTCAATTTCTTACTATGGCCTCTAGTATTTCAAGGCTTAACCTCACAGACCCACAAATTAGCAAGACAAAGAACCTTCACCCTTATAATTTAATCAGTCAGAAAATAAAGCCACAGCACAGAAATGCTCTATTTTACAACACTCTCAAGTCCTAGAACTTTCCTGGTGATGACACCTACACCATTTTACCTCTTTTCACTTTCTGCTCCTAATTGTTTAGTCCAATGTTCTCCAATATGATTGCACAAAGAATCATCAGCTTTTTTTTCTTTTTAGGTAAGCTCTACATCCAACATGGGGCTTGACCACACAGCCCTGAAATTGAGTTGCATGCCTGGAGTGTGCAAATAGTATGCACATCTTGATCTTGGTGTTTTAAATTCCAGCCCCAAATTGAGTATAGAGATTAGGTAAACAGAATCTTAAAAAGCCACATGTTCTACCAACTGAGCCAGCCAGGTGTCCCTATGGAGCTTTAATTTAAAAACACATCCATGAGGGTGCCTGGGTGGCCCAATTGGTTAAGTGTCTGCCTTCAACTCGGGTCATGATCTCAGGGTCCTGGGATTGAGCCCCAAATTGGGCTCCCTGCTCAGTGGGAGTCTGCTTCTCCCTCTCCCTCTGCCCTTTCCCCCGCCTGTGTTCTAACAAAATCTTGAAAAAAAAGAAAAGAAAAAAACCCCACATCCATACAATTACAGATGCCTGAGTCTACCTGCTAACACCCAACGTGCTGAATCAGAATTGTGGAGTTTGGAGTTCTGGTATTTGAATGTTTACTAATCTCCAGGATATTTGTGATGGAAAGCATATTTTGAAAACCAATGCTCAAGACCCTCAGTCCCTGCTGAATTGAATACTCAGAGTGCCAGCCCTCCTGCTTTCTGGATTCAATACAGTTTCAACTATGTTCTCAATAACAGCCTAGAATCCCAGGTCTCCTTATCTTTCTGGATAAATCATATTACTACCTCTTTTCTCCATCCCTAAAGCAAATGAGTCAGCCAGGCAGAGTGGTTGCAAACAGTTTTAAGCTGGACTACCTCAATGCTGGCAATGAGAAAATTTTTATTATAGGCCTTTTCAAGCCACCAAACCAATGTAGGCCTCCTTCGCTCTTATTAAGTGACACTGTTCCCTCCCACCCTGAAATTCTTTTTCCTAAAATAACCTAACCAATTTTTTTAGAAGTTTGTGTATGTATGTGTGTAATCTCTACACCTGATGTGTAGAGACTCAAACTCACATCTCCAAGATCAAGAGTCGCATGGTCTTCTGACTGACCCAGCCAGGTGGCCCACGATTCTGAAATTCTCTCCTCTTGCACTCTCATTCAATGTCTAACTCCTCCTAATTCCTCCCAAAGTGTATCCCTCAGCTTCTTTCTCATGATATTCTCCCATGGTAACTCCTCAGTGATTAACAATATTGGCAATTAGTCTAAATCTCTATTACAGGCTTGAGCTTCAAACAAGTATTTCCAAATTCCCACTTTGCATGGGGGTACATCAATCCCAGTATGTTCACTAAACTCAGTATCATCTCCTTCCTTTTACCCTAAAACTGTTCCTTGTACCTACCTTATGAATGGCATCCTACTCTAGGACAGCCAGCTTTTCATATTTCCTATCCTACGGTCCCTTCTCTATATACTTGCTATCTAAATCCTACCCATTCTTCCAAATCTAGCTTTTTCTTCATGATCTCAGTACTCCCAAGATAGAATTAATCTTACTCTTCTCAGTGTTTTAAAGAACTTTAAACACTTATTCCCTTTTATTTTTTTAAGATTTTATTTATTCATGAGAGAGAGAGAGAGAAAGACAGAGAGAGAGGCAGAGACCCAGGCAGAGGGAGAAGCAGGCTCCATGCAGGGAGCCCGACGAGGGACCTGATCCGGGGTCTCCAGGATCCCACCCTGGGCCAAAGGCTGCACTAAACCGCTGAGCCACCAAGGCTACCCACTTATTCTCTTTTTTAATATTTATTTATTTAAGAGAGAGAGCAAGTGAACACACAGAAGCAGAGGGAGAAACAGACTCCCTGCCAAGCATAGAGCCTGACAGAGGGCTCCATTTCAGGACCCTGGGATCATTGATCCAAGCTGAAGGCAGATGCTTAACTGACTGGGCCACCCAGGTGCCCCTAAAAACTTCTAATATAACACGTCACATTCTGTTTTCTACATAATTATTTGGACACATATTCTTCTCCCCTATTTTATTTAGCTTAAATTTTAATAAAAAGGACTGCTTTTGTCTATGAATTATGTTCAAAAGTTGCATGTAATAGGAACAGTGAATATTCGTTGAATTAAATTGGATAAACTCTGATCTAAGTCCTGCAACCTATGATTCAATGTGAATTATAATTAACTCCTCTAAACACCAAAGCAATTAAATGTTACTTATCTTAAATATATTACATGGAAAAGGTGCAAATATGTCTCTGTAATCACTGGTTCCAAACAATTACCTGTTGACATGAACCGTGCATCATGCCTTCATAGGTTTTGAAGGTTACATTGGCTGGATTTACTAATGTTTTTAGCTTTTCGGCAGTAAGAGAAGCAAATGTTAGGGGAACTAAAAAATCGCAATCTCCATGGCACTGAAGAATAGAAATATCTCTGTTAACACCACTGATAGGACCCTGCAAAAAGAAAAGAAAAGTAGTATTATTTACCCAATTATAGAGTATCACGCCAGGCATTTACAACTATAAATAGATATGTACATACAATATGCTATTACTTATACCATAGGTTCTATTCGGCCACAAAAATCAAATTCCTTCTATCCCTATACTCCCTACAACTCTAAATATTTTAACTTTTATAGGGCATATGATTACCCTGTCTTGTATTATTGTTTTCCCAATGAATTGGTTCCTTGAAGCAGACTGTATCTTATTCTTTATATGTTCACAAGTGTCTTGAGATGAGAGGTATATTTTAGCTAAATCATGATATTCTCAGTTCTTATTTAATTGATTTAAATAAGATGGTTAATAAACAGAACTTAGTATGTGTAAGACACCAAAGAATTACTACAGAGTGATGAGAAAAAAATCCTATATTTAAAGATGAATTTGAAAATACATGTCCACTTCTCTCATGCGTATTATAGATTGCTTTACACTATTGAGTACTTAGAAATTCTATTCTATGGTAAAATTTTGTTATAGGGCAGTAAAAATACTAAATATTCAAACATATTATTTCTATATATAAAAAATGTTTGATGCATTTTTAAATATGTACATTTTAAATATACATATTAAACACTTCAAATATAAGATTTATGACAAAAGGACTTATTTCTTACTCCATTCTAGGGAATCCACAATAAAGATAGTGTAGTAAACAGATAAAGCCTAGTAGTACATCATGAAAGTCCAAGAAAATTCTTTTTAAAAAAGGATGACTGAGGGCAGCCCGGGATGCTCAGCAGTTTAGTGCTGTCTTCGGCCCATGGTGTGATCCTGGAGACCTGGGATCGAGTCCCACATCAGGCTCTCTGCATGGAGCCTGCTTCTTCCTCTGCCTATGTCTCTGCCTCTCTTTCTCTGTGTCTCTCATACATAAATAAATAAGTAATCTTTAAAAAGAAAAAAAAAGGATGACTGATGTGAACTACGGGCTTTGGGTGATGATTACGTGTCAGTGCTGATTATAACAAATGTACCACACTGCTACGGGGTATCCATAGCCTGTGCACAAATGGGAACTTTCTGTGCTTTCTGCTCAATTTTGCTGTGAACCTAGAAATTCTTTAAAAATATAGTTTAGGGGATCCCTGGGTGGCGCAGCGGTTTGGCGCCTGCCTTTGGCCCAGGGCGCGATCCTGGAGACCCGGGATCGAATCCCACGTCAGGCTCCCGGTGCATGGAGCCTGCTTCTCCCTCTGCCTGTGCCTCTGCCTCTCTCTCTCTCTGTATGACTATCATAAATAAATAAATAAATAAATAAATAAATAAATAAATAAATAAATAAAAATAAAAATAAAAATATAGTTTATTGGGCAGCCTGAGTGGCTCAGTGGTTTAGCGCCACCTTCAGCCCAGGGCGTGATCCTGGAGACCTGGGATCAAGTTCTGCGTCAGGCTCCCTGCATGGAGCCTGCTTCTTCTCCCTGTGTCTGTGTCTCTGCCTCTCTCTCTCTCTCTTTGTCTCTCATGAATATATTAATAAATCTTTAAAAATATATAGTTTATTAACTTAAAAAAAATGAACCTGTCGTCAACATTATCTGTGATCTTTTAGTTCAGTAATCTAATGTTGCAAGTACCAGTCTGGCTACCTGTGGAAATGAAGTCCGTAGTGGAAGCCAGCAACTTAGTGCAGTGACACCAGCCAGTTTCTGCTGTGTGGTAAGAGCAGTGTATAAAGATAAAGCTCCTCCCTGGAAAGACAAACAGAGAAAAGTTAATACACATTGCAGCAAGTTGCTAACAGCAACTTAAACAGGTTTCTTGTTACTAATAATGACCATTAAAGAAAAAAAAAATCAACCTGGCTGATTGATGTCAAATCAAATCAAGCAAGCTAGCAGAAATACAGATGTCCTTTAGGACATGATTCTCTACACTGAAGACCACTGTGAGAACATAGCAACCACCCAGTCAGTCAAGAAACAGTTAATTGTATACCTTAAATGTACTTACAACTGCCTTAGGAATATTCTCGATTTATAGTTATTTTCTCCTCTGAAAAGTCTTAGGTATAAAATCAAACTTAGTCTTAAGTTGGTAGTCTTTTCTACAACAAAAATTCAAGATAAGAAGAACTCTGTAGTAGACATCTTCAGAGTATCTGCCTTTCCAGCTTACAATACACTGCGCTCTGGGAAGTGGATTCCCATTAGTCATCTGGATGCCATGTCACCATGACCTGCCTATGGTCCCCATAGGAACTTAAGATTCTTTCTCATCATCCAAGATACTTATGTCCCTTTTCTTAAGATCTTGAAATTGGAATAGTGACTGTCAGTCTGTCTCTCTGCATGGCTGGAACAGTAGCCCATAAACTCAGAACTGGAAAAGCTATAGGCTGCAAAGGTGGAAAGTGCCAACTGTAGATGAAGAGGCAAATGAAGCAGATGGGTAGAAAAACAGGAGATGCGAGAAAGACGGCTTTCTAAGTTTTGGCTATTTCCTGAGGCCCTGCTTCATTCTCATCCTTAGTTTTCCTGATATTCCATGAACTCATAACTCTCTCTTTCTTGCTTAAGGTATGAATTCCCTTCTGTAAACTGTAATCAACAAATCTTAACTATACAGTCTCCTACATTAGATCTCCTACAGTCTCCTTCTTTTTCAGATCAAGCATTCATTTCTGTACCTACATTTATGTCACAAATGTATTACAACTGACCTTATCCTGAACTTTAACAAACACCAAATCAGTAATATCTTTTTATTGTATCAACAACACATCTTTCTACTGAATCCTAACTTTTAAACAATTCCGTAATTCTGACATTGTCCTATTTCAGGTAGTATGAACACGAAGTTGTTGATTTAGAAGATTTACAGATTGGAAGCTGAGAAATTTGGGGATAGGTGACAAAGTAAACATGCAACAAGCTGAAATAGAGATGTAAGGTCAATACGAGGTAATTACATCTGCAGAAAAAGGATAGAAGGTAGGAGAAAAACTACAGAAAAAAGAAGAAAGATGCCAAAAATAAACATCATATATTTAAATCTAAAGTCTATTATTTTTAAAAGATTTTATTTATTTGACAGAGACACAGAGAGAGAGAGAGAGAGAGAGAGAGAGAGAGAATACACACAAGCAGGGGGAGCAGCAGGCAGAGGGAGACGGACAAGCAGACTTTCTGTAGAGCAGAGAGCGCAATGCCAGGCTGGATCCCAGGACCTTGGGTTCATGATTAACCAACTGAGCCACCCAGACACCCCTAAAATCTATTTTACAAGACAAAAAAAGGAAAGATGATAGAGTGACATCAGCAAATGGGACATAGGTCATTCCTAACTTTGCTTCCTCTTACAAGAACAAACATGCAATCACTGACAGAACATCACTGAGAGAATCCTAATATACAGATGGGGCTGGGGGAACTGAGGCATCCCTCTGCACAGAGATACAACAGACCACACTAAAAGGTAAGAGAAGCAGCTACACACTGGTCACATTGCCCCTCTCCCGAGCCAGTGAGGCCCCATCCCCACCCAAAGAGTCTCCCCAGAGCTTTTGGTTCCTGCATTGGGAGAAGAGAACCCAGGGGGAACAATCAGCAACCCTTGGCATCATGGGTCACTCTGTGGGAGCCCCTACTTGGATTTTGCCCCAAGAGGATTGCAGGGGAGTCCATGGGTTCAACCACAGGATCTGTGACAAAAAGAAGGAAGAAATTCTCTTGTTTTCTACCTTATTGTTCCAACAGTAGTCTCTTCCTAGGACAGGGGAGTTATACCTGTGTGTATTAGTTTTGTTTATAGGGCTATACAGTGTCAACTTAGATATCTATGTGTGCTAATTATTTTAAGAAAATACATTCCGAGTTCCAATCAATTTACTTATTAATAAATAGATCTTCAAGACATAATCTAGAAGTTGAAAGCAATTGCTGGAAAGAGAACTAGAAAAACAAAAGAGTACATTCTCATAATTAACTATATTCAGTCCAAACTTAATTCAGCATTAAAGAAATAGTAAAGATAATAGTATATCAGATTCCGTAACACTGTAAAAAACAACAACAACAAAAGAACAACAACAAAAACGCAACTCCTCCATAGAAAGGGACAGAATCCCCAGACTCGTAGATAAATCACCCAAACTTTACCTTACCTGAGAAAATCCTCCCAAAACAATTCTGTTAGAAGGGATGCCATTCTTCACCTCTTGCTCTATCAAAGCTTTTACTAAAAACAACATAAAATTAAATCACTAATACTTTCAAAGTTATGTCTAAACGTACCATTTTAAATAGGGTGAAATTAATTACAAAAAATACACAGTATATTAAACATTGAAACAAGTGAAAAACTTAAAACGCCCTACACTAAAATACAAAACTAGAATGTATTTTCATTATAAAACTCATTTTGCAGGGGTTGCTTAAACTGTTCAATTATTTCTTATGTAATTTGTAAACAACACTTCTTTCTCTTATCAATGGATATTCTTTTATTTATGGTCAATTCTACTCATATACATTTATATTTTTCTCTCTTCAATGAATCATAGAAATTTGTATCTAAAAGTTGCCACTTTAAAATATAAATAAAATAGATTACATGGTTTGTCATCTATAGTGTTTAAAAAGTTCATTCTATTATTTTAAAAACTATAGTACTAATTTTTCCTATAGTCAGTAAAATGATGCAGGAAAACAAAATCAAATGAGTTCTTCTGCTTCTGCAAAATACTTTGACACAATCATTAACTATAAAACTTGGTGACTCCTAGAATTTCCTTTTTCTTTATAATCTGTCCTGTGTTTTTTTAATAACTGCACCTTTTACAAATTATGTCCTTTCATTTTTAGATATGTTTAAGAGTTTCATTTTTTTAAAAGATTTTTAAATTTATTCCTTAGAGAGAAAGACAACAAGTGAGAGCATAGGGGGGGGGGAGCAGGGGGAGAGGGAAAAGCAGCCTCCCCACTGAGCAGTGAGCCCGATGTGGGACTCGATTCCAGGACCCTGGGAGTGTGACCTGAGCCAAAGGCAGATGCTTAACTCACTGAGGCACCCAGTTGCCCTGTTTCATTTTTAAGATTAAACTTCCAACTTCATATTTCCTGTTTCTTAAAAACTAAAAATCTGCTTTTTTTTTTTTTAATTTTTTTTTTTTTTAATTTATTTATGATAGTCACAGAGAGAGAGAGAGAGAGAAGCAGAGACACAGGCAGAGGGAGAAGCAGGCTCCATGCACCGGAGCCTGATGTGGGATTCGATCCCGGGTCTCCAGGATCGCGCCCTGGGCCAAAGGCAGGCGCCAAACCGCTGCGCCACCCAGGGATCCCCTAAAAATCTGCTTTTTAAAACACTGCAAAAACAAATGCCCAAATAAAAAATTAATTTTATTTTTATATAAAGTTTAATTCTTAGTTAGAATAGGTATGAACAGCAATGTTCTGACTATGGTAGGGAAGAATGGCCTAGAGAACAGTAAAAAAGAATTTAAGAAATAAAAGAAGTGATGAGAAATGTGAGGGATTTATTTAGGGGAGACTGTACAGCCTCAGTCAGATGAAGGCTGCAGAAGTGGCAGAAATAGGGGGCACCTGAGTGGCTTAGTCAGTTAGGTGGCAACTCTTGGCTCAGGTCATGGTCTCAGAATTGTGAGATCAAACCCCAAGTCAGGTTCTGCACTTAGTGCAGTCAGCTTGCCCCTCTTCCTCTGTTCCTCCTCATTGCTTATGCGCACGCGTGTGCACACACATGCATGCTCGCTCACTCTCTTAAATAAACAAACAAACAAAATCCTAAAGAAAAAAATAAAAAGAAGTGGCAGTAAAGGCCCAGTTGTGAGGAGGGAAGGCTCAAGTAAGGGCCTAGGGAATGTTAGCTGCTGGCCAGCTGGCAAGATATTGGAGCCACTTCCCCTGAGTTCACAAAACTTTACTCATCAAGGTGACACCAACCACTGAGATAACTAAAGACAGCCCTCAGCGGTAGAGCAGGGCATTCTAATTTCAATCACCTTTTGCTTAAGGGTGAGGGCACCACTGTGCTCCCTGGACCTAACCTGAGCAATCTCTTCTTTGTTCAGGAGCATATTCTTGTAGGCCTCAAACAGAGGCTCCATTCTTTCCTAGCTCTCTGAATCTGAGCCTCACTTTCTCTAATAATACATCATCACCTTGTAGAGGAAAGAAATGGCAAGTATGTCACAGGCCAACTCTATCACTACGATGGAGCTCACCAGACCTAACAGTCTTCTCCACAAGGCCTCACCCCTCTCTATCTTCCACAGAGTCCAATAACTCACTCCCAAATCCAATACCTATTTTTGTCATCTATTATTGTTTGACAAAATCCTAGCTCTAGGATTCTCGACTTGATCTACTTTTTGATGATCCTAAAAGCCACTGTTCTTGCTTTAATGGTCCCAAAACTCCAATACATTGTATCTTCCCTGTTTTAAAGTTTTTAAGAGTTCATCTTTAAAAAGATCTTTAGGGGCGCCTGGGTGGTTTCGTCAGTTAAGCAGCTGCCTTGGGCTCAGGTCATGATCCTGGAAGCCTGGGATGGAGCCTCGCATGGGGCTCCCTGTTCAGCGGGGAATCTGCTTCTCCCTCTGCCTCTCACCCTGCTCATACTCTCTCTCTCTCTCTAATAAATAAATAAAATCTTTAAAAAGATTTTTTTAGAAGGACCCTACTAGTTTTTAAGCTATTTTGGAAATTTTCAAATAAATATAAAAATAGAAAGAGTATGCAATAACTCCCAGGTACACATCACTTCTGCAATTATCAATTCATAGCCAGGCTTGTTTCATCAAGATCTGTTGTGCCCCCACCCGAGTACTCTCAAGTCAATCCCCCCCCCCACACACACACACAAGGATGCCTCTATACATTTTCTAAAACCAGATTTCTCCCAATAACTAGTATTCTTCCATGCTTTCATCCTAAAAATAAACGGAATTATCATGTTCATAAGAAGCATGGAATACCAACCAGAGAACACACTTTGGATTTTCTGTAAAGTAGAGCTAATACTTACGCCATAGAATGTTAAAAGAGATGACTTACAAGAATTATCTGATTTAATAGCTGAAGTGTTCAATCAGTGGCATCTATTATTATTATAACACTAAAATTAACCAACATAAATTACAATCTATAGGATTATATCACTATACCCATCCTTATTTCAAGTCTTCTTAGTGAAGATAACTGGCCACAACTATTAAATTGCTATTTTTTCCATTACCCTATATAAATCAAAGCAAAACAGAGACGAAGTTTAATAAAGGCCAGTCTTCCCAATCACCTCTTCATTTATAGTTAAGGGAGTCCAAGTAGCCATAGTGGCAAACAAGTTAGAGAGTGATCAGATCACCTTCTAAGTTTATATAATTGTATCTTATTTCATTAACATCAATAAAACCATTGAACCTACGAAATAAGAATGTTTTTGTCTTTATAAAATGTTTCTGTACTTACCATTTTCTGCTGCCTGTTTAATTCCAGGTTCATCCTCCTGTGAATCTGGTGAAAGCCCAAAAATATCAAACCTGGAAAATAAGGCTAAATCTTAAAAGCTATTTGATTATAAAAAAATGCAATCATGGTATGTTTTACTAAACTCAGGGCAGTCTGGACAGAAAGGGCTAGCCATGAACATGAAACTCAAATTAAAATGTCTACAGAGACGAAAAACTTAAATATGTGAATCTGACATTTTATGTGTTCCTTTCACCAACCAGATACAGATTCTAATGTTAAAAAATCACAATGCCACATAACCTCAGGGTAAGAACATCTAAGAAAATACCTAGTCCAATCTACAGCTGAGCAGGAATTCTCAATGCATACTTCTCTAAAAAGTTTGCAATAGGGATCCCTGGGTGGCTCAGTGGTCTGAGTGGCCTTCGGCCCATGGCATGATCCTGGAGTCCCAGGATCGAGTCCCACATTGGGCTCCCTGCATGGAGCCTGCTTCTCCCTCTGCCTGTGTCTCTCACGAATAAATAAATAAAATATTATTTAAAATAAATAAAAATAAAATAAAAGGTTTGCAATAAATTCCAGCCATCCCTTTCCCCTTCTGTTGCATCCTAAGTCAATCCAAAGGAACACAAGGACTTTACCACATCACTCTCAATACCTCACACATATTGAGCACAGGTATTATATTATAATCTATCCACATTCTGCAAAACTTTTTCATCACACATTGTAGATACCTCCAACTAAAGACCCAAGGGAAGCTTTCCTCTGGCCCTATACACTTCTCTTCCAAGTTATATTCTTTCATTATTGTCGCTAGCAACATTAGCTGGAAATTCTGGTTATGGATGGGATTTTGCCAGAGAGGGAAGATGAAAGAACTAAAGACCAAAGTAGGCAAGAACTTGAGAAAGTTGGCAAGGAATCCAGAAGAGATAAAAAGGAAGTGGAGGCATGGGTAAGAAATGGGTGAGAGAGCAGACACCCAGGACTCCAAGATGGCGTCATCCGTACCAATGAAGGAAAAGAAGCTCATGAAGGTGAAACTAGGAGAGCTGCCAGGCTGGATGCTGATGCGGGATTCCACCCCTAAGGGCACTGCTGGAGCATTTCAAAGAGGTTACTACCAGCATTACAAGTATATCAATGTGAAGAAAGGGGGCGCCGCTGGGATTTCTATGGTGCTGGCCGCTTATGTGCTTTTCAACTACTGTCGTTCTTACAAGGAGCTCAAACATGAACAGCTACGCAAGTACCACTGAAGAGGGCCCAGTGTGGAAGCACATTTGGCATTCCTGACCATGACTTTTGCCTGACATCCTTGAATCCTTCCATTGCCTAATCCACAATTAATATCCAATAAAAGTTGACTGGTTAAAAAAAAAGAAAGAAAGAAAGAAAAGAAATGGATGAGAATAAGTAGAGAAACAAGATGACAATAGATTGGAAGTAGCCTAGAGGAATGAAGAACTGACTCTACTTCCTGACTATAAAATATACAGGGAATGTGAAAATATCTTGAGAGGGTGGAAGAGGAAGTGGTTTCCTTTAAAATTTGTCAACTGGGCAGCCCGGGTGGCTCAGTGGTTTGGTGCCACCTTTGGCCCAGGGCGTGATCCTAGAGACCTGGAATCGCGTCCCACGTTGGGCTCCCAGCATGGAGCCTGCTTCTCCCTCTGCCTGTGTCTCTGCTCGTCTCTTTCTCTCTCTCTCTCTCTCTCTCTCTCTATGTGGGTCTCTCACGAAAAAATAAATAAAATCTTAAAAATAAAAATAAATAAAATAAAAAAATAAAATAAAATAAAATAAAACTTGTCAACTTTCCAGAATGGCAAGAAGTTGGAAGGGTGAAAAACTGTTGCTTAATCAGAGTGTATGCTACATGGGGGTCATTCAAATGCTGGGTCATTGAAACCAGCAAAGGTTTATCAAGCAGTAGGAGATATTTTCTACAATATTTGTGTTTACCCATTTCCTCCTATTTCTGTACCTACTGGTGCAGCTCCTTAAGTTTACCCCTAACTTTAAAAAATACAAAACTTTAAGGTTAAACTTAAAAGTTTACAGTTAAAGTTAATTCTGTAACTTTGCAACCTAAAAATAGCTAATTAAAGTTGCTACATGCAAAAGCACTTCCAGTAAAAAACAAAACAAAAAACCCAAAATTTTAAAAAAATCAAATAAGTATAAATAAAAAGTTCTTATTGAATAATTCTTACTTACCAAGAAGGCATAGCCATGTTCATATTCAATGTTATAGGCATAACTGGTCTACACGGCAAAGAAAAAAAAAAGGCAAAATCAGAGTAATGTAACAAGGCATAAAACCTGATAAATTCCATCAATTAAGGATAGGTAATTACTTGAGGCTTACACAAAACTGTATGCTACAATTTTAAAGTATAAACTGTGTCACCTTGGGATCCCTGGGTGGCGCAGTGGTTTAGCGCCTGCCTTTGGCCCAGGGCGCGATCCTGGAGACCCGGGATCGAATCCCACGTCGGGCTCCCGGTGCATGGAGCCTGCTTATCCCTCTGCCTGTGTCTCTGCCTCTCTCTCTCTCTCTCTCTCTCTTTGTGTGTGTGACTATCATAAATAAATAAAACATTTTAAACTGTGTCACCACATCCACACCTGTGTCATTTTTTCTACATATCCTCTAGATGTGTTCTGAAGATGGAACAACAGCAGGAAAGGACTAAGTTTGGCAAATAAAAAACATTTTTCTTTTCCAACACCCTTATTTATTTATTTATTTTTAAAGATTTTATTTATTCATGAGAGACGGCGGGGGGGGGGGGGCGGGGGCAGAGACACAGGCAGAGGGAGAAAGAAGGAGGCTCCACGCAGGGAGCCCAATGTGGGACTCCAGGATCACGCCCTGGGCCGAAGGCAGGCGCTAAACTGCTGGGCCACCCAGAAATCCCCTCCAACACCCTTATTTAATAACTTTCAAACCAGACACGACAAGGAAAACAAGTACCCAAGACAGTTGGAAATGTATAAAATAGGAGACTCTGGCTAAGGGTATAAGGAAACCAGCAATTTACCAAATGGTCAGATTACATTTTTGCTTATTTTCTAAGTTTTATCTATATACTTAGTTATTAGAGACCTCTAAATAAGTATGAGAAATATAAGTCTTGCCTAAGTGTCCACTACACCCAACTCAAATGATGAAAAATCTGGATAACCTGAATGTAGCTCTAGGCCCAAAAGGAAAGAAAAATAAATACACTGGAACTACATCTAATCACTATCCTCCTAACTCATGAAATGAGTCTAGCTTAGTGGTTATAAAATCTTATCAATTCTTTGAGAATTGATAAGAATTTGAGAATTCCCCTAGATTGGGAAATAGCCTTAAATCAAATGAATCCTGGGGTCAATTACAGCAAAAATTCTAACATAACCAAGAATTCTGTCTCTTAATTGAATCAGAATAATAGCGGACACAGCCATCCTTGCCATAGTATTCAGCCACAGTATTAGCCTACAGAAGTCAGGTAAACCTTCTATTTCAGGATATTTCTTACCTAATCAGATACTTTTCCTCTTTCCATTCTCTTTTCCCATTTATCAGCTCTACTGCTACTACCACTTCTGAGGATGAATTACCTACTAGCATGAATCTAATCCCATTTGTCTTCTCCACAGCTATTGTTTCTCGGCAACCTTTTGACCTAAACCCTTGCCAATCTCAACAATTTTCTGAGTCTGCTCAAACTTTATATAGTTTCTGACATACAAAAACATTTTTCAGAATTTGAAACCAAATCTATCAGACTTCAAAACCTGTGTTCTTTCCACAGTATATCACATTGCCTTTATCTGATAAAATTTAGGAGTATTTTCCACATAGTAAATAAAGCTCTCTCACAAACCTGTCAAGTAAATAAATCCCCTTCAGAGATACCCCACAGATACCTTAGCTCTCAGGTGTTTGTATATGTTAAGGAATTTTTCTAGCTCTGAGTTCATACGATCTCCAAGAAAGCATTATTTTAAATCTCCCAACAAAAAAGAAAAAAAGTTCTATGTAGCTAAGTTACCAGTTTAGTTTTAAAGAATTTACTAAGCTTTACTCTCAAACTGAATATTTAAAAAGATAAAAACAAATCATAGGGCAGCCCCGGTGGCTCAGCGGTTTGGCACCACCTTCAGCCCAGGGTGGGATCTTGGAGACCTGGGATCAAGTCCCATGTCGGGCTCCCTGCATGGAGCCTGCTTCTCCCTCTGCCTCTGTCTCTGCCTCTGTCTCTCTCCTCTGTCTCTCATGCATAATAAATAAAATCTTTAAAAAAATTATAATCAAATGCTTTTCTAAGAAAGTAAAGCTATCACAATTATTCCTCTCCAGATTCTGAATCACAAATGTAAAGATTAAAATACTTACGCATGTGGGCAGATGTATTTGATATGTGAACTTCTGATACCCACAAAGGCTTCTGCCCATCCATGCCTGGTAGACAAATTATATGAATGATGCCATTAGATACCATTTTAAATTCTAATAAATTAGTAACAGAATAGGAACTTTTAAAAACTTACAAGAATAAATGTTAACTCCTTATAATACCTTAAATGTGTGGACCATCAACGCTATTAAAACACCACTATCAACCCAGAAACAACCAAAAGACTACTACGCAAGCTTTAAAAATAAAGATGATCTCTCCTGATTTCTGCAGAACACTGTGTTTTCTTTCATACATTTCCACAGGGCTTTACAATTTAGAAAATATAGATATGTTTCTCTCTTTATAACCTCACAACGTGCCTAACAAAGTAGGTAAGACAAATAATAATGATGACAAAAGCTACCTCAGGAATAAATCAGTTATCTAAAACTCTACATGCTAAAAAATAAATAAAACCCTACATGACTACTGCACCACTAAAAATAACTTTATTTAATGTTCGTTCCTTGTGTGTATTATGTAGATATACATGTTCAAAATGGAATAATAGAAAAGCTTAAAATCATAATCCTTCAAGCCAGAAACAAGCAGTTAATCTTTTGATGTAGTTCCTGTTTCAATTTTTTTTCACATATTTCACTTAAGAAACAGAATTTACAAAAATGGGATACTATACATATATACAATTTCTTGTTTGTTTACATTCAACATTATAACTGATACATTTTACATTATTTTTTACTTTTTAAACATTTTTGGGGGGAGTGGGGGTAGTGGCAGAGGGAGAGAAAGAATCAGGCTCCATGCCCAGCGAGTAGCCAACATGGGGCTCAATCCCATGACCCTGAGATCATGACCTCAGCAGAAATCAAGAGTTAGCTGCTTAACCAAATGAGCCACCCAGATGCTCCTACATGTTACTTCTATTAAAGTATAAACTAGAGCAGCCCTGGTAGCTCCGCGGTTTAGCGCCACCTTCAGCCTGGGGCATGATCCTGGAGACCCAGGATCAAGTCCCAGGTTGGGCTCCCTGCATGAAGCCTGCTTCTCCCTCTGCCTGTGTCTCTGCCCCTCTCTCTCTCTCTCTCTCTCTCTCTCTCTGTGTATCTGTCATGAAAAAATAAATAAAATCTTAAAAAAAAAGTGTATAAAGTAAAAACTTAAGGGGTGCCTGGCTGGCTCAGTCTGTAGAGGATGTGACTTATAATCTCAGGGTCATGAGTTCAAGCCCCATGGTTGGGTATGGAGCCTAATTTATTTAAAAAATAAATTAAAATTAAATAAATAATGTGGCACCAGAGTAGCTCAGTCAGTTAAGCATCAGATTCTTGGTTTTGGCTCAGATCATGATCTCATGGGCTGTGGGAACCAAGTCCTGTGATGGGCTCTGTGCTCAGCCAAGAGTCTGTTTGAAAATTCTCTCTTTGTCCTTTCTCCCACTTGCACGTAGCCACAAATCTTTGAAAAATTAAATCAATAAATAAATGTTAAAATGTTTTTCTATTAACTATTTCTCCATTTTAATCTACCTTCCCCAAAAGTGTTAAAGACATATAGAAAAATTAGTAATAAAAGATAACTTTAACATTTATATAACACTAGCTATGAATCAGGCACTATTCTAGAGTTCTGTGTGTGCTTTGCATGTGTTCGTGTGTGTGTCTCGTGTGTATATATACGTATATATGAGACTTTGTTATGAAAACTACAAAACTGTTGAAAGAAATTAAAGAAGATTTATAGAAATGGACACCTCATGTTCATGGACCAGAAGACCTAATATTCTTTTTAAACATGTATTTATTTTAGAGAGAAGCACGTGTGCACATGTGCATGTGCGGAGAGTGGCAGAGGGAGAGAATCTTGAAGCAGACTCCCTGCTAAGTGTGAAACCCGACAAGGGGCTCATCTCATGACCCTGAGATCACGACCTAAGCAGAAATCAAGAGTTGGATGCTCAATTGACTGAGCCACCCAGATGCCTAAGACTTATATTCTCAAAGTGGCAGTACTCCCAAACTGATACACCCAGCCAATGCAATACCTATCAGAATCACAGCTGGCTTTGCAGAAATTGACAAGCCAATTCTAAAATTCAGCTGGACATGTAAGAGACCCAGAAGAGTCAAAACAATCTTAAAAAAAAAGAGTAAGACTGAAGGACTCACGCTTCCCAACTTCAAAAGTTACTACAAAGCAACAGTGATAGAGTGGTACTGAATTAAGGAAAGACCTACAAATAAACAGATTTGAGAATATAGAAATAAACCCTCAAATTTACGGTTAAAATAGTTCTGAAAAGAGTGCCCCCTCAATAAAATCAATAGGGAAGGAACAATCTTTTCAACCAAAGTAGCTGGGATAAACAATTATCCACATGTAACAGGATGAGGCTGGACTCTTACCTCACACCATACACAAAAATTAACTCAAAATGAACCAAAGACTTAAATGTAAGAGATAAAAATATAAAACTCCTAGAAGAAAATATATGAAAATCTTGTGACATTGGATTTAGCCATGGTTTCTTAGATATCAAAAGCACAAATACAAAAGAAAAAATTAATCATCAAAATTAAAAATTATGCTTCAAAGAGCACTATGAAGAAAGGAAAAAAACAAACTACAGAATGGGAGAATTATCTGCAAACTACATTCAATAAGGGTCTACTACCCATGACATATAAAGAACTCTTCAGACCCACAAACCAAAAGACAACCTAAAAATAAAAAGGTAAAGGACCTGAATGAATATTTCTCCAAAGATACACAAATGGCCAACATGGACAGAAAAAGATGCTCAACATTATTAGTCATTATGTGAATGCAAATAAAACTACAATGAGATACACTGCACACTCACTAGGATGGCTATAATCAAAAAGACAAATAACAAGTATTAATGAGGATGGGGAGAAACCAGAATTTTCTTTTTCCTTTTTAAGATTTTATTGGTTTATTCATGAGAGACATAGAGAGAGAGGAAGAGACATAAGCAGAGGGAAGAGTAGGCTCCCTGCTAGGAGCCCAATGTGGGACTTGATCCTTGGACCCCAGGATCACGACTTAAGCCAAAGGCAGACAGACGCTCAGCCACTGAGCCACCCAGGTGCCCCAAAACCAGATTTTTTAAACACTGCTAGTAACATGGAGTTACCTACCATATGACCTTGCAATCCTACTCAAAGGAATATGATGAACAATAAAAAGGAATGAAGTACTGAATATGTTACAACATGGATGAACTTTAAAAACATTATGTTAAGGGGACGCCTGGGTGGCTCAGCGGTTGAGCGTCTGCCTTTGGCTCAGGGCGTGATCCTGGAGTCCCCGGATAAAGTCCCACATTGGGCTCCCTGCATAGAGCCTGCTTCTCCCTCTGCTTATGTCTCTGCCTCTCTCATGAATAAATAAATAAATAACTTAAAAACAAAACAAAACATTATGTTAAGTAAAGGAAGCCAATTACGAAAGACCATTTATTATATGATTCCACTTATATGAAATGTTCAGGATAGGTGAATCTATAGAAATAGAAAGTAGATTAGTGGTTACCTAGGGTTGCAAATAAAGGGGATTTGGGGATAACAAAGAGTATAGGATTTTTTTTTTAGAGTGATAAAAATGGTTCCACAGCTTTGTGATTATATCAAAGACTGAACTGTAGAATTCAGTGGGTGAATTATGTGGTATACAAATTATATCCTAATTAAACTATTACCAAAAGAATTAAAAAGAAATAAATGACCTGAGTCCAGTCATGAGGACATTAAACCCATGGTAATTCTACATTCTACAGAATGTTCAAAGGATATGAGAGATAGGCTAATGATGGTAGTATTAGATCAATGCTCTCTGTCTCCATGAATAAATAAATAAAAAATCTTCAAAAAAAAAAGTAAAAGGATAAACCACAGAATGGAAGATAGTATTTGAAAATCACATATGTGATGATTCTAGTATCCAGAATATATTTTTATTATTTGTATTTATTTATTTATTTATTCATTCATTCAAAGAGAGAGAGAGGCACAGACACAGGCAGAGAGAGAAGCAGGCTCCATGCAGGGAGCCCGACGTGGGACTCGATCCCGGTCTCCAGGATCACACCCCGGGCTGCAGGCGGCGCTAAACCACTGCGCCACTGGGGCTGCCTATCTATTTGTATATTTTTAAAACTTATCTACTTTTTTTTTTTTTTTTTTTAGTAACCTCTGTAGCACTCAGTGTGGGTCTCCAACTCATGACCTGGAGATCAAGAAGCACATGCTCTTCCAATTGAGCCAGCCAGCAGCCCCCTCAGAATATGTTTTTAAAGTCTTTAAAGAAAAAGAAAAATAACCCAATTTTTAAAATGGGCAAAGGTATTGAATAGATTTTTCTCTAATGAAGATCTATAAATCTCCAATAAGTACATGAAAAGATCATTAGTCATTAGAAAATGCAATTAAAAACCAAAATGAGGTAACACTTAACACCCAGGATAGCTAGAACCAAAAAAAGGTAATAAATATCGGCGAGAATGTAGAGAAATCAGAACCTTCATCTTTTGGTGGAGATATAAAATGGTACGGCCACTGGGGAAAACAGTCTAGGAGTTCCTCAAAGGGTTAAACAGTTACCTCTGACTCAGTAATTATTCAAGTGAACTGAAAACCTATGTTCATGTAAAATCTCACAAATGGATGTTCAGAGTGGCACTATTCCTAATAGCCAAAAAGTGCCAACAATTCAAATGTGCATCAACTGATGAATTACAACATGGGATCATAAGATTAATACATGGATATCCTTCCACGGAATATTATTTGGCAATAAAAGGAATTAAGTAATGGTACGTGGACCTGAAAAACATGCAATGTAAAAGAATTTAGACACAAAAGTCACATACTGTCTGATTCCATTTATATGAAATACCCAGAACACGCAAGTCCATAGAAATTAAAAGGAGATTAGTGGTTGCCAGGGAAGGGAATGAGGAGTATCTGCTAAAGGGTATGCCATTTCCTTTTGGGATTTTGAAAATATTCTGGAATTAACATAGTAGTGATGGTTCCATAACTTTGTAAATATACTAAAAACTATGGAATTGTATACTTTAAAAGGGTGACTTTTACAGATGTGAATTATAGATCAATAAATCACATTAACTAAATAATTTTTTAAAAAGTAGCAGGCCAGAATGGAACTGTGGCCTACTGTTTCCCAACTACTCTTCTACACAAAAAATACTAAGAACTCCTACACGAAAAAAAGGCATAGGAATCTTGAGTTCTAGTCCCAACTCTGCCTTTATCGAGAAGTATAAGCTCAGACAATTCAGTCTGGTGGCTTTTAAAAAGTGTGGTCCCCACACCAGTAGTACCTGGGAATTTCTTAGGAATGCAAATTACTGGGCCTCATCTCAGACCCACTGAATCAGATACCAGTGTGTGGGGGGTGGGGTGTAAAAAAATCAAGCCTTCTAGTTGACTTTTATACATGCTAAAGTGTAAGAACCAATGCCTTTCCAGTCCTCCTCAGTCTTCCCATCCATAATCTGTGCTGGTTGTACTAGATGATTTCAAAGGTCCCTAAAGGTTATAAAAATATTTGACTGTAACTGAATTCTACAAAAGGATGGCCAATTTGTCTTTGGATAATTTTCTTCTCTTTTTCTTTTTTTTTTAAGATTTTACTTATTTATTCACAAGAGACATGGGGGTGGGGGGGAGAGAAGAGAGGCAGAGACACAGGCAGTGGGAGAAACAGGCTCCATGCAGGAAGCCCAACGTGGGACTTGATCCCAGGACTCCAGGATTATGCCCTGCGCCGACGGCAGGTGCTAACCACTGAGCCACCCAGGGATCATGTCCTTGGATAATTTTCAAAGTCAATGGAAATGTCAAGATTTAAGAAGTCTACGCAAAGCTTCAGTTAAATGGAATCTAATGTTTAGAAACCTAATCAATTAGAATGTACTTCACTTAATTATTAGAAACAGAGAAAGAAAACAAAACACAGACACACACACACACAAAGGTTCTATGGGTTCAAAAAGTGAATTTCAAGGCATTTCCCAAGAAATAATATAAATCCACTCTATTTTACTTCTCAATTATGCTTTTAGAAAAGACTATTTCTTTTATTTATTATGCTCACTACCCCATAGTTAATATGGTATAGAACTAAAAACTCAAAAAGACTCTTTCCAGGTTTGCACAAGAAACACCAGTCATCACCATCTATGTCCCAGTAGCATATCACTGTCATGGAATCTCGCCTTCCCATCCTAATGAGTCTTACTTTTTCTCCTTCCCCCCTCCCCTTAACTGGAATTGGGCTTCCAGATGTCACATTCAGCTGTAGCGGAGTAAGGTGGGGGAGCTGTTCCCATGTGTGAAGCAAAGCTGTGGTCTGGGGCACCTAGAGGGGTGGGGGGAGGCAGTCCCAAAGTGTACTACTTGCCAAACTACCAGAACAAAAGCCAGGTGTGTCATGGAATTACAAATACGGGAAGAGGGAAGTCTAGAATAAACCCTGTGGTTCTGACTGGAACTGGAGGAATCAGTATAAACTCCCAAATTTTAATACATGTAAATATCAAAATTGATATGTGTGTCTACACATCTATGTTATGTAGCTACACTCCTAGCTCTGTCCACTGAAAGTATCTAGAAGTAATGATTCTAGCAAGAAGCACATAAAGCACTCAGATCTTGGTTCCTAAATATTCTCTACTAAAAGGAGCCAGGGCTCTTGAAAAAAATGGCTGAGTCCCAGGACTGAAGCAGGAAAATTATAAGATGATCTTGGAAAAGATCTTGTTGTACCAGAAAGCAAGAAAGTGCTCAAAGAATGATGGGACATGTCCCCAAGACATAAGAGCACCTTAAAGAGACTCCAGACAGACAAGTACAGGATGATTTGACTACCAAAATATGATAGATTTAACAGTCTGTAACCCTGAGAGTAAAAGCAATCCAAGAGTCTGTCCTGACTTGACACTTTAAAATGAATAAATGAATATATACATACATAATAAATAAGAGAGGAGAGCTGCCAATGAATAAATCTAGAATAAAGTGTTTTTTTAAAAGATTGTTATCTGGGATCCCTGGGTGGCGCAGCGGTTTGGCGCCTGCCTTTGGCCCAGGGCGCGATCCTGGAGACCCGGGATCGAATCCCACATCGGGCTCCCGGTGCATGGAGCCTGCTTATCCCTCTGCCTGTGTCTCTGCCTGTGTCTCTGCCTCTCTCACTCTCTCTCTCTCTCTGTATGTCTATCATAAAAAAAAAAAAAAAGATTGTTATCTGGAACTATCACAAGAATAGATACAGACAAGAATCATTAATGAATGCTAAATCCGTAAGTGACAATTTGGTGAGAAACATGTTTTCATAATATCAAAGCATCTCCCCACAAAATATTTTTTTTTAATTTTTTTTATTATTTTTTTATTTATTTATGATAGTCACAGAGAGAGAGAGAGAGGCAGAGACACAGGCAGAGGGAGAAGCAGGCTCCATGCACCGGGAGCCCGACGTGGGATTCGATCCCGGGTCTCCAGGATCATGCCCTGGGCCAAAGGCAGGCGCCAAACCGCTACGCCACCCAGGGATCCCCCCACAAAATATTTTTAAGTAAATACACTTATTATAGTTTTACTGTGGAGAAACAAGGCAAAACACCATCTTAACCAGGTGGAAAAAAAATGTAATATCACCAGTAAAGGAACAAAAGTCAACTCGGTGTGTGCCTGGTACAATCCACTGAGATGAACACAGCAACATCTCTATGATATTCCTGTCAAAAAGGCTAAAGTCAGAAGGAGACATCATATAAACTGAAACTGAGGGACAGTCTATAAAGTAATTGGCCTGTATTCTCAAAAAGTCTCAATGTCATGAAACACAAAGACTGCTCTAGACTGAAACAGACTAAGGAAACTTATAACTAAATGCAAGATGCGATCCTGGATTGGAACCTGGGCCCATCAAGGTCATGATTGGATCAAACCAAGAAAATGTGATGATATAACCAAGAAATCTGATGATAGTATTAGATTAATGCTTACTTCCTGACTGATGATTATACTGTGGTCACGTGGGAATGTTTTTGTACTTACAAAATACACACTAAAATTTTATGAAGAGGCAATATTTCTGCAACATGCCCCAAATGTTTCAGAGACGTTAACAATTGGGTAATCTAAGAAAAAGGGTAGCAGGAGATTTAAATATTATTTCTGTAACATTTATGTAAATTTGAAATTATTTTAAAAGAAAAAGTTAAAAATTTTTTAAAACTAACAATAATGGAATGTAAGTCATTACATAAATCTATAGTCAGTATTAAGTAAACAGGGAGGGGCAAACTAATAAAAATAAGGAGTGACAGACTTAGAAGATCACATCATATTAACAAGTCCAGGGCTCAGCGGGTGGCTCAGCAGTTGAGCGTCTGCCTTGGGCTCAGGGCGCGATCCTGGAGTACCAGGATCGAGTCCCATATCAGGCTTCCTGCATGAAGCCTGCTTCTCCCTCTATGTCTCTGCCTCTCTCTCTCTCATGAATAAATATAAAAATCTTAAAAAAAAAATTAAGTCCAGTAAGAATCATCAACGGATGTTGAAAATGTTGGGTGAAAGTTTTTTTTTTGTTTTTTTTTTTTTTTTTGGGTGAAAGTTTAATACACAATTTGCAGAGTCTCAAATTATCTCCCTACTTGCTTTTTAACTACAAAAGGAGATAACTGGAAGAGAGAAACCTGGAAAATACCACCTTAATCAAGTGATCCAAGTTATACCAATAATGGGACAAAGGCTGTCATCTGTCTCCTGACGTGAAGCACTGAACAGGACATATTGTCTGTATGGCATTTTACCCCAAATGCATAAACTAATCTAATAAATCTAATCATGAGGAAATGGCAAACTACCCATTCTCTCCAAAGGGACTAGCCTGATCTCTCAAAAAATGTCAGTGGCATGAAAGACAAAGAAGAGCTGAGGAATTATTCCCAATAATGAGACTAAAGAGATGTAACAGTTAAACATGTGTGACTGGCAACTGGATTACAGGGAGGGAATTATCAAAAAGGACTGGGACAACTGGCTAAGTTTGAATATGTAGTATATTAGACAATAATATTTAAAAAGCACTAAATTTCCTGAATGTGGTTACATAAGAGACTCTCATCCTTCTTAGAAATTACATGTGAAAGTGTTTGGAAATAAAGAATCAGTAATTGCAATTTACCCTCAAGGGGTTCAGCAAACATAGTAGCAATCAATGAACAGATTTTGGATAAAAGATATTGAGGAATCTCTAATTTTTTTTAAAGACCTAATTTTCTTTAAGATTTTATTTATTTCCATGACAGAGAGAGAAAAAGAGCACAAGCAGGGGGAGTGGCAGGAAGAGGAAGAGGAAGAGGAAGAGAAAGAAGCAGGTTGCCTGCTAAGCAGGGAGTCCAATATAGGGCTTGATCCCAGGACCCTTAGATCATATGTCCTGAGCTGAAGGCAGACGCTCAACCCACTGAGCCACCCAGGCACCCAGGAATCTATTCTTGCAACTCTCCCATATATTTGAAAAGATTTCAAAATAAAACATTTTTTAAATGCTATCAAAAATAAGTATCTCTGGGTTTTAGGATTTCAACTACTTTTCATTCTTATTTATAGTTTGAATTTCTTTACAATACAAATATAAAAAAATTTTACTCCTAACAAAGGCTATCTGTTTTATTTTTTCAAGATTGATTGATTGATTGATTGATTGATTGATTTATTTATTTATTTATTTATGATAGACATAGAGAAAGAGAGAGGCAGAAGCAGGCTTCACGCCGGGAGCCCGATGCGGGACTTGATCCCAGGACTCCAGGATCGTGCCCTGGGCCAAAGGCAGGCACTAAACCGCTGAGCCACCCAGGGATCCTCCAAAGCTATCTGTTTTAGAAGGAAAACTGTGATCTCATGCCATACAGCATAGTCGAAAATATATTCCTTTGAATACTAGTTTCAGTTTATTATACATGTTATTAAGAACACTTTGGTTGCCATATGTTTCTTTATAACAAAACTTGTCAGAGCTTTTAACATGCTAATGCATACACTATCAATTTTTTCAAGAGGAGAAATATGCTATATCATATTTCCTAGACACTAAGGCATATAAGGGGAAGCACTGAAAAAATAGCTTTTTAAGGAAAAAAAATCATCACCACAATAAACATAAGTGTAGTAAATGGAGTACCAATCTAGGAAACATAAAAATGTGAGGAAAATTACATATTAAAATTGATGAAATACAGAATTATACAGGTCTTCAATCTTTTTTGGCCACTTCTTTCACAAGGAATCTAAAAGACACGGACCTCAAGACCTAAGTTACCAGACAATACACGTTGGGTAGTTCTATAAAAAAGAACCTTAACCGAAAAAGAGGCAAAAGCTGCCCATTTTAATAGTGACAAACCAAATCACTTAATCCCTATCATTCTCCAAGTTAACCTGACAAATATAAATATTAAATTGCCACTTCTTGGGATTCCTGGGTGGCTCAGCGGTTAAGTACCTGCCTTTGGCCCAGGGCATGATCCTGGAGACCCAGGATCAAATCCCACATCGGGCTCACTGCATGGAGCCTGCTTCTCCCTCTGCCTAAGTCTCTGCCTCTCTCTCTCTCTCTCATGAATAAATAAATAAAATCTTTAAAAAATAAATAAATAAATTGCCACTTCTTGTATTGACTGGTTCTGAATTTTATTATGTACTCATGAAACCAATTTAGAGTCAGCTTTTCTTTTTTTTTTTTTTTTTCTTTTTTTTTAGAACAGTGTAGAGAGAAAAATATGGGTGGGGAGCAGAGGGAGAGGTACAGAGCATCAACCAGGTTCCATGCTCAGCCTGGAGCCCAATGCCAGGCTCCATCTCACCATTCTGAGATCACTACCCGAGCTAAAATCAAGATTCAACACTGTACCCACTGAGCCACCCATGCGCCATGAGTCAGCTTTTCTATAATACTATGTTAAAAAGTATTTCTAAAATCTGAAACTTTTTTTTAAAAACTTTATTTATTCATGAGAGACACAGAGAGAGAGAGAGAGAGAGACAGAGACACAGGCAGAGGGAGAAGCAGGCTCCATGCAGGAAGCCTGATGTGGGACTTGATCCTAGGACCCCACGATCACACCCTGAGCCAAAGGCAGACGCTCAACCGCTGAGCCACCCGAGCGTCCCAAGGAAACCTTTAATTTTTTTATATGAACTTAATTCTTAGTCAAGATGCTATGGATGCTCTTGGCATTTTTAATCTCACATTGTTCGTTTTCTTCATCATGTTCACTCTTTAATTTCACTGCATGGAATATGGCCAAATTGGGGTCCACAGAGAACCTTCCTACAGGTGCTCCTTTTAGACTGATTCTTCAGGCCTGCATCTCCTTACTGGCAAAGTTACAGGGTAGCAAGGTCTTCCCTGACTCTCAGCATTAGAAGGGTTTGGTTGTAAAAGAGGGCTCCCCTAAGCCTCTCTGTAGTTGAAGAAGTCTGCCAACAACCTGATTGCCAGAAAGAGTCCCGCAACCTTTCCCCTAACTCCATACAAAGTTATGTGTCATGTGTTTCTACATAGTAGGCTGAAGAGAATATAAGAAAATCACTTTTAGGAGGAGGAGCAAGATGGCGGAAGAGTAGGGTCCCCAAATCATCTGTCCCCACCAAATTACCTAGATAACCTTCAAACTACGAATTCAGCCTGAGATTTAAAGAAAGAACAGCTGGGACGCTACAGTGAGATGAGCTCGGGCTTCTATCAAGGTAGGAAGACGGGGAAAAAGAAATAAAGAAACAAAAGGCCTCCAAGGGGGAGGGGCCCCGCGAGGAGCCGGGCTGAGGCCGGGGCGAGTGTCCCCAGGACAGGAGAGCCCCGTCCCGGAGGAGCAGGAGCTGCACCGACCTTCCCGGGGGAAAGGGGCTCGTGGGGAGTTGGAGCAGGACCCAGGAGGGCGGGGATGCCCTCGGGCTCCCGGGGACACTAACAGACACCTGCGCCCCGGGAGAGTGCGCCGAGCTCCCTAAGGGCTGCAGCGCGCACGGCGGGACCCGGAGCAGCTCGGGGGCTCAGGGGCGGCTCCGCGGAGGGGGCTGCGGGGCGGGAGCAGCTCGGGGGGGCTCGGGGGCGGCTCCGCGGAGGGGGCTGCGGGGCGGGAGCACGAATCCAACAGCGCAGGTCCCGGAGCCCAGGGAGCCGGGACACAGCCCAGGATCCGGCCTCCCCCAGGACAGCGAGGAGGCTCCTGCCCAGAGCTGAGCAGATCAGCCGCCCCGCCCGGAGCCTCCAGGCCCTGCAGACGGAGAGCTCCGTGGTGACTGCGGGAGCTGACTCCACGGGCTCCAGGGCTGGCCCCGCCACTGCGGTTGTTCCTCCTGGGGCCTCACGGGGTGAACAACCCCCACTGAGCCCTGCACCAGGCAGGGGCAGAGCAGCTTCCCCAAGTCCTAACACCTGAAAATCAGCACAACAGGCCCCTCCCCCAGAAGACCAGCTAGACTGACTGACAACTTCCAGGGGAAGCCAAGGGACTTAAAGTACACAGAATCAGAAGATACTCCCCCATGATTTTTTTTTTTTCTGATTACTTCCCCCACCCTTTTTCCCCCCTTTTTCTTTTTCTTTCTCTTTTAATTCTTTTTTTTCCTTCTTTCTTCCTTTATTCTTTTTTCTCTTTTCTTTCCTTCTTTTTCTCCTCTCTTTTTCTCCTTTTCCCAATACAACTTGCTTTTGGCCACTCTGCACTGAGAAAAATGACTAGAAGGAAAACCTCACCTCAAAAGAAAGAATCAGAAACAGTCCTCTCTCCCACAGAATTACAAAATCTGGATTACAATTCAATGTCAGAAAGCTAATTCAGAAGCACTATTATACAGCTACTGGTGGCTCTAGAAAAAAGTATAAAGGACTCAAGAGGCTTCATGACTGCAGAATTTAGAGCTAATCAGGCAGAAATTAAAAATCAATTGAATGAGATGCAATCCAAACTAGAAGTCCTAACGACGAGGGTTAACGAGGTGGAAGAACGAGTGACATAGAAGACAAATTGATGGCAAAGAGGGAAACTGAGGAAAAAAGAGACAATTAAAAGACCATAAAGATAGATTAAGGGAAATAAACAACAGCCTGAGGAAGAAAAACCTACGTTTAATTGGGGTTCCCGAGGGCACCGAAAGGGACACAGGGCCAGAATATGTATTTGAACAAATTCATAGCTGAAAACTTTCCTAATCTGGGAAGGGAAACAGGCATTCAGATCCAGGAAACAGAGAGATCCCCCCCCTAAAATCAATAAAAACCGTTCAACACCTCGACATTTAATAGTGAAGCTTGCAAATTCCAAAGATAAAGAGAAGATCCTTAAAGCATCAAGAGACTAGAAATCCCTGACTTTTATGGGGAGGAGCATTAGGGTAACAGCAGACCTCTCCACAGAGACCTGGCAGGCCAGAAAGGGCTGGCAGGATATATTCAGGGTCCTAAATGAGAAGAACATGCAACCAAGAATACTTTATCCAGCAAGGCTCTCATTCAGAATGGAAGGAGAGATAAAGAGCATCCAAGACAGGCAGGAACTGAAAGAATATGTGACCTCCAAACCAGCTCTGCAAGAAATTTTAAGGGGGACTCTTAAAATTCCCCTTTAATAAGAAGTTCAGTGGAACAATCCACAAAAACAAGGACTGAATAGATATCATGATGACACTAAACTCATATCTTTCAATAGTAACTCTGAACGTGAACAGGCTTAATGACCCCATCAAAAGGTGCAGGGTTTCAGACTGGATAAAAAAGCAGGACCCATCTATTTGCTGTCTACAAGAGACTCATTTTAGAGGTAAGGACACCTACAGCCTGAAAATAAAAGGTTGGAGAACAATTTACCATTCGAATGGTCCTCAAAAGAAAGCAGGGGTAGCCATCCTTATATCAGATAAACTACAATTTACCCCGAAGACTGTAGTAAAGGATGAAGAGGGACACTACATCATACTTAAGGGATCTATCCAACAAGAGGACTTAACAATCCTCAATATATATGTCCCGAATGTGGGAGCTACCAAATATATCAATCAATTAATAACCAAAGTGAAGAAATACTTAGATAATAATACACTTATACTTGGTGACTTCAACCTAGCTCTTTCTACACTCGATAGGTCTTCTAATCACAATATCTCCAAAGAAACGGGAGCTTTAAATGATAACACTGGACCAGATGGATTTCACAGATATCTACAGAACTTTACATCCAAACTCAACTGAAGACACATTCTTCTCAAGTGCACATGGAACTTTCTCCAGAATAGACCACATACTGGGTCACAAATTGGGTCTGAACCGATACCAAAGATTGGGATCGTCCCCTGCATATTCTCAGACCATAATGCCTTGAAATTAGAACTAAATCACAACAAGAAGTTTGGAAGGACCTCAAACACCTGGAGGTTAAGGACCATCCTGCTAAAAGATGAAAGGGTCAACCAGGAAATTAAGGAAGAATTAAAAAGATTCATGGAAACTAATGAGAATGAAGATACAACCGTTCAAAATCTTTGGGATGCAGCAAAAGCAGTCCTAAGGGGGGAATACATCGCAATACAAGCATCCATTCAAAAACTGGAAAGAACTCAAATACAAAAGCTAACCTTACACAGAAAGGAGCTAGAGAAAAAACAGCAAATAGATCCTACACCCAGCAGAAGAAGACAGTTAATAAAGATTCGAGCAGAACTCAACGAAATCGAGACCAGAAGAACTGTAGAACAGATCAACAGAACCAGGAGTTGGTTCTTTGAAAGAATTAATAAGATAGATAAACCATTAGCCAGCCTTATTAAAAAGAAGAGAGAGAAGACTCAAATTAATAAAATCATGAATGAGAAAGAAGAGATCACTACCAACACCAAGGAAATACAAACGATTTTAAAAACATATTATGAACAGCTATACGCCAATAAATTAGGCAATCTAGAAGAAATGGACGCATTCCTGGAAAGCCACAAACTACCAAAACTGGAACAGGAAGAAACAGAAAACCTGAACAGGCGAATAACCAGGGAGGAAATTGAAGCAGTCATCAAAACTTCCCAAGACACAAAAGTCCAGGGCCAGATGGCTTCCCAGGGGAATTCTATCAAATGTTTAAAGAAGAAACCATACCTATTCTACTAAAGCTGTTTGGAAAGATAGAAAGAGAGTACTTCCAAATTTGTTCTATGAGGCCAGCATCACCTTAATTCCAAAACCCGACAAAGACCCCACCAAAAAGGAGAATTACAGACCAATATCCCTGATGAACATGGATGCAAAAATTCTCAACAAGATATTAGCCAATAGGATCCAACAGTACATTAAGAAAATTATTCACCATGACCAAGTAGGACTTATCCCCGGGACACAAGGCTGGTTCAACACTCGTAAAACAATCAATGTGATTCATCATATCAGCAAGAGAAAAGCCATGAACCATATGATCCTCTCATTAGATGCAGAGAAAGCATTTGACAAAATACAGCATCCATTCCTGATCAAAACTCTTCAGAGTGTAGGGATAGAGGGAACATTCCTCAACACCTTAAAAGCCATCTACGAAAAGCCCACAGCAAATATATTCTCAGTGGGGAAGCACTGGGAGCCTTTCCCCTAAGATCAGGAACAAGACAGGGATGTCCACTCTCACCACTGCTATTGAACCTAGTACTGGAAGTCCTAGCCTGGGCAATCAGACAACAAAAAGACATTAAAGGCATTCAAATTGGGAAAGAAGAAGTCAAACTCTCCCTCTTCACGGATGACATGATACTCTACATAGAAAACCCAAAAGGCTCCACCCCAAGATTGCTAGAACTCATACAGCAATTTGGTAGCGTGGCAGGATACAAAATCAATGCCCAGAAATCAGTGGCATTTCTATACACTAACAATGAGACTGAAGAAAGAGAAATTAAGGAGTCAATCCCATTTACAATTGCACCCAAAAGCATAAGATACCTAGGAATAAACCTAACCAAAGAGGTAAAGGATCTATACCCTAAAAACTATAGAACACTTCTGAAAGAAATTGAGGAAGACACAAAGAGATGGAAAAATATTCCATGCTCATGGATTGGCAGAATTAATATTGTGAAAATGTCAATGTTACCCAGGGCAATGTACACGTTTAACGCAAACCCTATAAAAATACCATGGACTTTCTTCAGAGAGTTAGAACAAATCATTTTAAGATTTGTGTGGAATCAGAAAAGACCCCGAATAACCAGGGGAATTTTAAAAAAGAAAACCATATCTGGGGGCATCACAATGCCAGATTTCAGGTTGTACTACAAAGCTGTGGTCATCAAGACAGTGTGGTACTGGCACAAAAACAGACACATAGATCAATGGTACAGAATAGAGAACCCAGAAGTGGACCCTCAACTTTATGGTCAACTAATATTCAATAAAGGAGGAAAGACTATCCATTGGAAGAAAGTCTCTTCAATAAATGGTGCTGGGAAAATTGGACATCCACATGCAGAAGAATGAAACTAGACCACTCTCTTTCACCATACACAAAGATAAACTCAAAATGGATGAAAGATCTAAATGTGAGACAAGATTCCATCAAAATCCTAGAGGAGAACACAGGCAACACCCTTTTTTGAACTCAGCCACAGTAACATCTTTCAAGATATATCCATGAAGGCAAAAGAAAGAAAAGCAAAAATGAACTATTGGGACTTCATCAAGATAAGAAGCTTTTGCACAGCAAGGGATACAGTCAACAAAACTAAAAGACAACCTACAGAATGGGAGAAGATATTTACAAATGACATATTAGATAAAGGGCTAGTTTCCAAGATCTATAAAGAACTTATTAAACTCAACACCAAAGAAACAAACAATCCAATCATGAAATGGGCAAAAGACATGAAGAGAAATCTCACAGAGGAAGACATAGACATGGCCAACATGCACATGAGAAAATGCTCTGCATCACTTGCCATCAGGGAAATACAAATCAAAACCACAATGAGATACCACCTCACACCAGTGAGAATGGGGAAAATTAACAAGGCAGGAAACCACAAATGTTGGAGAGGATGCAGAGAAAAGGGAACCCTCTTGGCACTGTTGGTGGGAATGTGAACTGGTGCAGCCACTCTGGAAAACTGTGTGGAGGTCCCTCAAAGAGTTAAAAATAGACCTGCCCTACTACCCAGCAATTGCACTGTTGGGGATTTACCCCAAATATTCAGATGCAATGAAACGCCGGGACACCTGCACCCCGATGTTTCTAGCAGCAATGCCCACAATAGCCAAACTGTGGAAGGAGCCTCGGTGTCTGTCGAAAGATGAATGGATAAAGATGTAGTTTATGTATACAATGGAATATTCCTCAGCCATTAGAAACGACAAATACCCACCATTTGCTTCAACGTGGATGGAACTGAAGGGTATTATGTTGAGTGAAATAAGTCAATTGGAGAAGGACAAACATTATATGGTCTCATTCATTTGGGGAATATAAATAATAGTGAAAGGGAATATAAGGGAAGGGAGGAGAAATGTGTGGGAAATATCAGAAAGGGAGACAGAACATAAAGACCCCTAACTCTGGGAAACAAACTAGGGGTGGTGGAAGAGGAGGAGGGGGTGGTGGTGGGAGTGAATGGGTGATGGGCACTGAGGGGGGCACTTGATGGGATGAGCACTGGGTGTTATTCTGTATGTTGGCAAATTGAACACCAATAAAAAATAAATTTATTATAAAAAAAGAAAATTACTTTTACTAATCTAATGTAGCACAATGCTTCCTTATAAAGAGGATTTAATAGTTTTTGGCTACTCTATCAAAATTTATTTTAATCCACAGTTTTCCTCCAGTTCTGTAATTTTTTTTAACAACACTTCTGCCCAAGTTTCAAATAGATAATCACTGTTTTTTACTACTCCATACCCAATGTGGGGCTTGAACGTACAACCCTGAGATCAAGGGCTGCATTCTCTACAGACTGAGGCAGCCAGGCGCCCTGATAATCATGACTTTAAATACAAAAACCTCTCAATACAGAAAAAGCCTAAGAGAATGATAAATCATGTGTCCAAAATTACACAACAAAATTTGATCAGACTCTAAATAAATACCACAGTGGCCTCACTTGAACTTTAACTGATTTTTTCTTTAAAAGGTATACCTAAGCTCTCAATCAGAACACTGTACACCTCACATTGCTATTACTTCCTTATCATAATCAACTACTTCTTCTTAACCCGCTGTGAAATTTTAACTCCTGTAGAGAACTCTCAATTGCACAGTGTCTCTACAAACCTTCCACCCATCTCTGGCATCTAATACCCATAGCAACTCAAGGAGGAGTTTGCAATTTTAACATGTTCCCGAAACATGAGTTGAAAATGAGAAATTTAAGATGATGAGAGAAAAATTCTGGGAGTTTTTTAAAATGAAAAGATTGTAGCTTATTCCTGGATTGTAAGTAGGACTACCAATGTTCTTTAATACAGTTCTAGAGTTCTTCAATAAACCTTTAATGGCATAGAGTTGCACAACGTCCTTTCATTACTATTAGTAATAAGGGTACCTACCCTGTATCTCCTAATCCATGCAGGAAAATCACCTACAAGAGAAGAGGAAATATTAATAAACAATGCCTAAATAAACCCACCGAGAATTGTTATACACTGAAGCTGTGGTTAAGGCGGATGCCTGAATTACAGAACATAGCCCGTAGCAGGTTAATTAATCCTCACAGACCTCTTCAAAGACGAAAATCCTTCACTTCGCTTCTCAGTCCGTATGCGGCCTTTTAGCACTTACAGAGGTCCCAGTTAAAAAAAAAAAAAAAAAACAAAGGTCCCAGTTAGACATTCTTCGGTGCAAAAGATCACCGAGCACATTTTAAGAAAGAGTGTCTCTTTGGAGTCAAACCATCAAAGTCTCCCACAAACGCTGTAGAATTTTTCCATCGCAAAAAGGCGGGGGCGAGTTACAAGTACGTTCGAGATCTTCATACACAAGTTTCCTTAAACAAACAAACAACAACAACAAAAGTCCTTCTGATTTTGCAAGACACGCAACCTTCCAACGCCTTTCATTCAGAACAAGACAGCATCGTCTCATCCACAAGTGAGACCAGGGATGCTGCGAAGCCCGCCGCCCCCGCCCCCGCCCCCTATCAGGGAGCCTCCGCACTAGCGCCAGCGCCTCCCGCTCGGACCCGGTGGGCGGTGAGGAGGGCGGTGAGGAGGGCGGCTCCGGGGGGCGCGCGGGCCGCGCTCGCTCCGCAATGCGGAGGCCTCGGGATCGGGGCTGCCGGAAGTGGCGGGACGCGAATCCCCCGCCGCGGCCGTGACCCCGGGCTCTCTGCGGGCACCACGGCCCCGGGCCCGCCGACCCGGCGTCGCACCCCACGCCCTCCACACCCGGCGGCGCGGGCGGGGCGGGGCGGGGCGGGGCAGGGCAGGGCAGGGCGCGGCGCCCTCGCCCACCGCTCGCTGCCGGCCCGCGACGCCCACCCCGCGCCAGAGGCGGCAGCCGGCCGCGGGCCGAGCGGGGCCCTGCGAACCCTGGCCGCCGCGACTCACCGCAGCCGTGGCTTTCCGGATGGCGGGCACGGTGGCGGGAAGCGGGACAGACATGTTATTGCCGCACATGCACCAGCTCGGCCGGCGGCGCGCGTCTCCAGGAAGACGGACTGCGGGCGCCGGGCCGGCCCAAGGGCGTGCGAGCGGCGAGTCTCGGCCCGCCCCGCCCCGCCCCTCCTCCTCCCCCTCCCCCTCCCCCTCCCCTCCGGGCGCGCGCTCAGGCGCGTGGGCGCCAACCAGGCGCCGCGCCCCTCTGCGCCGCCCCCGCGCCCCCGCGCCCCGGTCCCGGCGGCTGCCCCTCCCCCGCCGCCCTGCCCGCGGCGTCACAACGCCCGGAGCTGACCTCGTCGGGCCCCGTGGCCCGCCCGTCCTCGGTGCGGGTGGCCGCGCGGGGCTCCCTCCCGGGGCTCCCTCCCGGGGCGTGCGGGCCCCCCACGAAGGCTCCCAGGCCTGCGCCGGCGGCGAGGCCGCGGGAGCCTGCTTCATCCTCCGCTCCTGGGGCCCCGTGGGGAAAGGAATGACCCCGCAGCCCGTAGTCTCCTGCCCGGATACTCCCTCGTTTCTAAAACCGGGGTGTGCTCGTTCGTCTGGGCTAGGAAGGACCCGCCTGAGAGGCTGGTCGAGCTTTTTTGCCTTATTCTCCATTCGGGGCTATACCAGTGTGTAGTTAAGGGGTCACTCCCCTCCGCCTTTGAAGTGCAGCTGGAGGACGCCTGGGTGGCTCAGGTCGTGATCCCAGGGCCTTGGGATCCAGCCCCGCATGGGGCTCCTCGCCGGGAGCCTGCTTCTCCCTCTGCCTATATCTCTGCCCCTCTCTCTCTGTCTCTCATGAGTAGGTAAATAAAATCTTTTTTTTTTTTAATTTTTATTTATTTACTTATGATAGTCACAGAGAGAGAGAGAGAGGCAGAGACACAGGCAGAGGGAGAAGCAGGCTCCATGCACCGGGAGCCCGACGTGGGATTCGATTCCCGGGTCTCCAGGATCGCGCCCTGGGCCAAAGGCAGGCGCCAAACCGCTGCGCCACCCAGGGATCCCTCACATAGATTTCATTTTGTTTTGTTTTTTTTTTTAATTTTTATTTATTTATGATAGTCACAGAGAGAGAAAGAGAGAGAGGCAGAGGGAGAAGCAGGCTCCATGCACCGGGAGCCCGACGTGGGATTCGATTCCGGGTCTCCAGGATCGCGCCCTGGGCCAAAGGCAGGCGCCAAACCGCTGCGCCACCCAGGGATCCCAGTAGGTAAATAAAATCTTTAGAAAATAAACTTCATTTGGAAAGGAAAACACTCAATTGCATGGAGGATCCTTAGTAACTGCCGGGTATTGACACTACTGATTAAAGCATGAGACTGGCAGGCCCCTTTTCTGCATGGGGCAGGGGGCCTCCGAAGTGTATCACACACTTGCTAGGATCTGGGAGGGGACGAGAGACTGAAACGCTAAAAGACAAAATGCCCTGACCTTCACAATGTAATGGAGAAACATAAAGGCAATATACAATGGTTAGGGAGTAGTCTAAGATGGGGAAGGAAACTGGTGAACAAAAGGCTTTAAGGAAAAAAAAAAAGGCTTTAAGAAAACCCACTCCACTTTAATTCATATGATGACCCGACTGCCGAAGGATTGCCATCTTGTTCGTAGTGCTTTTATAACTCTTAGCGTGGTTTTGAGCGTTGAGACTTCAGAAATGTTAAATTGATGCTGATTGAAAATTATAATATGACTCATTTCACGTTACAGTATACGTGTTTGTGTCAGGCTTTTAAGTATTTGCTTGGGATATAGAGAAAAACTGTCTGTAGCTCTCTTACTGTGAACATGACATGTTCCCTTCCTTGTAGGTGAATTTTTCTATGATGTAAAGTTCCAGGGGCCACCTAACAACTTCCAGTAGTGGGGAGTAGGACCCCTGCTGTGTGATGTATTTCAGTCACCTGCCCCTCTTTTCCTAACCTGCAAGGTTCTCCCAAGTCCTACATCATTTAAGGAACTCTGTGTTCTAATTAATTGATCTCTCTTCTTCCTAAGGTAGGGGAATGAAATAAATATAACTGAAAAAAGACAAAATTACTGTTATTTTTAGATGATTATGATACAGGAAATGGTTGTAGTTTATAGCCAATGGCCAATAAAAAAAATCTTGAGATGTTTCTGGCGCAGAAACATGAA
Source organism: Canis lupus familiaris (assembly GCF_011100685.1). Lineage (NCBI taxonomy): Eukaryota > Metazoa > Chordata > Mammalia > Carnivora > Canidae > Canis > Canis lupus. The sequence goes on from NC_049250.1 coordinate 6,001,184, forward strand.
GGCTACAGGCCCCACTCAGAAAATAATGCACCAAACACATTCGCTTTTTTTTAAGCAAATGACAAAGACCCAGTTTACCAGCTTTACTTTTTTTTAAATCTAAGCTTAACATTACATATTTAAACAATTGTCAAATCTTACTAAGTTGCCAGCGTTCGTGCACAACTAGAAAAACATCCTCAATTTATATTAAACGAGAAATGTATTACCATTAATGCATTAATATCTCTCACTACTAAATACTGAAAAAATTTGAAAATATTTTTGTGGAAGATTCCTCCTGGCAATGTTAACTTCACAGCAGGCTGACTCTACTTGGCTCACGTTTCAAACACAATGGAAAAGCAGGTCCGTGCTGGTGTTAGTGTACAAAAGAGTCACCGCCACCTTGGATTATGTTTAATAAAAAAGCAAAGTGCATACAGACATTTACAACAATTTTTAAAGACAAAAACAAAACAAAACAAAACAAAACAAAACAAAAACAATGGTCCTATTATGTGGTTCCAACAATAAACTCAAAAGTCTATGACAAATAGGGCTCCGATGAGCTGTGTATAAACACTTTAGATTACTTACTGAAAGTTGAGTTCGTTTGAAATCTTCAAAAAAAAGCGTTCCTGTCAGTCCTCAATGGTGCCCGTTACAGCTAACATTAAAGCCTAAGGACAGGACCAGTGGGCAGAAAAAGTTGCACTGGGGTTATAAGGAGTACATACTTTCAAGCTGGGAATGGTTTAAGGATAGCATAAGTCTCTAAGGAATTTTAGAAGCAAGGTTTCCAGGACCTGGAGGGTGCTAGCTGTTGAAAAGGTCATTTATCACTGTCTAGTAAAACCCTTGAAACCCTTAAATGTATATTGGCAGGTCATAGCAATATGATTGCTAACGTGTATCTAGGGGCATAGAGATAAGGAAGTTTCCAAAGGAATTTTTATGCGTTGAAGTAAACTTACTGGATCCTCGGGGGTTGGATGATGGATGTAAAGCTAAGATTTCCTTTTGCCCTTAGTGAAAACTGTTACCATGAAGGCAGCTGAGTTCCCAGAGGACGGTCACCTGTTTCCAGGACTTGCCAATGGGCTATAGGCATAAGGAAGTTTCTTTTTTCTTTTCTTTTTTTTTAAAGATTTTATTTATTTATTCATGAGAGATTGGGAGAGAGAGGCAGACAGCCAGAGGGAGAAGCAGGCTCTCTGCAGGGAGCCTGATGTGGGACTCCATCCCAGACCCTGGGGTCATGTCCCAGAAATTTATTTTTTCTTTGCCTTTGTTTCCCACATCAATTACACAAAGGAAAATTTAACAGAAGCTATTTAAAAATTACAAGTAATTTTAGCAATATAGCTAATTACTAAATCAATATACAAAAATGAATGGTTTCTCTAGCTACAAATAATAGCTGGTTAGAATAAGTAACAGAAGAAAAAATAATTCACAATAGAAAGTTTAAAAAACATACAGGTTGGGACCTGTGGGTGGCTCAGCAGCGTGATCCCAGAGTCCTGGGATCGAGTCCCACATTGGGCTCCCTGCATGGAGCCTGCTTCTCCCTCTGCCTGTGTCTCTGCCTCTCTCTCTGTCTCTCAAGAATAAATAAATAAAATCTTTAAAAAAATAAAATTAAAACAAATATTGTTTAAGTGTGAATAAGTCAGAACCAACCTTTGATAAAAGTAGGTAGGTTTTATCATAGTGACATTTATTTCTACCCCCTTCCCATGCCCTCTCCTTAGCCCTCTCAGTACAGTTTTCTCCCAAAATCAAAGGGATATACTGCTCTCCTGCCTCTGGCTTCCTACCCCCTCTTTACTAAATCTCATCTCCAGTTGTTTTCCAATTCTCAGATTTGATAAACAAAATAAGCCTATTCTTGGGCCCATTCTAAAAATGACTTGTTCTTGCCTCATAGTAAAAGTAATAATCTAATAACTGAAATTCTTTTCTTCCTGTTCCCATCCCTGCCAAAATATTCTTTAATGTGTGATCTCCTTGAGGAAGAGAGTTTTATGTGCATGTTTTTGTTCTGTTGCTTTTTAATTTCAGAAACAGAGGGTTAAATGGATTAGACTCTTCATAGTGTATTACATTATGATTCATGTAAAATGCCTTGTATGAATTTATCCCCTTTTATCCCCCCCTTATTCTCTACTCACTTTGAGAATTTTCATTTTAAATGAATTCAAAGGAATTTATCTGTATTGGACTGTTAAAGGCACTTGGATAAGCATCTGGGGGGTGGGAGAGGAGATTATTTAGAAGTGTGGGAAAGAGGCCTTTCCAAGGAATTTAAAATTATACCATCTTTACAGGGTACATTTCATTCTTTTTTTGTATAATGATTCATAGTCATTATTAATCTGGGCCAGAATCAGGATAAATAGTTACCAAGATGTTTTCTTATTACAAGGTCTTAAAGATTTAAACAGGGTATAATGCAATATCCTAATCATGTAAGCGCTTAACAAATATTATCATGCAATAATGATGCCCGTACTTACATAGGCTTAAGGTAAGGATGAGTGACTTATTTATTACACAACTTTAATTTACGTTTTTACAACACAGGTAATACTCATCAAAATGACAGTTGTATATGCTTCATTAACATGTTGGGATACAAAAAAAAATGTTGGGATACAGAATAAGCAAACATGCAGCATATAATTAACAACAATTATTATCACTATTAACTGATACCTTTCAATAACATTATGTAACCTACAAAATGAAGGACATCTACTTCCAAGAAATGCAGCACATTGTTTTATATTTCCTGTATCTCATTTATTCAATAAGGATTTTTTGTAATTAAAAAATGTTATTAATGCTCATCCACAAATTCATTACTTACTGCAAGCAATGACTTTCTAGATAGAGAAAAAAAATTGTGACTGCAGATTAGGACACGTTTTGCAACGTATTTTGCAATTTTCTTTCCAGAGCTATGAAATTTCTAAATCAAGATACTCTAAAATATTATGAAATATATTGAATTGAAACCCTTAATGTCAGGAACTAGTGTCTATTTTTTTTCTGTATTTTCTTTTGTACTTCCATATAGTCTATACTGTGTATTGTTTCAGAGTCATATTTGTATTTTTATATTTTATTTTCATTTTCTAAGAAGATTTTGAGAGAGAGAGCAAGAGCAGGGGGAGGGGCAGAGGGAGAAGCTGACTCCGTGCTGAGCAAGGAGCCAGACATGGGGCTCAATCCCAGAACTCTGGATTATGACCTGAGCGGAAGGAAGATGCTTAACCAACTGAGCCACCCAGGCACCCCTTTACCTTTTAAAAAATATTCAATTTGGGGGCATCTGGCTGGTTCAGTTGGTGAAGCCAATGACTCTTGATCTCAGGGTTGTGGGTTCAAGTCCCACGTTGGGTATAGTGATGACTTACAAATAAAATCTTAAACAAACATACTCAATTTGGATGAGTTTCCTCTCCTACGTTTAAAAAAACCTGGGAGCAAGATCTTATTTGACTTCACCTATGCATATTTCTTAGTAACAAGTTAGTGACCTGTTAATAAATATTGCTTAAAGAATTAATGCACCTTCTTTTATATTTGATTTAAAATAACTTCAAAATTAATCAAACATTGTAGTTGCCCTCCAAAAGTTTATTTCTCACCTTCACTATTTCTGTCACTAATAGGAACCAGGGAGAAGAACTCCACAAGACAGTGAAATGTAAAAAAGAGTAAAAGAAAGAAAAAGAAAGGAATACGGTCTTCCATATTACACTCCCTTAAGACAAAAATAGGGAAGCTGATAGTTTTCAAGTGAAAATGTGTTTTGTGCTGCAGCTATTGTTTTATATTATTAAAAATAGGCAAATTTGAAACCTGGCTATGATCGTTTGTTGTCGGACCTTGGTCCAACTAACTTTGCCAAGCCTTAGCTTCTCAGTCTGTAAAAAAATAGAAATATCTACATCTAGGGCTGGTCGTTTAGACAAATCGAATTAGGCTAACTAATGCGTCTCGTCTGACACACACGGAGCCCTCCACACAGCTCCTAACATGATTAAATAAGTGAAGTTATCTCAGGGGTTGGGTCGGGGCATTATCTCATAGATACACGGGGAAGAGAACACATAGTTCGAGTCTTATTCACAGGTTGGTATAAGCCGGCATTTTATTTTATTTTTATTTTTTAAAGATTTTATTTATTTATTCATGAGAGACCAGAGAGAGAGAGAGAGAGAGAGAGAGAGAGAGAGAGGCAGAGCCAGGCAGAGGGAGGAGGGAGGAGCAGGCTCCCCTTCCGGGATCCCGAGGTCACGCCCTGAGCCGAAGGCCCACGCTCAGCCGCTGAGCCACCCAGGCGTCCCTAAGCAGGTGTTTAGACAAACTTTTTTTAGAAGATCTATTCTCGAGACAAAGAGCACGCGCGCTCAAGCGGGGCGAAGGGCAGAGAGAATCCCAAGCTGACCCCCCGCTGAGCAGGAGGGGGGCGGGGGGGGCGGTGCGCAGCCCAGACTCCGGGCTCTCGACCTGCGCCCACCCCGCCAGTCCCGCCGCTCGGCCTACGGAGCCACCCGGGCGCCCCTAGCCGGGCACTGGAAAAGCTAGACCTCGGCCTATCTTCGTGTCTCACGGCGTGTTATTAAATGAAGCTCAAAATTAATGGTTTAGAGCTCAAGTTCTTTTATTCCGGGTTCCAGACGGAGCTCGGAGAACCCTGCCTCATAAGGGCAGGTCCCCACAACGTGCGAGGCCTAGCGCTGACTCAGACGCCTACATTTTCAATGTGTGCTTTTACGAAGGGGAGAAAACCGGGTACGTTCAGAGACAGGTCAAGGAGCGATCTCTAGCGAGGGGAGCTCACGTCCCCAGGGAACTAAAAACAGGAAAAACGTAGCGCAGCCCTAACACAAGACTGCAAACCTCCCGAGCTGCCGGGACACTCCCGCACGCCCCAAACCCCGCGCCGCTCGCCCCGGGCGTCCTCCCGCACCCGCGCGCCGCGCGACTCGAGGCTCAGAAGCTGCTGCGGTGCGACAGGGGCGGCGCCGCGGCCGTAAAGCGGCGCCGCGAGACCACGTGGGCTCCGAGGCGACCCGCGGCGCCGGGGAGGGTGTGGGCCCTCCGATGGCGGGTCCCGTGCAGGCCGGCGGGGCAAGAACCCTGGACCTGCTCCGGGCCTTGCCCCGTGTGAGCTTGGCCAACCTAAAACCGAATCCAGGCTCCAGGAAACCGGTAAATGGCTGGAGGCGGTGCGGAAGCGTTGGGGACGGGACATGGAAGCGGCCGTTCGCTCCGCGTCCTTCTCGGGGACTCCTTTCCAGAAGGGGGTTGGGTGCCTTGTTCTCAATTGCACTGAAGAGCGGCTTCCCGTAGGGTCCTAATTCTTAGTTTAGTTTTGTTTTTTTAATTTGTATTTATTTATGATAGTCACACAGAGAGAGAGAGAGAGAGGCAGAGACACAGGCAGAGGGAGAAGCAGGCTCCATGCACCGGGAGCCCGACGTGGGATTCGATCCCGGGTCTCCAGGATCGCGCCCTGGGCCAAAGGCAGGCGCCAAACCGCTGCGCCACCCAGGGATCCCCTAATTCTTACTTTTATATCTTAAAGCACAATTATGTTAACTAGGGCGGAGGACTGAAGTCGCAGAAACTATAAAATGATTGTTTCTATCAAAATTGTATCGAAGGGGCGCCTGGGTGCCTCAGAGCTGTAGCGTTGGCCTTCAGCCCAGGGCGTGACCCCGGGGGTCTCGGGATGTCACGCATCGGGTTCCGCGCCGGGAGCCTGCTTCTCTCTCTGCCTGTGTTTCTGCCTCTCTCTGGGTCTCCGGTGAATAAATAAATTAAATCTTAGGAAAAAAAGACACACGCAAAAAAAAAAGCCCCCACAAAATATTTAAAATGAAATACATTCCCTGGTATCTTTATTTTCATGGGAAAGATTCGAATTGATTGATTATGGTAGATGTCTCTTCTGCGAATCATGAATCCGCTAGGAAAGCTGCTAGTTGATATATTAGCATTTTATTTAATTTTTAAAGGGTTTATTATTATTTTTTTAACCGAATAATCGCTATACCTAATGTGCGCTCTAATTTACAACCAGAGTCGCAGCCCCCCCCCCCCCCCCCCAACCAGCCAGTCGCGGGGACAAACTCCTTTAAAAAAATCACTTGCTTTTAGGAAGTAAGAGGAAGTTAATTTAAGAAAAATACTTTCTTTACTAATTAACGTTTCAATAACGTTATTTACTTGCATAACAATAAAGTATTTACAATTCCAAAATAAAGGTTCTGGAATATCGTATAAACCTTGTTTGTTGGGGATGTTTGATTCTAGGATTTTTTTCCATTGCAGTCTATCATAGAATTTTTTTTTAAGATTTTATTTATTCATTCATGAGAGACAGAGAGACCAAAGACCCCAGGATCAGCCCTGAGCAGAAGGCAGAGGCTCAACCACTCAGTCCCCCAGGCATCCTGTATCATAGAACCTTTATCTCCATCCCATCCTTGGAACTTTGCCTTTAAACATAACTTGGGCTTTGGTTACAAGGATTTGCTACATCTTCAGAGGCAAAGATGCTAACCTAAAAGTAGGGATTAGAGTAAACAATGCTTGGCACAGAGTAGTGTTAGCTGGTACTGGTTAATTGGATAAATGAATGGCATCACAAAAAAATACACAAGTGAAAAGATGAAATACAGTTTTTTAAAAATGCAGATCGTACAAAACTCTTTTCTGTCCTCAGGAAAGACGGCGAAGAGGTCGGAGAAGAGGTAGAAAATGTGGCCGAGGCCATAAAGGAGAGCGGCAGAGAGGAACCCGGCCCAGACTGGGTTTTGAGGGAGGCCAAACCCCATTTTACATTCGAATCCCAAAATACGGGTTTAATGAAGGTCATAGGTAAAGTTGCTTTGCTTTTTCAAGTAAAAATCCCTAATTTTCACTGACAATCACCTATAAAAATAGCTTGATAGAAATTGAAATTCACTTTGTTGTTGTTGTTTTTAAGATTTTTATTTTAAAAAAAGATTTTTATTTATTTATTAGAGACACACAGAGTGGGGGTGGCCAGAGACACAGGCAGAGAGAGAAGCAGGCTCCATGTGGGGAGCTGGATGTGGCATTCGATCCTGGGTCTCTAGGATCACGCCCTGGGCCGAAGGAGGTGCTAAACTGCTAAGCCACAGAGGCTGCCCTGAAATTCACTTTGAAGCAGACTTTTGTTGCCATTTCTCTGAACCATTTTTGTTAATGAAATTTAGGCTGGATTAGCAGGAGGGAAAAAAACCCAGACTTTCTTTGTATTCAGACCTGCAAATGGAGATAATAATGCCTGCTCTTATGGTTGGTTAGAGGCTGAGCAATAATATATGTAAACATCTGGACAATTATAGTCATTCAGTAAAGGAAAACTATGCTTGTTACTTTGAGTTCCATTAATACATCATTCGAATGAAGGGTTAAATTTTTGACAAATTTGTTTGAATGAGTAAGTAAATGCCTAGAGAGGCAAATTATTTTTAATGAAACGAAGTACTAGTTTTGTTTCATTAGCAAAAAGCAATATTAAGTGTTTCTGTTGTACTCAGGAGGGTTTTGTTACATTAGCTAAATCAGGAAAATACAGGGCAAAGTTGATTTGAGTTGATTTGAAGAATTTACAGGAAGATAAGCTTAACTGAGTTCTCCAGTTGTTACTTTGTTTTGTAGCTTCAGACGCCAGTATCAGCCTTTGAGTCTCAATAGATTGCAATATCTTATTGATTTGGGTCGCGTGGATCCTACTCAACCTATTGACCTAACTCAACTTGTCAATGGGAGAGGTGTGACCATCCAGCCACTTAAAAGGGATTATGGTGTCCAGCTGGTAGAGGAGGTAAGTGCGGATTAGATTTTTTAGTGCCTTATAGAAGACTACTTCTGATTTCCATATAATCAACACTCTGCCTTTTTAATTTTTATTTCTTTTGAGTTGTCATATAACCATTGCATAGCGGTCATTATGTCATACTCAGTTGTAGTTTGAGGAAATTGGCTTGCTGTATTGAGGGGCCTTTGTACTCTGGTTCTGGGGTGCTCTTCAGTGTATCCAATCAGCTTGCTCCCTCACTCCCTTTGGTTCTTTGCTCAAATGTCATATCTGGAAGATCTTTTTTGACGTCCTTTTATAAAAGAATATTCGCCCTCCCCCCATAAGAGTCATCCTCTTGTCTGCTTTACCCTGCCCAAAGGTTTTTTTTTTTTTTTTTAAATATATGGACACCTGACCTTTATTACCAAGTAATGGATTTATTTTTTCACTCTTCACTATAATGTAAGTTCTTTGAGGACAAGTACTTTGGTTCATTGCTATGTTTGCAGTATTGGACATATTGGTTCATGATAATTAGTAATGGAGAAAAGGAATGAATCAAATCCAATTCTAATTGCAGCAAAGAAGTTTTCTATTTATAAGAGTTTGATAAACAATTAAACTTGTTCATTAACACTTTAATACCACTATGTAAGTAACTTAGTGTCCACTAGAGGGAAGCATGTGTTTATGGAAGAACCTTTTAAATTCCTTTGAAAAAGTGAACCTCGTAGGTAAAAGTTTTCCAAATAAAATGATTTGAAAAGAGAATACAAAATACACAATTAAGTCTCAATATTCTATTCTACGTATGTAAGGGAATACGCACGTAAATTAATAGGAAAAATTTGTGACTTTGTCAACCAATAAATGGCACATTGCAACAGTTTTCAGGCATGTGTCTATATTAAACTAGGAAAATAATCCTGAAAACTACACCAGGGCAACAGTTGAGTAGGTACAGTTAGTTACATGTCATTTGTAACTGTGTAAATTGGTTGACCTTCTCTGGATTTCAGATTTGCAATAAGTAGTGAATAGTAAGACTGTTTAATCCTTCGGCACAAAATTACCAATTTTGGAATATATGTTTTCGATAAAAAAGTAAAAGAAACCTAACTGATGTAAAGACATTCCTAAAAATACTAATAATATTGAAGATACTAGAACTAACTCTAATGCCCAACAATAGGGAAATGGTAGGGCAATCTGGAATAGTGATTAAAATTCATGAACAATATGGCAAGACTTTATTTTATTTTAAGATTTTTTTCTTTTTTTTTTTTAAGACTCTGTTTACTCATGAGAGACAGAGAGAGAGAGAGAGAGGCAGAGACACAGGCAAGGGAGAAGCAGGCTCCACGCAAAGAGCCCGACGTGGGACCCGATCCCGGGTCTCCAGGATCACATCCTGGGCTGTAGGCAGCGCTAAAGCGCTGCGCCACCAGGGCTGCCCCTATTTTAAGATTTTATTTATTCGTGTGAGAGATAGAGGCAGACACATAGGCAGAGGGAGACCAGAATCACGACCTGAGACAAAGGCAGACACTCAACAACTGAGCCACCCAGGTGCCCCAAGACCTTATTTTATTGAGTCAAAGGTGCATTGATTGCAAAAATGCAGATCAGTATCATAAATGGGAAAAAGTATGAGAAAATGTGTCGTAGAATTGATGGAATATTTTTGAAATATATTAAAACTTAATGATTAATGAAAGGAACTTGATTGGGAGCAAGCTTATTTCAACCACACCAAAATAGCAAAAAAAAAAAAAAAAATTCTATTACCACAAAAAGAATGGTAATACCACCACCTTTCAATTAGAATCTGTTTTGAAATTAAAGTAAAATGTAGTACATCCTAATAAAAGTGACCAAAAACAGAACTTTAGAAAGTTTAGTTCTGTTTTTTTTTTTTTTTTTTTTTTGTATTGGCTGTACTAGGGAAAAGTAGACTTCTATTTTTGTCCTTTTAGAAGCTATACTAAAATCAATAGTAAATGCAAAGTGAATCTCTGTTGTGTTCTTCTGCCTTTTCTTCTAGAGGGGGCTCATTCCTGCAAGGTCAAATACTATTGTGAAACTTTTATATATATGTATTTTTTATTTATGTATTCGAGAGAGAAAAAACTGTGTGTGAGTGCTCTGAGCAGGGAGCCTGAAGCGGGGCTTGATCCCAGGACCCAGGATCATGACCTGACCTGAGCCAAAGGCAGATGGTTAACTGACTGAGCCACCCAGGTGCCCCAGATTTCTTTTATTAACATTTTATTTTTAAGTAATCTCTATACCCAACATGGGGCTTGAACTTAGAGCCAAGATCTAGAGTCACAGGCTTACTGACTGAACCAGCCAGGCGCCCCTGTTGTCAGATACTTTGTTCTTCCGCTGGTTCCAGTCCACTTGTCCCCTCGTTAACAATCTCTTGGCCTTTTGCTGACTTAGGAATAAGGAAGATAAGGTTTTTTCCATCTCAATATGGCAGAATGTTGTGTTTAAGAACACAGGTGCTGTGACTAGTCTCCTTGAGTTAGAATCCTAGTTGTGTGAGGGGCGCCTGGGTGGTGCAGGCAGTTAATTCTGCTCACTCTTGGTTTTGGCTTAGTTCCTGGTGTTGAGAGTTGTGGGATTGAGCCCTGTGTGAGGCTTGGCACTCAATAGAGTCTGCTTAAGACTCTCTCTCTCCCTCTCTGTAAAAAAAATAAGTCTTAAAAAGAAAAAAGAATCCTAGTTGTGTGATCTTGACAAGTTACTTAATCTCTCTGTGCTTTGATGTCCCCATTTATGAAGTTGGTGCAGCAATAATTTTGTCATAGGGTTGTTAGGAGTTGTTACAGTCTACTATTAATGAAGTACTTATATTACTATTTACTAAAAATGTAAAATGAAAATGTAATGATCTCTGCTTACAGAGAATGAGAATTGGTAAAACAAAGTGGTCTAAAAATTTGTTTGATAGGACCTCAATGCAGAGATATTTAGAGTTGGAACTACTGTTACATTATAAGCATTTTGGAGGAGAAAATGCAGTGTAAAAAGGAGGCTTGCCATATTACTTTACTCTTAGGCTATCTACAAACAGGCTTTGCTTTGACATATTACAGGGTGCTGACACCTTTAAGGCGAAAGTTAATATTGAAGTACAGTTGGCTTCAGAATTAGCCATTGCTGCAATTGAAAAAAATGGTGGTGTTGTTACTACAGCTTTCTATGATCCAAGAAGTCTAGGTAAGATGTCCTGCAGTCCCTTGCTTCCCCTGTTTGTCTTCCACTGGCTGCCATATGAGGATTTTAAAAGTCCTCATAGCTCTCTGACTTGGGGTTTGGACACCTTACTTTCTGTTTTTGAGTTTCCTGTTAATGGTGTGACTTCTAATATACCTCAAGCAATATATCATAAGGTTTTTTGTTTTTAAATATGGGGCTTACATATGATGTTAACCTATGTGTAGAAATTCACTAGAAATATCACTAGATAACTTTGATTTTCAGGATGCAAATTTTTGAAAATGAAGTGTTTCCATTTACTTAAACCTATTTAATAAAAAGAAAGTTCTTGGAATGAAGTTCTCCTCTTGGTATACTTAAAAATTGATAATTAAAAGAAAATCATGTATTCATATAATGCATAACCATTATATGCTTCTTTTTTTTATTTAAAAATTTTTCAGAAATTCTGTGCAAACCTGTTCCATTCTTTCTGCGTGGACAACCTATTCCAAAACGAATGCTTCCTCCTGAAGCACTGGTACCGTATTATACCGATGCAAAGAATCGTGGTTACCTGGCGGATCCTGCCAAATTTCCTGAAGCAAGACTTGAACTTGCCAAGAAGTATGGCTATATTTTACCTGATATCACTAAAGACGAGCTCTTCAAAATGCTTAGTACTCGAAAGGATCCAAGGCAGATTTTCTTTGGTCTTGCCCCTGGATGGGTGGTGAATATGACAGATAAGAAAATCCTAAAACCTACAGATGAGAATCTCCTCAAGTATTATAGCTCATGAATTCTCTTTCAAGAAAGCAGAGTTGTAAGAGAGTTCTGGAAGAAAAGGGACTGAAACATACATATTTCTCATGGTCTCATCTTGATTTGTGATTCTCTAGGTATTGATGATAATTTCCCATGTAACCCTATTTCCATTTTTATCTAAAATTGAAATAAAAAATGCAATAAGCAATGGCTGCATAGAAGAACTGAATCTGTGCCTGTTCTCTCTCTGTTAAAGAAACAAAATCCCTGGTATTCTGCCAGAGGAAGATGATAACTTTTAGGGTATTTCTTGTTCATTTTTTTCATAATCTTTTCATCCAGGTCTTGTGTTATCATTGTTGCAAATCAGAGTGATTGTGCAGGTGGAAAGAGATTGATTGCTAGGCCTGTTCGGTCAAGGTTAAAACAGTCACTAATGGTGGCCCAGCTTAATAGCCCCAAGGAAGCTCTGCTCTCCAGTGTTATGGTGGAAAGCCTTCAACTCTGGATTATTAAGATGTGGGATATGAATTGAAAGTTAAAGACCAGTGAATAAGTAGTACAATATTTGCTAGCAAAACAAGCAGAAATTCTAAGTGCATTCATATTCTCAACTCATCTGATAGGAATAGATAATGATTAAACCATTAATCTTTTTCTTGAAGAAGGTAAATTTCTAACTGATATTTTGCTTATTTCGGAGATATTGGAGATCTTTGTTTTTCAGTCATTTTAAATGATTTTTGAAATATTGTTCAGTGATTATATAACCCATAAAAACAACTGGTAGTATGAAAATAAACTCCGTTAATATAAGATTCAGTATCAGTAAGCTTATTTAGCTTTGTAAATATGTATTGTATCTAAACCATTCAAAAGCTGATTTTATCCTGCTGCAATTAAATCTTGAATAATTTCATTATAATTTTGGAAAAAATAATTTTTCCAGGAAAAATAAAATTAATCCTGGCTATTTTCTTTAAATAAAAAATTTAAAAACCTCAATGATTCAATATTTTAACTTTTCTACCTTCTATATTGCCGATCTGAGATTTTTTTTAAATTTGTTTTTATTGAAGTTCGATTTGCCAACATATAACACCCAGTGCTCATCCCATCAAGTGCCCTTCACAGTGCCCATCACCCAGTTTCCCCAACCCCCTGCCCACCTCCTCTTCTGCAGCCCTTTGTTCATTTCCAAGAGTTAGTCTCATGGTTTGTCTCCCTCTCTAATTTTTCCCACTCAGTTCCCCTCCTTTCCCTTATAATCCCTTTCACTATTTCTTATGGTACATGTATGAATGAAACCATATGATGATTGTCCTCTGATTGACTTAATTCACTCAGCATAATACCCTCTAGTTCCATCCATGTTGAAGCAAATGGTGGATATTCATCCTTTCTGAAGGCTGAGTAATATTCCATTGTATATATAGACCACATCCTTATCCATTCATCTGTTGATGGACATCGAGGCTATCTTGTTGGGAGTTTTTGCATCCATGTTCATCAGGAATATTGGTCTATAATTCTCCTTTTTGGTGGGGTCTTTGGCTTTGGGATCAAGGTAATGCTGGCCTCATAAAACAAATTTGGAAGTATTGCTTCCCTTTCTATCCTGTGGAACAGCTTTAGTAGAATAGTTATTAATTCTTCTTTAAATGTTTGATAGAATTCCCCTGGGAAGCCATCTGGCCCTGGACTTTTGTGTATTGGAGGTTTTTAATGACTGCTTCGATTTCTTCCCTGGTTATTGGCCTGTTCAGGTTTTCTATTTCTTCCTGTTCCAGTTTTGATAATTTATGGTTTTCCAGAAATGCATCCATTTCTTCTAGATTGCCTAATTTGCTGGCATATAGCTGCTCATGATACTTTTTAAAAATCATTTGTATTTCCTTGGTATTGGATGTGATCTCTCTTCTTTCATTCATGATTTTATTTTATTTTTTTAAAGATTTATTTGTATTTATTTATGATAGAGAGAGAGGGAGAGAGAGGCAGAGACAGGCAGAGGGAGAAGCAGGCTCCATGCCAGGAGCCCGACACGGGACTCGACTCGATCCCGGGACTCCAGGATCGCGCCCTGGGCCAAAGGCAGGCGCGAAACTGCTGAGCCACCCAGGGATCCTCTTATTTTAGTTTTTTTAAAGATTTTATTTATTTATTCATAGGGACACACAGACACATAGAGAGAGGCAGAGACACAGGCAGAGGGAGAAGCAGGCTCCACACGGAGCCCAACGTGGAACTTGATCCTGGGTCCCCTGGATCACACCCCGGACTGCAGCGGTGCTAAACTGTGCCACCAGGGCTGCCCTCATTCATGATTTTATTAATTTGAGTCTTTTTTCTTTTTAATAAGGCTGGCTAATGGTTTATCTTATTAATTCTTTCAAAGAACCAACTCCTGGTTTTGTTTATCTGTTCCACAGTTCTTCTGGTCTCTATTTCATTGAGTTCTGCTCAAATCTTTATTATCTCTCTTCTTCTGCTTGGTGTAGGTTTTACTTGCTGTTCTTTCTCCAATTCCTTTAGGTGTGAGGTTAGCTTGTGTATTTGAGTTTTTTGAGAGAGGCTTGTATTGTGGTGTATTTCCCTCTTAGGTGTGAGGTTAGCTTGTGTATTTGAGTTTTTTGAGAGAGGCTTGTATTGTGATGTATTTCCCTCTTAGGACTGCTTTTACTGTATCCCAAAGATTTTGGATGGTTTTATCTTCATTTTCATTAGTTTTCATGCCTTTTTTTTTTTTTTTTTTTTAGGTTTTATTTATTCATGAGAGTCACAGAAAGAGAGGCAGAGACAGAGCAGAGGGGAAAAAAAGCAGGCTCCTTACTGGGAGCCTGATGCAGAAGTAGATCCCTGGACCTGGGGATCATGTCCTGAGCTGAAAGCAGACGCTCAACCACTAAGCCACCCAGGTGTCCCTCAATGAATCTTCTTAATTTTTGTCTAATTTCCTGGTTGATATATTCATCTTTTAGTAGGATGCTCTTTAACCTCCATGTGTTTGAGTTTCTTTCAAATTTTGTCTTGTGATTGAGTTCTAGTTTCAAGGCATTGTGGTCTGAAAATATGCAGGGGACAATCCCAATCTTTTGGTATCAGTTGAGACCTGATTTGACCCAGTATGTGGTCTCTTCTGGAGAAAGTTGCATGTGCACTTGAGAAGAATGTATTCAGTTGTGTTTGGATGGAAAGTTCTGTATATATCTGTGAAATCTATTTGGTCCAATGTATCATTTAAGGCCCTTGTTTCTTTGGTGATGTTGTACTTAGAATATCTGTCATTTGCAGAAAGTGCCATGTTGAAGTCTCCTACTATTAGTGTTATTATTATCTGTGTATCTCTTTACTTTGGTTATTAATTGATTGATATACTTGGCATCTCCCACATTAGGGGCATAAACATTCATGATTGTTAGGTCTTCTTATTGGATAGACCCTTTAAGTAGGATATAGTGTCCCTCTTCATCTCTTACTACAGTCTTTGTTATAAACTTTATTTGATATGAGGATTGCTACCCCAGTGATCTGAGATTCAATTTATAAAGTAATTCATGCACCAAGACTGTATATATGTATTTAAATTTTTATCCAGAATTACATAATTTGCCTTGTTATTAAACCACTTCTTAATAAACCAGAACTTAGAGGAATCACTATTAGGACCATCTTCTATGATAATCACCTATGAATTTCAAGGGACAGGCAAAACATTTTTTAAATGTGTTTTATTCTTCAGAGACTCCAAATAACAGAGCTGGGTTTTCAGGATTAGTTTTAGCTCCATTGATGGAACTGCAAATCACAGTGGCTTGAATGATACAAAAGTGTGGTTTGTTTTTGTTTTTTACAGTTCTGAGACCTGTTGAAGACTGATTGCTGGCTCTGCTCCACAGTCTCAGAGCTCATGGCTTCTCCCTGGTTAACATCCCATCCCTAGAGTGAGGTGTGTGTCTTCATGATCCAAATAGGGATCAATACGAGCCAGAATTTCCTAAGATACCTGGCAGCTGTCACACAAAACTTTTAACAATAAAGCTATCTTATATTTGCCATGTTAGGAATCTAAACAGTTGTATTTGAATATAATGTGTGGAGGAAGAGAGGTTGCAAGGAAAAATGTCAAGGCACAAGGGAAATGTTTTAAATATTTTAGTTATTTGAAAGCGTACATGTGCACAAGCAGGAGAGAGGCAAAGGGAGAGGGAGAAGCAGACTCCCTGCTGAGCGTGGAGCTAGACTTGGGGCTCAGCTCCAGGATCCTGGGATTATGACCTGAGCCAAAGACATGCTTAACCAACTGAGCCACCCAGGTACCCCCAAAAATAATGTCCTTACTGATGATACAGTGAGTAACTAAAGGTTGAGTAGAATATATTTTTTTAAAAAAATCACTGCTAGGAAATCCCCCCAAAACTTTCATTAAAGAAGTACTTCATATAGTTTTTAAAAGATTTTATTTATTCATTCATGAGAAACACAAAGAGGCAGAGACATAGGCAGAGGGAGAAGCAGGCTCCCTGTGGGGAGACTGATGCAGGACTTGATCCCAGGACCCCAGGACCATGACCTGAGCCAAAGGCGGATATTCAACCACTGAGCCACCCAGGTGTCCCTTCATATTTATTTTGAAATGATAATTACAAAGTGTAAGAAGTCGAAGTCCATATCCTCTTACTGTTGTGAGTCCCTGACCCATTTCCTAGAGGTAACTAGACCACTGTTGCTTTACTCTTTTTTTTTTTTTTTAAGATTTTATTTATTTATTCATGAGAGATACACAGAGGGGGGCAGAGACACAGGTAGAAGGAGATGCATGCAGGCTCCTTGCAGGGAGCCTGATGTGGGACTCGATCCCGAGACCAGGATCACACCCTGAGCCAAAGGCAGACACTCAACTGCTGAGCCACCCAGGCATCCCTTATTATTTTTTTAATCAAAAAGGGATAGACTGTTCCACTGCTTTGACCTTGCTTTTACTATATCTAATGTACTTCAAAAACACTTTTTTCTGAGTATTTCCTATTAGGTAATTTAAATTTGTGCTTTTATTCTTAAGCCATTTGAAATAGGATCCATTAGAGGAGTCACTTCACCTTTCTTAACTCTGTGAAAAGTAGTGACAATTTTTATATAATGCAAGAGATGTGTAAAGTGACTTCTAATGTCTCTGTCAGCTCTAATGCCCTGATAATAAAGATATTGCCTTGGGCTGAGGAAAGCTTTGACCTCAACCTATTTGCATAGAAATGGACTTCCTTGGTGCCTGGGTGGCTCAGTCATTTGGGTGTCTGACTGGTGTCTGACTTGATTTCAGCTCTGGTTGTGACCAGAGATCTGGCCCCACATGGGGCTCTACAGTGGGCTCCATGCTCAGCGGGGAGTTTGTTTCTCCCTCTCCTTTAGCCCCTTCCCCCACCTCTCTCAAATAAATTAATTTTTAAAAAAAAAGAACTTCCTCAAATTTAAACACATCCTGTTCTGTAACTGGGCATGAGGTATGGAAACAAAGCCATGGGGGTCTCTGGGTGGCTTAGCAGTTTAGTGTCTGCCTTCGGCCCAGGGCATGATCCTGGAGTCCCTGGATCAAGTCCCACATCAGGCTCCCTGCATGGAGCCTGCTTCTCCCTCTGCCTGTATCTCTGCCTCTTTCTGAGTTTGTGTCTCTCATGAATAAATAAATACAATCTTTAAAAAAAAACAAAAACAAAGACATACCATTTTTTGTGTACCAGAGTGTGGGGACATTGCTCTAGGTAAATCAGTACCTTGACTTAATTGTGCTGCTGGAGGTTTTTCTTTTGTGATTCAGTTCACAATTGCCCTTTTGGAGGGGCTGGTATTGCCTCAACAGGAAAAGTTCATACTTGGAAATGAGGGAGAAGTTAGTCACGTAAAGATGAATTCCCTGGGCAAAAGCCCTCCAGTCTCAGAATGTGCTTTTGAGGGACCTTGTGTTCTCTTCCCCTCCCCCTTCATGCATGATGACTAAGTCACCCTGAGTTAAAGATGGAAAAGGAGACAGGTAAACACAAGACTTGCTTAATTGTGGCTATCTTAGGTGGCCTACAGGTGAAGGGAAATTGGGATAGAGCGATAGAGGGAAGAATGAAAACAGGAAGCAGATGTCTGGTGATGTAATGCTTGAATAGTACTTATTCAGTGAGCCTGGGCTTAGTCACAAACAGCTGTATCCTGATCTTAATATTATAATTGTGCAGATAATTCTCTGCTCAAACAGGCACATTTCACAAAATCTATCCATTCTGTTTATAAAGGCAATTCTTAAATTGCTGTATAGCAGGGAGACACAAGTTTATTTTAATTATGTAACAACAATGGACTCCCAGGTCTTGCTCTGCTGATCATTTACAAGGATTATGAGGGAGCGAACACAGTGGCAGATGGTAGTAGCTTTATCTTGTTAAGGTCACATCACTTGGAAATCTTGAAGCCTTCTATCTGGATTGAAGTCCTTGCCTGGTGTGT
This sequence comes from Canis lupus familiaris, assembly GCF_011100685.1. Taxonomy (NCBI): domain Eukaryota; kingdom Metazoa; phylum Chordata; class Mammalia; order Carnivora; family Canidae; genus Canis; species Canis lupus. Next base: position 6,019,485 of record NC_049250.1, read on the forward strand.
GGCTTCAGCCTGTTCTCAGTATACATGATGGCTTATTTGCATGCAAAAGTATGGAAAAATTTGAGCTGATATGCATTTAAAAAATTTTTAATGCCCAAGAAATAATTACTATGGCTTTCCTGTTTATTGAGTTCCTCGGTTTATTTTTTAAATGTCACTCTTTATTTATTGGAAAATGGAGTGGCTCTGGAATAGTAGAAAAATAGAAAAAGTAGTAGAAAACACCGAATTTAGTGTCAGAGAATAAAGTGTGCTAATGTTAGTACAAATCCCAGAATGGGGGATCCCTGGGTGGCGCAGCGGTTTGGCGCCTGCCTTTGGCCCAGGGCGAGATCCTGGAGACCCGGGATCGAATCCCACATCAGGCTTCCGGTGCATGGAGCCTGCTTCTCCCTCTGCCTGTGTCTCTGCCTTTCTCTCTCTCTCTCTCTCTCTCTCTCTCTCTGTGACTATCATAAATAAATAAAAATTAAAAAAAAAAATTCCCAGAATGGCTGTGTGTCTAGTTGCTCTGCCGGAGAGGCAGAGTATGGTCGAATTAGCTTACCTTTCCCTGTTGTAACCCGGGCTCCTGCAACAGGCTGACATGAGGGTTAAGCTGTCTGTTGAGAGAAGTGGGGATCATCATACCCACCTCATTCTGTGCTTGGAGATTCAACAAGGTTATCTGTGGAGAGGTACCAAGCACAGAGAGCCGGTTTGCTCAGCCACCGGGAGTGGTTTACTGAGGCACAGATCCCAGTAATATTCACGTGTCCATGATTTAACCTCTCTGTGCCTCAGCTTCCCCTGAAAATGGGGGGTAATGATAGATCCTAACGTGGTTATGATGAGGATTGAAAGAAGTCACTACTTGTAAAGCACTTAACACAACGGCTGGCACATGAGTGCCTGTGTCAGTGAGTCCGTTTGGTGTGGTAGCCATTCTATAAATGTCACTTCCTTTTCTCCGTAAGATTTTCATATATGGTCAGTATCTTCTTAGTGAAAGTCTTGCTAAGCTTTCTTATTTGTATCAGGACCTGCTGAAAAAGAACATTTTGAAGAGGCAGAATGTCTGGAATTAGACCCAGAACCAGGGGGATTACAGTGAATTTCAGTGACTTTGCCACTGATTTGCTCAAATTTATATTAATTTGCCATTAATATAAAAGGCATCTACCTACTTAGAAAAGGCACTGAAATTGAGAGGGAAAATTTTAAATTAACTACATTATCTGATTCTGTAAATTATGCATATCAAAAAAAAATCTGGAAACTATAAAAGAGGAAGGAAAAAAGAAAGTGTTAGGGCAGCCCAAGTGGCTTAGCAGTTTAGCACCGCCTTCTGCCCAGGGTGTGATCCTGGAGTCCTGGGATCGAGTCCCACATCAGGCTTTCTGCATGGAGCCTGCTTCTCCCTCTGCCTCTGTCTCTGCCCCCCTCTCTCTGTGTCTCTCATGAATAAAATTTTTTTAAAAAAATCTTTAAAAAAAATGTTAATCACTTAAAAACTTGGTTATAGGGACACCTGCCTTGCTCAGGGCTTAAGCTCTAAGTGCACCTGCCTGCATTCCAGGGCCTGGTCTTGGGGTCCCGGGATCAAGTTCCCTGCATGGAGCCTGCTTCTCCCTCTGCCTATGTATGTCTCTGCCTCTCTCTCTGTGTCTCTCATGAATAAATAAATAAAATGTTAAAAAAAAGAACTTGGTTTTATAAGTTTTTTTTAAAGATTTTATTTATTTATTCATGAGAGAGAGAGAGAGAGAGGCAGAGATACAGGCAGAGGGAGAAGCAGGCTCCATGCAGGGAGCCTGACGTGGGACTCGATCCCAGGTCTCCAGGATCAGGCCCTGGGCTGAAGGCAGGGGCTAAACTGCTGAACCACATGGGCTGCCCAGTTTCTTTCTTTATTTTATTTTTTTTAAAGATTTATTTATTTATGATAGACATAGAGAGAGAGAGAGGGAGGCAGAGACACAGGAGGAGGGAGAAGCAGGCTCCATGCCGGGAGCCCGACGTGGGACTCAATCCCGGGACTCCAGGATCATGGTCTGGGCCAAAAGCAGGCACTAAACCGCTGAGCCACCCAGGGATCCCCAGTTTCTTTCTTTATAAGAAAAAGATGTTCTGGTCTTTTTCTGTTTTTCTGTATGTAAATGTATTTTTCATTTTTATATTTTTCATCTTCACCAATTAAGATTATTGTAGATTAGATTTATAATATAATAGATTTATAATAAAATCTTATAGATTTACAAACATCAAAGTACATTAAATTTCCTATATATGGGTATATATGTTTTAAGTATTGTGTAGAAGATTTAAATGGAAGCATCAGGGCTCAAATTCGCTAAAATGAGCAGAAAACCTTTATATTCTCTTTTAAAAGATTTTAATTTTACTTTCAATAATGTAAGTATTTAAAAAAAAAAACAACTCACAAAACTTAGACTAGTAGTATTAAAATTTGTAAGTTATAAGAAACCAAAAGGTAAAACCTAATATTTCCTAATTTCTTCTAACTATACAAAAATTATTCTGATACTTCACGGTGAACTTAGATGGAGAACCAGAAATTCTCACAAGTGCTCTGTGAGGTAAATGCATTTTCCATTTTATATGTGGGGAAACAGAAATACATTTTCTGTTGGTGATTGGTGTGGAGTAGAGTGTGTGTGGAAGTCTGATGTGCGCCCTTCAATGAGGTAATTCAGTTTGTAGAAAATGTCACTTGCTAAGCCTATGCTTGGTAAGTCTATGTTTTGGTTGAACCTGGGCCTTGTGTGTTGCTCTTAAATCAAGCATAAAAAGGGCAGCCCTGGTGGCGCAGCAGTTTAGCGCCGCCTGCAGCTCAGGGTATGATTCTGGGGACCCAGGATTGAGTCCCACATGGGGCTTCCTGCATGGAGCCTGCTTCTCCCTCTGCCTGTGTCTCTGCCTCTCTCCCTCTGTGTGTGTGTGCGTCTCTATGAATAAATAAATAAAATCTTTTAAAAAATCAAGCATAAAAGTAGCCATGATCTTGCTAATTCTTGAAAGTCCAGATTAAATCTGGACTTAAAGTAAAATCCCTTTGCAAGAAAGGAATTCTTATTTCCTAGGTGAAGAGGTTAGTAGGAGCTGTTGATGTGTCATGTCGTTATCTTCAGATCTCTCATTTTATAACTTCACAGCTTTGTACCTTTGGTCTGCCCCTCTCCTCTTTCCTGCAACCTCCAACCTCCATGTTTGTCCATCCAATGGCAAACCATTTCTGCTGCAGCCCCATTCCATGGTAAAGATGATTCCATCCTCCTCTTCAAAGAGACTCCGTTTCCTTGGCCTGGCTAAAGCCTGTGCCTTTCCAGTAAACATTGATATTTCCCTTTTTTAGAAGGTCAGGTTGATGGAGGTGTGATTTACATTTAGTAAAGTTGTACAGCTGAATTGTAACAACTCTATACACTCCTATGACCACCACCACCACCACTGTAAAGACAATTTCTGTTACCTCTACCAATGTTTCTTGTTGTTTAGTAGTCTCTTTGTTCAGACCCTAGCAATGAGCAACCAGTGACTTGATTTCTGGTCCTGTAGTTTTGCCTTTTCTGGAATTTCTTATAGATGGAATCATACAGTTTATAGCATTTTGAGTCTAGCTTTCTTCACTAAGCACCATGCACTTGGAAGATTTATTCATGTTGTTGCTCCTATAGGTAGTTCTTTCCTTTCTATTGCTGAATAGGGTTCCATTTTATGGATGTACTACAGTTTGCTTACCTTTTTACATTCAGATTGTTTCCAGTTTTTAGTGGTTATTAGTAAAGCCACTATGATTATAGATAATTTCAGGTTTGTCCATTTCGATGTGTGTATATGTAATTCATTCTTTCTTATTGTGGAGTATGTGTTCCATTAGGAAGTTTGTTTATTCATCCACTTGTTGATAGACATTTGTGTTGTTTATAGTTTTTGTCTATTAGAAGGAAACCTACTATGAACATTTGTGTATGAGTCTATTTTTTTAATATTTCATTTATTTATTTGAGAGAGAGAGCATAAGGTGAGGGGCAGAGGGAGAAGCAGACTCCTAACTGAGCAGGGAGCTGACTCCGGGCTCCATCCTGGGACTCCAGGATCATGACCTGAGCCATAGGGAGAGGTTTAACCAATTGAGTAACCCAGGCGCCCCTGTGTATAAGTCTTTGTATAGATATATGCTTTCTCCTCTTGTGGATAAATGCCTAGATCACGTAGCAAACTATTTTCTAAAGTGGTTGTGCCATTTTATATTCCCACCAACAATGTAAGAGGATTCTAGAGGCCTCTCATTCTTACCAGCACTTGGTGGACACCTTTTTTAATTTCAGCTATTGTAATAGGCATGCAGTGGTATCTCACTGTGGTTTTGAATTGTATTTCTCTAATGACTAATGATTCTAACATCTTTCATATCCTTATTTACCATTCAAATATCTTGGATGAAGTATCTTCCTATTTTAGTCCATTCTTACATTGGGTTGTTTTCTTATTATTGCACTTTTTGAGTGTTTTATATATATACTGCATACTAGATCTTTATCAGGTATATATTTTCAAATATTTTCTGAGACTTGTCTTCATTTTCTTAACAGTGCTTTTTGAAGAGGAGCTTTTAATTTTGATACAGTCCAGTTTATCAATTTTTTTGTTTAATGGATCATGCTTTTGGTGTTGTATCTAAGGTATCTTTGCCCAGCCCAAGATCACGAAGATGTTTTTCCTATTTTTTCATCCAAAAGTTTCCTTAATTCTAGATTTTATTTTTTAGTTTTATGATGCTTGTCAAGTTAATTTTGGTTTAGGGTGTCAGGTGTCAAAGGGTGTTAGGGTGTCAAAATTATTATTATTATTTTTTTAATATCTTTTTTTAAGTTTTTTATTTATTTATGATAGGCAACAGTGAGAGAGAGAGAGGCAGAGACACAGGCAGAGGGAGAAGCAGGCTCCATGCACCGGGAGCCTGACATGGGACTCGATCCCGGGTCTCCAGGATCGCGCCCTGGGCCAAAGGCAGGCGCCAAACCGCTGCGCCACCCAGGGATCCCGGGTGTCAAAATTATTAAGAAAATTTTTTTTGACACATGGATTTCCTATTGTTCCAGCATCATTTGTTGAAAAGACAATCCCTTTGCACCTTTGGCAAAAATCAATTGATCAAATGTGTTTGAGTCTATTTCTGGACTCTTCTGCTTCATTGATCTGTGTCTATCCTTTTATCAATATATATGGTCTTGATGACTAGAGCTCTTTTACAGTAAGTCTTTAAATCAGGTAGTAGGAGTTCTAACTTTTATCTTTCTGAAATTGTTTTGGGTATTCTAATTCCTTTTGTTTTCTTTATACATTTTAGGTTCAGCTTGTCAGTTTCCATTAAAAAAATCTACTGGGATTTTGATTTGGTTTGTGTTGAATTCTATACACAAATTTGAGGAGATTTGACATCTTCACACTATTGAGGCTTCCAGCTACATATGTAGTATACTGCTCCTTTTATATTTAGATCTTTTTTTTAAAAGATTTTATTTATTTATTCACAAGAGACACACACACACACAGAGGCAGAGACACAGGCAGAGGGAGAAGCAGGCTTCATGCAGGGAGCCTGATGGGGGACTTGATCCCGGGACTCCAGGATCACGCCCTGGGCTGAAAGCAGGCTCTAAACTACTGAACCACCCAGGGATCCCCAGAGCCATCCAGGGATCCCCTATATTTAGATCTTGATTTCTTTCATCAGTGTTTTGTATTTTTCAGTGTAGAGATCTTGGACCTGTTTTGTTAGATTTATATCAAAGTATATGATTTTTTGGTGTTAATATAAAGGCATAACATTTCAAATTTCAATTTCTGTTGTTTTAAGAATATATTAATAAAATTGATTCTGTAATATGTTGACCTCTTATCCTGCAACCAGACTAAGATCAATTATTCGTTTTAGTAGCTTTTTGGTAGTGTGTGTGTGTGTGTGTGTGTGTGTGTGTGTGTTTTCTTTATAGACAGTCATGTCATCTGCAGATAGTGACATCTTTATTTCTTCTTTTCTGGTTTATATGCCCCCCCTTTTGTATTATTGTACTTGCTAGGGCAACAGGTATGATGATGAACAGAAGTGATGAGAACACACATCCTTGCCTTATTCCAGATCTTAGAGAGAAAACATTTAGTTTTTCACTATTAAAGATGATATAAGCTATAAATTACTTGTGCATAATCTTTGTGAATTTGAAGAAACTTTTTTAAAAATTCCTTTTTAATCTTTAGTTTGCTGAGAATTTTTGTCACAAATGTTAGTTGAATTTTGTTAATTGCTTTTTCTACATGTATTGAGATGATTATATGTTTTTTTCTTTAGTTTCTTGATATGATGAAGTACATTGATTTTCTAATGTTGAACTAATCTTTCAATCCCAAGATTTGCTAATTTTTTTTATTTTTAAAAAAGATTAAAAAAAAAAGATTTTATTTATTCATTCATGAAAGACATAGAGAGGCAGAGACATAGAGGGAGAAGCAGGCTCCATGCAGGAAGCCCGATGTGGGACTCGATCCTAGGATCCCAGGATCATGCCCTAAGCCAAAGGCTGATGCCCAGCCGCTGAGCCACCCAGGCATCCCTCTTGTACTTTTTTTTTTCTTTCTGGTTTTGGTATTAGGATAATGTTGTCTCATAAAATGAATTGGGAAGAATTCTCTCATCTTTTATTGTCTGGAAAACTATAGAATTGATATTATTAAATATCTTATACAATTTGCCAGTGAAACGGAGTCTGTAAGGTTTTTTTAAGGATTTTTTTAAAAAAATTTATTTGACACAGATAGAGAGAGCACAAGTAGGGGGAGCAGCAAAGGGAGAGAGAGAAGCAGGCTCTCCGCTGAACAAGGAGCTTGAGATGGGACTCAATCCCAGGACCCTGGGATCATGACCTGAGCTGAAGGCAAATACTTAACCAACTGAGCCACCTAGTCACACCCTGTGATAAGATTTTTAACTACAAATTCAATTTCTTTAATGGATACAGGACTCTTCAGGTTATTTATTTTTTCTTAAATAAGCTTTGATAATTTTTACCTTTTAAGGATTTGGTCATTCATCTAACTTGTCAAATTTATGGGCATAAAGTTATTAATATACCTTTAATATTCTTTTTAGTTCTGTAGGATCTAGTTCTTGATTGTAATTTCCATCTTCCTCTACTTTTTCTTTTTTTTTAAGATTTTATTTATTTGAGAGAGAGAGTGCACAAGTGGGTGGAGGGGCAGAGTGAGAGGAAGAAGTAGGGTCCCCGCTGAGCAGGGAGCCTGACTCAGGATCCATCCCAAGATCTTGAGATCATGACCTGAGCTGAAGCCAGATGCTTAACTGACTGAGCCACCCAGGTGCCCCTACCATACTTTTATTGATCAGACTAATAGTTCATCAGTTTTACTAATCATCTCAAAGAACTAATTTTTAGTTTCATTGATTTTGTCTATTTTTCTGTTTTTAATTTTCTTGATTTCTGTTTATTATTTCCTTTCTTCTACCTATGTTGAATTTAATTTGCCCTTTTACTAGTATATACTATTTTTATATTTAAAAAACAACTTTATCAAGATAATTTACATATCATAATATTTACTGATTCTCAGGGTATAATAGTTTTTGGTATATTTACAAAGTTATATAGCCATCCATCACTATAATGTAATTAAAGGACATTCTTATCACAAAAAGAAACTGTAACCATTAGCAGGCACTACCCATTCTTTTTTCCCCATCCCATTCTGAAGCAACTACTTTTTATTTTTATTTTTTTTTTAATTTTTTTTATTTTATGATAGTCACAGAGAGAGAGAGAGAGAGAGAGAGAGAGGCAGAGACACAGGCAGAGGGAGAAGCAGGCTCCATGCACCGGGAGCCCGATGTGGGATTCGATCCCGGGTCTCCAGGATCGCGCCCTGGGCCAAAGGCAGGCGCCAAACCGCTGCGCCACCCAGGGATCCCCCCATTCTGAAGCAACTACTAATCCACTTCCTGTCTCTGTAGATTTGCCCATTCTGAAAATTTCATGTAAGGTGTATCATAAAGATGTGGTCTTTGTGTCTCATTTTTTTCACTTGGCAAAATATTTCTGAGGTTCATCCATGTTGTAGCATTCATTAATACTTTATTCTTTTTTATTGTTGAATAACATTCCATTTTGTGGATATACCACATTTTGCTTATCTTTGGTGGACATTTGGGTTGTCTTCACTTTTTGGCTCTTGTGAATAATGCTGCTATGAACGTTGGTTTACAAGTATCTGCTTAAGTCCCTGCTTTCATTTCTTTTTTTTTTTTCTTTTTTAATTTTTTATTTATTTATGATAGTCACACAGAGAGAGAGAGAGGCAGAGACACAGGCAGAGGGAGAAGCAGGCTCCATGCACCGGGAGCCTGATGTGGGATTCAATCCCGGGTCTCCAGGATCGCGCCCTGGGCCAAAGGCAGGTGCCAAACCGCTGTGCCACCCAGGGATCCCCCTGCTTTCATTTCTAGAGGGATGCATACCTACAAGTGGAATTACTGGATCGTATGATAATTCTTTAAGTTTTTAAGATCCACCAAACTGTTTTCCTAAAATTTTTTTTTACATGTTAAGAACCTCATATATGCAAGGCACTGTGCAAAGAATTTTTGAATATTCATTTATTCTATTGAACATTCAAATGCTTAATTGTTTATTGAACACCTCTTGAGTACTGAACCCTGGGTATACCATGATGAATCAAATATAATCTCTGCCCTCCTGCAATTTACAGTCTCATTGGCAGAGATACTCATGCAAATTAATTTTACATTGTAATGGTAATAAATGCTGGAAATGAGAATTATGGGGACAATGACAGCCTATAAAAGGAATTTAATTTCATTGGGGAAGTCGGGGAAGGCTTCTCTCTGCGGTGACAAAATCCAAGTAGGAGTGAATTAAGTGAGGCAGTGAGAGCAATTCTTTCATGCAGAGGGAGCAGTGGGCCTTTCATTGCCATGATGGAAGGAAGTGTGCATTTATAAAGCTCTCTAAGACCTTTTGAACTCTTGTTGGAGCAAAGAAGAAAGGGAAGGTCATAGTAAAAGAGGTAAGGGATGGATATTACAGGGAATATATATTCTGCTATCTCAACTTCACAGCAGTTTTTTATTTTAAAAAAATTCTTAGAGAGTGTGTGCACCTGCACACACACATACACACACGCGTGGGCACATGCACGCACACCTGAGCAGACTGGGAGGGAGAGAGAATCTTAAGCAGGTCAGTGTAGAGCTCACATAGAGCTCAATCTCAAAACCCTGAGATCATGACCTGAGCCAAAATCAAGAGTCAGATCCTTAACAGACTGAACCACCCATGTGCCCCTTCACAGCAGTTATTTGTTTGTTTGTTTGAAGAATATATTTATTTCTTGAGATAAATTTATAGACATTTAGTTGGTTGGTTGTTTTTCAACCAGAAAATTAAAACTATATGATATAAAAATATTTTCCTTTATTCCTTAACTGCCAGGAAACAATGACAAATTTAGTTTTCCACAAAGGTAATGAATTAATCCCAACTACCTAGTAACATCCAGGCCTTTTAAGTGGCCTCTGTCAAGCTTTTACTTTTAATTCGCTATTTTAGTATATGTTCAAAATAAATTTTATGAAATGCTGTTAATGTATTAAGTATATACAATGAAATAAAGATCTACATAACTATGATAAAAGCTATTAGTACCACTATAAAAACGTTACAGGCAACATGATCTAAAAAATTATTTATTTATTTATTTTTAATATTTTATTTATTTATTCATGAGAGACATACAGAGAGGGCAGCCCAGGTGTCTCAATGGTTTAGCGCGGCCTTCCACCCAGGCCCTGATCCTAGAGACCCGGGATCAGGTCCCATGTCGGGCTCCCTGTATGGAGCCTGCTTCTCCCTCTGCAAATGTCTCTATCTCTGTCTCTGTCTCTCTCTCTCTCTGTGTCTCTCATGAATATTCTAGGAATCGAGAACCATTTTATATTTTGGATATCTTTTTTAATAATTTTTTTAGAATTCTGGCATAAAAGTAACAGATAATAGAAAATTGGGGGAGGAAAATTAACCTTTATTTTTATTTTCTAAAGATTTTATTTATTTATGGAGACACACAGAGAGAGAGAGAGAGAGACGCAGAGAGACAGGCAGAGGGAGACGCAGGCTCTATGCAGGAAGCTGGATATGGGACTCAATTCTGGGTCCCCAGGATCACACCCTGGGCTGAAGGAGGCGCTAAACCACTAAGCCACCGGGGCTGCCCTATTTTTATTTTTTTAATATTTTTTTCTGAATTTATTTATTTATTTATTCATGAGAGACACAGAGGGATAGAGAGGCAGAGACACAGGCAGAGGGAGGAGCAGGCTCCCTATAGGGAGCCTGATGATCCTGGGACTCCAGGATCACACCCTGGGCTGAAAGCAGAAGCTCAACCACTGAGCCATCCAGTCGTCCCAGGGAGTTAACTTTTAAATTGAAGTTCCAAATACTTTATAAATGTAACAATAATTCATAAAGTCAAATAAAATCATAGCACAGCAGTTTTTTAAACTGAAGTGAATTCACATAACAAAATTAATAACTTTAAACAATTCAATGCAATTTAGTACATTCACAATGTTGTGTGACTACTACCTCTGTCTAGTTCCAGGGCATTTTCATCAGTCTAAAAGGAAACCTGTACCCATTAAGCAGTCACTATCCATTATCCTTATCCCTGGCAACCACCAATCTTTCTATCACTATGGAGTTATCTATTCTGGATATGTCATATAAATGGAATCATATAATCTGTGGTCTTTTGCGTCTGGCTTCTTTCACTTAGCATGAAGTTTCCAAAGTTCATTCATGTGATGGTGTATATCAGAGCCTCATTTCTCTTTTTGCTGAATAATATTCCATTTTATATATATATACCACAATTTATCCATTCATCCATTGATGAGTACTGGGCTGTTTCCACCTTTTGGCTATTGTGATTAGTGCTGCTATGAACATTCATGTGCAAGGATTTGTTTGAGTATCTGTTCTGCAGTTCTCTTGGGTCTATACCTAGGAGTTGAATTGAAGGGTCATCTGTTAATTCTGTTTAAATTTTTGAAGAACTGCCAAGCTTTTGTCTACACTAGCTGTACCATTTTACATTCCCACCAGCCATGTATTAGGGTTCCAATTTTCCACATTCTTGCCAAGACTGTTATTGTCTGTTTTTTTTTTTTTTATTGTAGCCTTTCTAGTGAGTGTGACATAATCTCTTATTGTGGTTTTGTTTTTTTTTTTTAATTTTTTTTTTTAAATTTATTTATGATAGTCACAGAGAGAGAAAGAGAGAGAGGCAGAGACATAGGCAGAGGAAGAAGCAGGCTCCATGCACCGGGAGCCCGATGTGGGATTCGATCCCGGGTCTCCAGGATCGCGCCCTTCGCCAAAGGCAGGCGCCAAACCGCTGCGCCACCCAGGGATCCCTCTTATTGTGGTTTTGATGTGCATTGTGCATTTCCCTAATATCGTGATGTTAATCATCACCTTCATTGGCTTATTTGCCACCTGTCTTCTTTGAAAAAAATATCTATTCATGTCCTTTATCTATTTTTTAATTGGGTTGTCTTTTTGTTATTGACTTGTAATAGTTCTTTATATACTGAAGTGCAAATCCTTAGATATATGATTTACAAATGTTTTCACTCACTCTGTGGGTTTTCTTTTCACATTTTTGAGAGTATACTTTCATGAATTTGCATGTCATCCTTGCGCAGGGGCCATGCTAATCTTCTCTGTATCGTTCCAATTTTAGTATATGTGCTGCCGAAGCGAGCACTTGAGAGTATACTTTCATGTACAGAAGTTTTTAATTTTGCTAAAGTCCAAACTATCTTTTTGTTTTGTTTTGGTGTCATATCTAGTGATTTCCTAACCAAGATCATGAAGATTTACTCCTAGGCTTTCTTCTATGAGTTTTATAGGTTTGGTTTTTACATTTATGTGTTTGATTTATTTTGAGCTAACATTTGTATATTGACTCAAAATATGCGTGAGGTAGGAGTCCACCTTTAATCTTTTGCATGTGGATATCAGTTGTCTGAGCACCATTAATTGAGGAGAATATTTTTTCCTCATTGAATTGTCTTGACATTTTCATTGAAAATCAATTGACTGTATATGTGAAGGTTTATTTCTGTCTTCTGAATTCTATTCCATTAAGCTACACGTGTAAATTTGTGCTAATACCACAGTCTTAATTACTATAGTTTTATAGTAAGGTTTGAAGTCCAGAAATTCCAACTTTGTTCTTTTGTAAGATTCTTTTGGCTTTTCGGAGTCCCTTCTATATCCATATGCATTTGAAAGTTGGCTTGTCAATTTCTTCAAAAGAAGCTTGGATTTTGATAGCAATTGCATTAAATTTGTAGATCACTCTGGTAAATATCTCCAACTTGGCAATATTAAAACTTCTAATCCATGAATGGATTAGTATCTTCTTGATTATTTTTGCATATATAATTATTTGCCTGATGTTTTCTTTTGATGTCTTGATCTGGTTTAGTATTAGTTTAATATTGGGCAAATGGAGTGATTCGAAAGTGTTTCCTCCTCCTCTGTTTTTTTGGGGGAGAGTTTATGAAGAATTGAGGTTAATTCTTCTTTAAATCTTTGGTGAATTCACCAATGAAGTCATCTGACCCTGGGCTTTTCTTTGTGGAAGTTTTAATTTTTTCTATATATATTTATTTATTGAGAAGTTTTTAAAATTATTAATTCAATCTCTTTACTCATTGGACATCTTTTCAAATTTTCTATTCTTTTCATATCCATTTTGGTAGTTTGTGTCTTTCTAGCTGTTTATCCATTTCATCTAGATTACCTAATTTGTTGGTATACTATTGTTACTATGTTCTCTTATGATCATTTTTATTTCTGTAAGGTTGGTATTAATGTCTCTTATTTATTCATGATTTAGTAATTTGCTCTGCATGTGGCAAAAAAATCTTTTCTATTATCTTAACAATAGATATATTTTAAAAGTAATCTCTATGCCCAATGTGGGGCTTGAACTCATGACCCAGAGATCAAGAGTCTCATGCTCTACTGACTGAACCAGCCAGATGCCCCTTACTTTAAGAATATTTTAAAATCAAGACATTTTTTTTCAGTGTAAAATACATTTAAAATGAGAATAGACATAATACATGCAATACCATAAAATTGCATCCATTTTGTTAAAGTGTACAAAATTCTTACACTCAAAAAGTTAAGAATTATGTGATTTTTCTTGTGTACCTCCTACTAATCTTCAAACTTTTTCTTAGCAATGCATTCTCATATCAACCAGAGGCTTATGGGTCTTTCTCATCTCTGCCTCCAATGTTATGTCAACATCAAGTCATCACTCAAAGATGATTTCATAATACAAGACCAGAGGTTTCAAGGGACAAAGATTTATAATGTAGTCGGTGTTATAATGCAGTAAGTTGACTATCTTGAACATAAAGAATGACTGTGGTCCAGAGATGTTCTTGGGGGAGATGGGTCTCTCTAAATGGTTTTCCTTTCTTCAAGTGGAGACTTTCATCATTTAAAAAAAAAAAAAAAAAAAAAGTAGCCATCTAAGATTAGGCAAGGCTGCCACCTAGTGGACCAAATATGAACATTTCTTGGGGAATTTTTCAATCTCAGCCTGACTTAATTAGACTTATTAATTATTCATGAATTTATATATTCAACAAACATGAAGTGCTCACACACCAGACACAAAGCTAAGCACTGGAATACTAAAATCAGACAGGCAGAGTTATTGCCCTATAGGCACACACAGACCAGTAGAAGGGACAGATGACTAAATGAATAAATAAATTGCAAAGCAGCAAGTGCCGTAAGTGACTTACTCCCAACACTCTGGTTCACCTTTAACTTTAAAGGAATTGGAACCTCAGTCTAGACATAGCAAATCCAAGTTCTTCGTTGCTTGTAGTTGATGACTGTAAAAAGTGAGGGGGGCTAGTGGGGGGAGGGAACAGAGGAAGGAAGCAAACCAAAAGTAACAATGGCTTTTACATTGATTTTCACTCAAGTCTTTCAGAGATACTATAAAGCTGTTTAGATGTTGACTTTTCCAAGTTTCTAAAACTGGCATTTACAACACTTTAAGGCTACAGATTTTATGTTTTTGGGATTGTACACTATGCATACATATTTGAAGTCCAGCAGCAAACTATCTAAGGAAGAGAAGCACAGAAATTGTGCATTCACAAGCTAGTGTTAAATGCGGTAGCAAAGTGGTTTAAAGCAAGAGTTTTTGAATGAGGTGGTCCTGGGTGTGTGTCCCGAGTCAGCAGATTACCCAGGAGGGCTATTAAAGCAGCTTCCCTGACCAAATGGCAAGAGCAGTAGTGCCTTCTTCATTTGGTTGTGGTGCTGAGTATGACAGAAAAGGTACAGATATCATTCAGTAAGTGCTGAGCAGAGTGAAGGTCCAATAAGCATGAGCATTTATTATTCTTGTGAAGACATCATGTGGATTGCTTCGGGAAAGACAGTCCCTAACACAGACTTCTTCCCTTATGTGGCAGTCTCTCATAATAAACACTGTTTGGGCTAGGTCTCCCTGCAACTGTATGGCTAGAGGTGAGGCACTCTATGCCCACCTGCTTTTTGTTCTCCCCCCTGGAAAATTCACCTCTCTAGACCAATAAGCTGGGCATCTGCTATAATTTAGCCATTGCCAGCTGCTAGGAAGACAAAATAGAACACAGAACATTGTTCTTAGAACTGTTTTAACAGTAAGGTGTGGGCAAAGGAATAAGTAGGCATGTTCTTAGATGTTGTAGTTACAAAAGTAAGGGTCAATCGTCAAAGGAATTTCATTTAGGGCAATTAGCTGTTCTGAAATTAGTAATTCAACATAACCAATTCATTTCCACTAAATATGGCCTCTGGTCGAAAGGGGAAAATGAATTTGACTTCTGAATTTTTAATAGCTAAAAAGATCTTTACATGTAATTACAACTTTCTGATTCTATTTACACAACTAGACATCATCAAATGCATTAACATACCACAAACCAGCAGCATTGGCATCCTCTTTGAGCTTTTTAGCAATGCAGAATCCCAGTCCTCACCCCTCACCTTCTGCATACGAATCTACATCTTACCAAGATCCCCAGATAATTGTGTACAATTTAAAGTTTGAGGGAGCCTGGGGGGCTCAGTTGAGCATCTGCCTTCAGCTCAGGGCGTGATCCTGAGGTCCTGGGATGGGGTCCTGCATCGGGCTCCCGGCAGGGAGCCTGCTTCTCCCTCTGCCTATGTCTCTGCTTCTCTCTGTGTGTCTCTCATGAATAAATAAATAAATAAATAAATAAATAAATAAATAAATAAATAAATAAAATCTTTTTTAAAAAGTTTGAGAAGCTCTGATACAAGTTAGTGCGCTAGCATCCTGCAGCAGCACACGCGGAACACTAGGGGGACCCGTTTCTTCATATTTCCTACAGCTAGAAGGGTGAATTAACCGCCCCTGTAAATGGTTTCTGCAACTTTTTTCCTCCCCATTGGAAGAACATTTTGTTCTTTAAATGAAGATAAAACAAAGATGATACAACAAATGTTATGTATGATATACAAGTTGTATCTGATGAATAACTGTGGAGTTGACATATTTTAAAACTTTTCTAGTAAAGTCTAAAGTGCTTTAGAAACACTTAAAACAATTATTGTTCTAAAAGTCCAGACAAATATTTGAAAATAATATGACACTATTTTGTACTATAGGTTGGAGTGGAGTTAAAATAAAAATGAGTAAGTGGAAAAACTAAAAACAAAAACAAAAACAAAACAGAAAACCTAAAAAACTAAAAACTAAAAAAAAAAAAAAAGGAAAAACTTTTGCTTTAAATTGTGTGCGTGCGTGTGTGTTTGGTATAATTTATTACAAGAAGTACACTCATTAAATGTGAAAAAATATAAAAACAAGGATGGCGTCATTTTATAATGACATAAATAAACTAGGATGAACCTTTAACCTATTAAACTTCATCATCAAAGACATCTAGTCAAGGTCACCGGTAAAAATGAACTTCCTGCTTCTTTCCTTTAGAATAAACAAAGAAATCTATAAATTGAGAGTTCAGGCTTACCAGCTACAGGGAGGGAACTCTAAGGCGAGGCTAAGTGACCAAATAGATTATAATAGGCTAAGTGACCAAATAGATTATAATAGCTGCTTGCCCTGCACCCCCAGGCCACACAGCATATGGCCATGGGCCATGCTCCCCTGGCTT
Source organism: Canis lupus familiaris (assembly GCF_011100685.1). Taxonomy (NCBI): domain Eukaryota; kingdom Metazoa; phylum Chordata; class Mammalia; order Carnivora; family Canidae; genus Canis; species Canis lupus. Next base: position 6,035,809 of record NC_049250.1, read on the forward strand.
CAGTCTTCACCCAGTGAGAGCTGCCCAATCTTTCTTAGGGAGGCTGAAACACCGTAGTAGCTCCTTGAGGTACTTTTGTCTCCTCTACTTCAGATTTTAGGAGCAGGCTTCTTGGGGAGAGGTTCCCAGCTTGTGTTGGGCCTGAGTGCACCTAGAGAATTACGAGAATCTTGTTTATCACATTAGTTTAGTAGCTCTTGCCCCTCTTTGGTTAGCATGGATATTCATCTCCTTAGTTACTGTGGTAAGGGGCTCAGGACTGTCGATTCATGAAGCAATCTGAGAGAGAAATGAGAAAATCAGAAAAGTTCATTAAGCCTGAAACCTCTGTAACCTTATCGATGAGGAAATAATCATCAAGGAATCCAGTATTGGTGATAATGTGTAGAAGTGGGTTTGCTCTGTCACCATCGTTGGGGTTGTGTTTTGGCACAGTGTTTCAGAGTGCAGCTTGCCAGGGTTTGCCAGGATAAAAGAAAAAGACACACTTTTTCACTCAAAGCCATATACTAAGTTAGAAATGGTGTTCTAATACTAGAAGCCTGACACATTGGCTTACAAATGCAGAGAGCAGGCAAGTGCCCCGAATTATTTTTATTTTCCTGTGTGCCTGCCACCCAGATCTATGCTGTTTCTTCTCATTATATAGATAAAACCAAAGAGAGCAGAATTTTGGTTCCTGGAGCCAATGAACTGTCACTGCAAGATTTCAAAATGTTCTTCAGATTATTTCCCTTAGAAATACCAAATTGCACCAAAAGCAAGCCCAGGAGAATGGGACTGATGGTTTTTAACAGTTAAAATGGCCAATGTTTTTAAAAAAGAATTGTGAAATAAAGGCTTTTCCAGCTGAACTGAGTAACCCCCTCAGCTAGCTGACCCCATCCCTCCACCCTCCACTGTCTCCAGCCTGCTGAGGATGCATGTGGCACAGGGTTGGAACCAGAACCCGGACAGGGTGTCCTGGTCTTTGTTCAATGCCCTCCTCTGACAGCTCCTCCACAGCCTGAACCTTTTCCAGCCTCCCCCTCCCCCTCCAACCCCAGCTCTGGCTGGGTGAGAAAGGTGTATTAGGTGTCATGGCCAGAAATAGAATTCAGTGTTCCAAGTCTTATAACACAAAAGAAAACCAATGAGGCTGTTTTGGGTTCCCAAGTACACTACAGACTAATGAGCTAAGTTTCAATAGAGATGAAAAAAAAGCTGTTTAGACACTTGCACTGAACCATAAGGAATGTCCCAACCATGCTGCCACCAACCCTTTGAGCTGGTCTGAATCCTAGGTGAGTTGCTATCCACATTTAATTGTCATCGAGAGGATAGCAGATCTCAGGCTCTCTGGCAGACTAAAGAAAATCTGTTTGGATGAGTGAAATATCCTCCCTCCTGATAGTCAATGATTCCCTTATAGATTTCTTTTGAAAGCTTGCAAGTGGGATAGTGGCTCATTTTATCTTATCTTCCCCGTACCCTATTCAATATAAGATAAAAAGGTGCACCTTTATAAAACACTCCTAATTTGCCACTAGTATTTCTTTTTTATTTCTTTTAAAGAGTTTTATTTATTCATGAGAGACACACACAGAGAGAGAGAGGCAGAGACATAGGTAGAGGGAGAAGCCCGGAGCCACAGGGAGCCTGATTGGGACTCAATTCCAGGACCCCAGGATAACGCCCGGAGTGTGAAGGCAGACACTCAACAGCTGAGCCACCCAGGTGTCCCTGCTACAGGTATTTCTTAAAGATAGAAAATAACTGGCATTTGTTGAATGCTGACAACATGCTGGACCAGGGCTAACTTCTTCAACTAAATAAACACAAGTCTCCCAGCGAGAGTTCTAAAGCATCTTGAGGAGGGTGGGTGTTCAGGTGGTGCCTGTTGGGGCTTGTTATAGTCGTCTCACTGCACACCTTGTCTTAGGTGGCCTAGAGGATGCCTGCAGATCCTTGCTGCTTCAGGCAACAAACCCCTGGAGAAACATTTGGAAAAGACTGTATCTGTGTTCTGAAAGCCTCGTGACACCTCTGCTAAGGTCAAGAAAGCAGTAGCACCAGACCTTGGAGAAGGGCTGTCCAAGGCTTGCTGCAGGTCCAGGAGAAAATGATGGAGCTATCTTTGAAGAAATGCTGCCAGTGACCATGGTGGCTCAGAGATTAGCAGCCAGTGTGTGGACACATGTGGACAACAATTACCAGACCAGGGGCACCTGGGTGGCTCAGTCAGTTAAGCATCTGACTCTTGATCTCAGCTCAGGTCTTGACCTCAGGGTTTGTGAGCTCAAGCCCCATGTTGGGCTCCATGCTGGGCTTGGAGCCATTTTAAAACAAAAACAAAAAAAAAGATCAGACCAATAAGCCATTTGGGAAACTTGGGCTCTGAATTGAGAAAGATCTAAAAGTATCCTAATTTATTTTTATTATATCTTTCTTTTTATGTATGTTTAAGAGTGGCATGCTAAAAGCCTGTATCTAAATAGATCTAATAAGGATTTATATTGAAATATAAAATAAAACATTTGAAGTGATGAGAAAGCTCTGTGTCATACTTTAATTGGCAGTGTTTTCTCTTAGTGGCTCATAAAAGAGCAGTACATCTTAAAACTGACATTTTAGACTTGTTAAAATATGGGATTTAAAAAATATATATTTTTTCTAATTTGAGAGAGAGAGAGAAAGTGCAAGCGTGCAAGGGGAGGGGAGGGAGGCAAGAACAGGGGGAGAGGGAAAGAATCTTAAGCAGACTCCCCACTGAGTGCAGAGCCAGACCCGTCTCAATTTCCTGCCGTGACCTGAGCCAAAGCAAGTTACTTAACTGACTGAGCCACCCAAGTGCCCCTAGAATATTTTTAGTTTAATTTTACAGATGAAGAATTGAGGCACAGGAAGGTGAAACAAATTGCTCAAATTTGCACAGCTAATTGGGATAGGATGCAAACAAAACAGTCGGCTCTAGGATCTGTACCCGGAACTCCCAAGGTATGTGCTCATTATCCACCTTGGCCCAGTTCTGTGATTTTGGCTGGCCTCCTCCAGCCTGGCTTGCCTTTGTTCCTTTCGTCTTTTGGTTTGAATCAGCCATGGTCAGTTTCTTTTGCTGATGACTACTTCTTTGGAAGATCATCTATAGATGTCACCATAAAGTGACCATGCCCAGGAGGGATGTTCAATTTGTTGAGAATGAAGAGGCCCTGTGGGCATAAAGAGTAAGAACCTAAATGGGCTCCTTCACTTTTATCTTTTCTTCTTCAAGTTCTGCGGTCTTGGTGATATCATTAGGCCTTCCATATTTCCCACTAAAACTTGTGACTTTCTGTACATATCCTTCATGTGATGGATACCATTTCCTCAATCAAATGACTGCTATGGGATAGTTGCAAAATTTTGCACACCCGGACTGGATTATTTGCCTTTAGAACACTTCCAGTTTTCTTCTATGGTAATTTAGACACTTGTAAGTTTATTGTTTATAATTATTTGTTTCATATCTGCCCTTCCCATTATGCTAGGTTCATGGGGATAGGGATCAGGGCTGTTTTATGCCTGGTCTTAGGTAAGTGCTCAGAAACCATCTTACTAACCTAATTTTTAGAGCCCCAGGTGTGATTATATATTGTTAGTTTACAAATGAGGGAGCTGGCTGAGTTCTGGCGAGGTGATGCACCTTGTTCTGGTTACAGAGGGGAAGGGGCGTCTGTGCGGGACGAGATTACATCACTCCTGGTTCCTCCTTCAGTCCTCCGGCCTCGTCTCTGTCTGGGTCCCATTGTATATATCCTTCCTGAATATTCTATAGAGGAGAAGTCATGCCAGTTTATCATGCCTAAACAAATGTGTTTATAAATGGTAATTTGCTGTGGTTCAGCCATGGGTTAGAAGATGGGCTAGAAGGAAGCTAAACAATGGATGAAGGTCAAGGTTGAAGCCAGCCATCCTGGGAGAGGAGAAGCAGCCACGGAATGGGGCAGTGGCCTGTGTTTCAGGACGAAGCGACCACCGAGAGTGGCTTAACCGGGGAGGCTGGTGTGTCTCTTGGCCTCGTTCCCCAGACCTACCTGTATGCACTCTTCCCTCCGCAGAGACAGCTCTGCCTGGGCTGTTACTGGACGGAGCCAGCGCTCACCGAGACACCTCTGAAGGTCTAAGCAGCCCTTGGGGCAGGTGGAGTCTGGAGTCCGGTCATGCATGGTCCCGCAGGCTCCCTTGCCCAGGCCCTGCCCTAGGACCCCCATCCCCAGGCACATGTGCCCCAGCACGCCAGGCCCAGGCTGGCGGCCGCGGGGAGCCTGGCTCACCCACCCCCGGCTCTGGAAGGCAGCCGCTGCCAAATCCTTCCAGGGAAGCTGGGGAGGCAGCACCGAAGGTAAACTGTGCTTTGTCTCAGAGAAGGTGGAGGAGGTCCATGACGTCCTGCTGTGATTCCAATTCATACCGAAATAGAGGGAAAGAAAGAAATGGATAAGCTCTTCTCTTCCACTTGGGAACCTTTGGGAGAACTGATTAGTCCAGTCCCATGAAGATATTGGACTGGCCCTCAACTGGAGGCTTGGGGAGACCAGGCCTCGGCGATGCTTGGGACAGAAACTGCAGGAGGCTTGTCAGGGAGGTTGCTTGCTCCACCTGCAATCAGCCCATTGCTGTCCCCTTCTTACAGCCAGCCTAGGGAGGCATCCAGACACTCCCCTCCCCCCTGTCGCGTGGGCGTGCCCAGGAAAATGCCAGCCTGATCAAACCACAGGTCCTGTTTCTCAAAGAGGACAGGAGCTTACAGCAGCTAGCTGAGGACACCAATCGCATGCATGGGAAATATTAACCAATGGAAATGAGCGAAAGTGGGAAGTAACCCTCTCAACCAGGCAGGAGCAGCCTAGGGCGAAGGCAAGAATCCTTGCTAAGTGTTATAAAAGATCCTCCAAAGGGCTGAAGCTCACCTTCAGCTGCTTTAAAAAAAAAAAAAAAAAATTTATGTTTGTTTATTTGAGAGAGAGAGAGAGAAAGAGCGAGAGTGAGCGCACACGGAATAGTGGGAGAGGGGCAGAGGAGAGGGAGACGCAGACCCCCCGCTGAGCTCACAGCCCAAAGAAGAGGCTCCATCCCAGGACCCTGAGATCATGACCTGAGCCAAAGGCGGACACTTAAACTGACTGAGCCACCCAGGTGCCCCTCACCTTCAGCTTTTGATGGATTCGCCCTTTACCATGCCGGGAAGCCAGTTTTTCTCACTTTCCAGGGATAATACGAACAGCTTCTAAGGGTGAGATTTTTGTGGGTAAGAATCCATCATACTATTAGGGCACAAAATATAAATTAGGGAGTAGAACGCATTATTTGAGAGATAGAAGAGGAAATGTCAAGGAAGTTGGGCTGGTGGTGCCGCCTCCCACTGTGGTAGGTGTCTGGCTGCCCCCTTCCCTTGGACCTCTGCCTCCCCAGACCCGGAGAAGACCAGATAGTTCTTAGAGGTGCACCTGCTCTGACTGAGTGGTTCTGGCTTTTCTCTTTAGTAACTCTCTTCTGAATGGTGGCTTTTGCAATGGCTGCTGGAGACGCAAACTTTTTGGAATATGGCATTGGTTGTTCCCTGCTGCTGCCAGGCCCCCGTGGGACACAAGGCTGGTCGGTGTGCCAGGGAGGTGCCCTGCTCCTCCCCCTTCAAGATGCGAAAGCTCCTTAGAGTCATTTGACAAGCCTCCCTCCCTCACTTAGAAACTGTGAACCGGGTTGCCTGTTTGCTTTATAAAATTCATATGTTCTTTTAAAGTCCTTTTTAGGTGAGCATTTTCCTCACTGGTTTTTATGATAATACTAGTATACTAGGAACATATAGGCAAGTTCACTTTAAAAAAAAAGACAATCTTTTACAAATGGTTCTACTTTTTTCTCTGCCTATTCGGTGTCAAGAAGACAAGTGGCTCGTAGGTGTGGGGTCTGTGTAGGAAGTCTCCTACATGGCCACACTGGGAATGTTTATTGTAGAAAGGGAACTTTTGCCCTGTGAAGTCACCTCCTCCGAGTCACCAGTAGCTTTCTGATATTCTATCACAGGAAATTCCTGGTGGCCCACAAAAGCAGTCTTCTGAGCACAGCTGCAGAGAGAGAGAAAATAATTGCTGAATTTGACAGTAAGGTCTGGGGACCCATGTTCAAGGGTGGCCCAGCACCTGGGCTCTGTGAAATGCACACTGGAGGCTCTTTGAACAATGTCAAAATAATCCAAGGAACAAAGGTCAACTGGCCTTTCATTGTAATGCACTTAATGCAGAGAAAAAGGTACTGGAGGATGTCTTTTGTATCCTAACAAGGTAGTGGGGGAATTGTATTTAGGTTTGCTTTCTTTGAAACTGTAGTAACTGGTCCCCACCCTTACCTAACACTTGATGTTAATTATCAAAACCTTAGGTTGAAAATTTGGATAAAACAGTGACATATTTGAAGCATCAGATTTTGTACCAAAAACTATTTTATGTCAGTGATTTTGACTCAGAACATTAGATTGCCCTACATACTTTACAGATATTTCTCCATCAGCCTCAATTCACCACATGACATGAGCCAAATCCCTTAATTCTCTGGGCCTTAGTTGTCTTATCTGTAACTAAAGGAGTGTCATGAATCTCTAAGTCTCTTCCAAAATTAAGATCCTATGATCTAAGCCTTCCTAGGTCTCTTGTTACAGGAGGAGCAGCTAGTCTCTGCTGTGCTGACAGGGTGCAGAGCCTGAACCATGTTTCTCTGGGTCATGCCCAGGATTTGAGAATGTTACAGTGCAAGTGTTCTTTTCCTGGAATATCTGTGGCTCCAACTGTGACATGAGAATTAGAAGGAGCAACACAAGCCTGAAAGAACAGTACAGATTGAATTAGAAGTTGACTTCCCTAGGGGTAACTGGGTGGCTCAGTTGATTGAGCACCTGACTCTTGATTTTGGCTTAGATCTTGATTTCAGAGTCCTGGGAGAGAGCCCACATTGGGCTCCACGCTCAGAACAGAGTCAGCTTGAGATTCTCTCTCTCCCCCTCTAGCTCTGCCCCTCCCCCCTGCTTGTGCTTTCTCTAAATAAATAAATAAATAAATAAATAAATAAGTCTTTAAAAAAAAGAAAAAAAGAAATTGACTTCCCTAAAATAATTCTGAGCCTTTGTTTGAAGTTGATTCTGGGCTCTTTGAAGACCACTTCTATAACTATTTTTTCGGGAGTCCCATGGAACAGATGTAGGCTTTGCATTAAATCTTTAATGTTCTCTACCAATACGTTTCGAGTGCCTTCAATGTGCCAAATAGCTTGCTTGAGATGGTCCATCTTGATGGCAAAAATCTCATTTGATGTTTTTGCCCTGCTGCGGTAGGATTGACCTGAAGAACACTTAAATGTCTTCATTATTCTCTCTGTGGTAAGATAGAAGGCCAAAGAGTGCCATAAATTCATAGGAGCCAAGGCATTGATGAAATTGGGAAGGAGCCATTCAATAGTCTTTGTGGCCTTCTGTTGGCAGTTGGCATTTTCTAGCCATACAACTGGTGGCTGCTACACACCTCCCACCAGCCACAACAATTCATGGAAATTAATAAATGCATTTATTGGGAGAGGTCATGGGTAAAACAGGAAAATCAGTCCCCCAGCTTCCCAGACAAATACTCTGGGATCGAGTTTCAATAGAAACCAGCAGCCTCCTTCACAGCACTGAGTATTTATAGCAAACAGAAGTGGTTCAAGTTCTTAGGTAGTTCAGCAAGGTTAAGTATGGTTCTTGTATTTGTTTAGTTAACAAATGTGTTTGAAGGAGGTTTGTCCCACAGAATACCAAGTACTAGGAATTCTGGAATGTGAGAGGACTGAATTAATGAGCCTGATTGTCCTCCTCTCAGACTGTGGTCATATGGAAACAGATACTTTTTTTTTTCCCTTAAAATTGACATATAGTTCAATGGGGTAAAATAATCTTTTCAACAGGTGGTGCTTGAAAAAATGGATACCCACATGCATATGAATGAAATTGAATCTCTTCCTTGTATCATACACAAAATTAATTCAGAACAGACCACAGACCTGAGTGTAAGAGCTAAAACGATTACATTTTTAGAAGAAAACATGGGGATCCCTTGGTGGCGCAGCGGTTTAGCGCCTGCCTTTGGCCCAGGGCGTGATCCTGGAGACCCGGGATCGAATCCCACATCGGGCTCCCGGTGCATGGAGCCTGCTTCTCCCTCTGCCTGTGTCTCTGCCCCTCTCTCTCTCTCTGTGTGACTATCATAAATTAAAAAAAAAAAAGAAAGAAAACATGAATAAATTTCTATGATCTTGAATTAGTCAATAGTTGAGTAGATATGACACCAAAAGCATAAGGAGCCAAAGAAAAAATAAATTTGACTATGTCAAAATTTAAACTTTTTATGATATACCAAGAAGGTGAAAAGACAATCCAGAGAATGAGAGAAAATAATTAGCAATCACATATCTAATAAAAAACTGATATCCAAAATATATAAAGAACTCTTACAAGTCAACAACAAAAAGACAAACAACCCAATTAAAAACATGAGCAAAGGATTTGAATAGACATTTGTCCAAAGAAGATACATAACTGGCCAGTAAGCACATGACAATATGCTCAACATCAATAACCATTAAAAAGATGCAAATTAAAACCACAAAGAAATAGCACTTCAAACCCAGGATAACTATAATAAAAAATACAATACCAAGAGTTAGCAAAGATATGGAAAAATTTGAACCCTTATATACTGCTGGGGAGTATGTAAACTGATGTGGCTGGTGTGGAAATTAGTTTGAGGGTTCCTCAAAATGTTAAACATAGGGTTCCCATATGAGCCAGCAATTCTACTCCTAAGTATATGCCCAAGAAAATTCAAGGCATATATAAACTTGTACATAAACATTCATTCATAGCAGCATTATTCATAAGTCCATGAATTAATGAATGGGCAAACAAAATGTTGTGTATCGAAATATAGCATACAGTAGAATGTTATTTGGCTATAAAACAGAACCACATATTGATGCACACCACACTATGGATGAACCACGAAACATTGCGTTGAATGAAAGAGGTCAGGTGCAAAAGACCACATATTCTATGATTCCATTTATATGGAATGTCCTTGATAGGCAAATGTATCAAGACAGATGGTACATTAGTGGTTTTCTAGGACTGGGTGTTGTCAGGGCAGTTGGAGGAATGGTTGCGAATGGGTTTCAGTATTTGAGGTGATGTGATTATCCTAAACTCAGATGATGGTGATAGCTGTATGGCTCTGTCAATATACTAAAGTCATGGAATTGTATACTTTACAGGGTGATTTTTATTTTATTTTTTTAAGAGATTTTATTTATGTATTCATGAGAAACACAAAGAGAAAAGTAGAGACACAGGCAGAGGGAGAAGCAGGCTCCAGGCAGGAGCTTGATGCAGGACTCAATCCTGGAACTCTGGGATCATGTCCTGAAATGAAGGCAGACCCTCAACCGCTGAGCCACCCAGGCGTCCCAGGGGTGAATTCTATGATCTATGAATTATAGCTCAATAGATTTTTAAAATAACCTGACACGTAGGTGGGTATGTGATAAGATATGATGTTGTGCCTGCACTCTCTGGGCCTGCTGCGCCTCATGCTCCCCTTTTCTGCCTCCGCCAGATCCTGGTCCCAGACAGCCCAGGGGAGACCTTTTTCAGCTGAGCTGTGAGAAGGGGAGGGGCTGTGTTTCCCTGCTCCTTCTTCCTACTTGTCTGAGTCCCAGAAATAGAAAAGACCAAAACAAACCCTCAGGCAGTTGGTGGTTCCCAAGAAAAAGAAAAAGGTGATCTGTCACATTGACAGTTTTTACTTACAGACATATTAACGTGCCTTTCTCTCTGGAGCTTTAAAGATGGTTTTTAGTTCTTCATGGAATCTTCTTAAAGTATATTTATTTGTTACAGATTGACATTACATACGATAGTCTAGTTCTTTTCCTTTTGCATATTCACAATACTCATATGTATTTTGATATGCATCTGCAGTTTTGCTACTTGACTTTTTAATTTCAGAGTCTTAGTTCCCTTTTCTCTGTGGAATCCTTTTTGTTAACCATAACTGGTTATGGTGGCTATAAAAATTCACCTCTTAGGTTTTCTAATGCAGAGTGTGGTTGGGCACAGCCTTATTTGCTGAGCTCTGATAGCCATGTCTACATTCATACAAAAGACAATGGCCATGGCTGCTTTGGGCCAATGGCTGAACACTCCAGGGATTCTAAGACTCATTCCTGGGATGCCTCTGATAGGTTACTTTGTCTCTAGGACTCCCTGTCAGCCTTGCTGAAACTTTCCCAGAACAATCTTCAGTCTTCTACCTTTCAACCACCCAACCTTTCTCTCCTTACAAAGAGGGAGACAACATTATGTGGGACATTTGCCCTTGACCGTTTCTGGCAGAGAGACTACACTGGACGCTTGAGTGCTGTCGGGGCTGTTGGTGGTGCCTCACTGCCATTGATAATTTTTGAGGTTATGATGTTGTTGTTCTAGTTCGGTCACCAACCCCTGCCAGAGCATTGTGGCCTGTGAAGCTGATCCATGCCCTGTGTTTGGCTTTCTGGACCATTTGCATTTGGACAATGGTGAGCCTTTTATTGCAAAAACTGCTTAACACTGTGCTGCTAGTCAAGGATTTGATGGACCTTCTGTGCTTTCTACTACTCCTAAGCATCCTGTGTGGCTGAGTATTAAAACAGCCTCCTCAAAAATTGACAGAAAAAAAAAATTGACTCTACTCCCTCCCCTTTTCCTGGCCTACACACTTTAGTGAGACAATCTGTTCACTGAATTTGGCAGTCCCCAGAGAGCAGTGGTCTTCTCCTCAGTTGCTTCCTGGGTAATGATCAGGACAAAAGAAGTGGGAGTGATCATCAAGAACAGTGAAGAGTTTATCCTACTTGCAAACTAAAAACTTAGCCTGCTATCATTTTAGTGATGCTGGCAGAAGACATGAGATTTGTGGGTCCCAGAGAGGGAGGACTTTGCTATTCATGGCAATCTCAGTTGTCAAAGTTCCAGAGGGCAATTCCCACAGAGTAATGTGATGAGGGGCAGGTGAAACCTGCACCTGCAATGAGTTGCAAGAAAAGAACCCCAAGTTCAAGGAACCCAAATCTTTAAAAATGGCAATGAGACTGCCTGATATTTGCCCTAGAGAGAAGCATAATTATACTGGAAAGTTAACATAGCTGTTCTTTGCTCTGGAGGGAGACTTTATTTTCATCCTCCAGGGTTGTATGCTAGACAAATGTTCTGGACAAAAGAGTCCAGAACAAAGACAGCCAGTGCCTTTGCTCACAAAGTATGTAGTAAGACACCCTGGGGAGTTGTCCCCCAAGAGTTATATAGAGTTACTTTTAAAAATTTGGGATACTTCCCTTAATGATAACTGGGCATCATGCTCCTTCCTTTCACCTATCGGTAGTTCTAGACTGGCCTAGTGGTACACTTTCTGGGGGGCAGGCCAGTCAAGAGGAAGACCATACACACACAGGATTCTGGTTGGACCAGAATCTGGATTCTCTTGTTGGATTAACACAGCCCTAGATGATAAAGATAATGATCACATGATTGAGTATGCTGCTTACCAATTCCTCCTACAGTGGCCCACACGAGCCAAAGTGGGGAAATAAGTGTTGTTATGGGCTGAATCATGTCCCCCTATCCCCTAGTTCAAGTCCTACCCTCAATGCAACTGTATTTTTAGATATGGCCTTTACAGATGTAATTAATATTAAATGAGGTCAAAAGGGTTAGGATCCCACAGGACTGGTGCCCTTATAAGAAAAGGAAGCAGGAGCACCTGCGTGGCTCAGTGGTTGAGCGTCTGCCTTTGGCTCAGGTCATAATCTCAGGGTCGGGCTCTCCACAGGGAACCTGCTTCTCTCCCTGTGTCTCTGCCTCTCTCTCTCTCTGTATCTCTCATGAATAAATAAGTAAAATCTTTAAAAAATAATAATAAGAAGAAGAGACACCAGATATCTATTTCTGCTTGAGTGTAGAGGAAAGACCACGTAAAGACACAATGAAACGGTGGCGGTCTATAAGTCAGGAAGAGAGGCCTCATCAGAAAACAATCTTGGCACCTTGATCTTGGACTTCTCCACTTCCATTAACTAGGAGAAAATAATTGTTATGGTAACCCTAGTAGACTAACACAAGTGTTCTTGTACACTTTATAAACGTATCCCTCTTGGACTTGACACTTCCAGAGAACGATCTTGGTTCAAGTAGTGAACTATCTGAACAAAAAGTGAAGTTATAGGTACTAGAATGAACCCACACTGATTTTGTAGTATTGATAGAGGGAGAGCAAAAAACCCTAGCACTTGAGGAGGGAGACCTTAGACTCCTGAGGGGGGATGAGTGACATTAATGATTATTTTCTAGAGGTTCTCTCAAAAAGGAAAGTGTCCTGGTGCAGCTTCTTTGTACTATTGCAACTTATTTAAATTTGACACTGCTGGGTCTGCCACCTTCCTCCAAGTGACTCTGACCATGATCGATCATCATTTACTTTCATCTTACTGAGAAATTTATTAGGAGCAACAGAGGAAGACTCTCTCGTGCAAAACACTTGTTGGCTCTACTGGCTTTCTTTCCCACCCCCATTCCTGTACATTTTCCCATCACTCTGTGGGGTAAATGAATACTGTTCTTCTGGTGACAAGTACAAATAGGACAGGTTTTGTTCTAAAAATAATAACTGAAAAAAAAAATAAAAATAATGACTGGACTCAATTATTTGAACTGAACTGAGACCTGTATGAGCTTCCCAGGAGGCCATGTCATTGGCATTGCCAAACTTTTCACATATACCCCGATAATGTAGGTCTCATTTGAATGGCCCCAACAATTACAAACTTTCTTTCCAGGGGCACTAAGTTCACTCTCGGTATTATACGTCTAGTCTGAAAGCCAGGTGTTAATTTGCCTTTCTCATGAAAACAGGGGGACTTCACCTCTAACGGGGAGAGGGGGCCATAGGAATATTTAAGGAAATACCATCAGTACATCTCCTCAGTCAATTGTGGAGATCTTTCCCAAAACAGCTATACCTTGGTTCTCAAGTAACTGTCCTGAAGGGATAATTGGCTTATTATTTATATGCACCCCACAAGCACTTTTTCCTATGATGGGAAACATTCAATTAGAAGAGGTGGCATGGAACCTGCCCTTATTTGAGTTGGAGTGAATAATGATAGACTTCATCCTTGAAACCCTATCTAAACTCATTGGCCATGATTGTTATGATTGATAGAATTGCCCTAGACTTCCTCCTTCTGTACCTGGATTAATGCCTTGGGCCAAGTTAAAAGATCAACATAGTAAGTTAAAGAGAAAGCCACTTGGATTACTAAGAAAGACCCTGATGGTATATGGGATTTGTTCAACCTCATTGGATCCAGGACCCTGAGGGGCATGGTTGAGGTCAGTACTGCCGTCATCATTTGTTTGGAATCCTGTAGGCATTAGCTTTAAATAAATGCCATATGAGACCAGTTGAATGGGTTTTGTCCCAGCCTCTGTTGGTCAGATAAACTGGAGAGGATGACAGAGTGGTATGCTTATGGGAAACTATACCAGAAACCAAGATAGTGCAGAAACAAGGGGTGAATATTATGGGGAAACAGTTCTTTCATGGATCTGTTGGGTTCCTTCAAATCTTGCCTGCAGAAGTATTAACAACCCTAGGTTCCAGATTGTCTTTTCAAGGATACTTATGTAGCAAATATCCTTGGATGATAGGGATAATGCCTCCCTGGGGAGCAAAGGGAGGGCAGCCCTACTGCTCAGTAAAAAGGATTCCCTAAGCTCAAGGGTTTACTTTTATATTGTAATGGAATTTGTTTGTGTGTGCAAGTACCCACCTGGGCTCATCTCCTTTATTTCCCATTCCATGAACAGGTCCAGGGGTGATTGATGAAGACTTTACTGGGGGCTAGAATAGCATTAATAAAAGACTAAGGCACTTAGGGTGTTTATTGTATTGTGGTTAAAAAATATATATATAAATGTAATGTAAAATTTAGGTTTCAACCACTTTAGAATGTACAGTTCAGTGACATTAAGTACATTCCTTACGTTGTACGACCATTACCACAACATTTTCATCATCCTAAACACAAACTCTGTACCCATGATACAATAATTTCCCATTCTCTTCTCCCTCCAGCCCCTGGTAACCACTATTCTACTTTCTTTTACTGTGAATTTGACTATTCGTGGTACTTCATATAAATGGACTCACACAGTATTTGTCCTTTTGTGTCTGTCTGGCTTACTTCATGTTCATCTGTGTTGTAAGCATGTATCAGAATGTCACTCCTTTTTAAGGCTGAATAATATTTCAGCTCCACCTGAGGCAGGGCTTGATGTCATGACCTTGAGATCATGACCTGACCTGAAACCAAGAGTCCAACACTTAACTGACTGAGCCACCCAAGAGCCCCTTAATTTTCTTATTTTAAAAATCAGAATAATAATGTTCATTCTTTCATACAGCAAATACTTATTGATACCTACTCAGTGCCAGGCATTCTTATAGAAGATAGGATAGAAATATACAAACAGAGAAATAAATCTTTGCCCTCATGGAGCTTACATTCTATGGTATGAGAACTGAAACAGAAATTCTCAATTCATGTGTTAAACAGTACTCAGAAATGGTGCTTATTTATCAAGACTCATAGTTCATTTACCAAGTCCTATGTGACTCTCACTTTGCTTTTCTTTATTTGAAAAGATTTTATTTACTTATTCATGAGAGACACAGAGAAAGAGGCAGAGACATAGGCAGAGGAAGAAGTAGGCTCTATCCCAGGACCCTAGGATCACCACGGAGCCAAAGGCAGATGCTTAACCACTGAGCCACCCAGGTGCCCCTCACTTTGCTTTTCCCAGTAAAGCCCATCTTGTCCTCAGCCATTTGGTCCAAGCTAATATGTCATAAATTGCCCACTTCTAGCCAAATCACCACCTTGCATGCTAATATTTGACAACACCTAGCCCAGGCCCTAAACCCTTATGAATACTCTGCTCTAACTTTTCATTTTGAAAAAGTACTAAGATTCTGTCAAGATCGTCTACTTTACTGTATTAAGTCTGATAAACTTGACTTGACCAACCATTTTTTTCTGGTGGTTGGACAGTCAGTGGGGGTTACCAACCATAAACATTACATTATAGAGTTGTTATAAAGAGATGAGGTGATAGAGCTAGGGAAAGGGGCCTTGCAGGGCAGATTATTTTACTTATTTGGTTTTACTCTGAGTAAGAATGAGGGCTTGGGCCAGAGAAGTGGCATGATCAGATTTATAAATTAGCAAGATGGTTCTGGCAGCAGCACTGAGTAATGAGTGAAGGAAAGGAGGATACCAGACCACTTAGGAGTCTCAGGCTGGGGGCTAGGAATGGACTTGTCAAAGGTAATTTGGACTATCTGTTTTGAAGTGAAACCCGCAGAATTCATTGATGGATGAGATGGCAGTATGTAAGAAAAAAGCATACCTGTCTTACAGGATGTCAGGAGTTTTTGTTCCTTTTTTTTTTTTAAGATTTTATTTATTTATTTGTTTGTTTGTTTGTTTGTTTATTGGGGGTGCAAGAGAGAGAGTAAGCAGAGAGGAGTGGGAGAGGGAGAAGAAGAGGGAGAAGCAGACTCCCCACTAAGCAGGGAGCCCAATGTAAGGTCATGACCTGAGCTGAAGGCATAAACTTAACTGACTGAGCCCTCCAGGCACCCTGTCATGATCTTTCAATGCCATACTTGTCACTTGTCAACAGCAGCCTCTCTGAGGATTTACACACACTTCCCCTGGGCCTGGAGCCATGTTTACTTGCCCTGTCATCTGGCAAACTGAGATGTCACTTTCCCCGCTTCTTCCCTGATGCCCTCCATCAGGCTTCTGTGTCTTCCATGTGTTTCTATCATCTGGTCTCTTTCACATATGCCTCCTTGTAGCCTGAGAACCGTAGACTGATACTGCCCCTCACTTGTTTCTGTCTCCCTGCAGACTGCCTTCCCTATGAGGTGGCTTCATCTCCCTTGTTCATTATTGAACACATGGCCTCCAGGACAAAGTCTGCAACATAGTCAACAAGTCAGCCCAAACTTGACTATTTCTGACAACTTAATAATCATCTCTCATGGGGTGCCTGGGTGGTTCAGTCAGTTAAGCGTTGTCTGCCTTCAGCTCAGGTCATGATCTCAGGGTCCTGGGATCGAACCTCGTGTGGGGCTTCCTGTTCAGTGGGGAGCCTGTTTCTCCCTCTCCTTCTGCCCCTCCCCTTGCACAAGCTCTTTCTCTCTATCTCTCAAATAAAGAAAACCTTTACAAAAAATCAGTAATTAAAAATTAAAACATAATCTGTCATGGGAAAAAAGAATACTTCCTTTATCTCAAGAATGGAGTTTGGGATTCACTCACAGGGGTACCTGTTACATTGAAAAACCTGGGACAGACTTTTCTCAACCATAGCTAGCTGTGGGTGAATGTGCAAAGTAGCCAAAGTATCATGAACTTTTTGCACTAATTTTGATTTAAAATATGTTATTTGTCTTAATTACTGAGTTTTTTTGGCATCCCTGGGAAATTACTGTTTTGGTGTGTGTGTGTGTGTGTGTGTGTGTGTGTGTGTGTGTGTCCAGGGAATGTGCCTCACCCTCCTCACCTTAGTATTGACCCTGCTAGAGAGGCAGGTAGGTGACAAGGAAGGCATTGTGGGATGTGGGTTTAGGACATGATATCTTTCTGAGTGTTTCATGAGAATTTTTAAAAAGAAAGTCTTACAGGCCCCAAGCTGGGCTTGTTAGTCTGCTAGAACCACAGACTCAGGGCTTGAACAACAGTCATTGACTTTCTCACAGTTCTGGAGGCTGGAGGTCTGAGATCAGGTGCCCACAGGGTTGGATCCCTCTTCCTGGCTCGTAGGCAACTCTCCGGTCTCTGTGTTTTCATGGCTTCTTCTCTATGTGCATGGAAAAAGAGGGATCTTTAATGTCTCTTCCTCTTAGAAGAACATCAGTCCTATCTGATTTGAGCTCCTCCCTTATGACCTCATTTAACCTTAATTACCTCTCTAAAGGCCATATCTCCAAATACACTCACTTTAGGGGCTAGGGCTTCAACATGTCAGTCTTGGAGGATACAATTCAGTCCATAACAGTGGGTGCCCTGCTTCCATCCACCTCATGCTGCCTTTGGTAGCAGCTTGGTGCTAGAAGACAGATGGATCAGGGTTTGAATTTGGGCTGTCTCCCTAATTAGTTGTGTGATCTTGGGCTAATTATTTAACTCTCTGAACCTCAGCTTCCCCATCTTTAACATAGGTGAATATTTCTTATCTCACAGGGAGAGATAAATAGGCTAATCTGAGAATACACACACACACACACACACACACACACCCCTTGTACACAGTTCACAGTATAAATATTAGGTTCCATCATTTGGCAAATCGATTGGAATTCAGGAAACAGAAACTGGCACTGTAAATAAGTTAAGCAGTTCTGCTCATCACCTTTAGGTAGCCAGAGGGGGAGAGAGGGACTATCTACTGTTTTTCTGAATTTTAGTGGCTACACACCCTTATCATACAATGTTAGATCTTCAAGCAGACATTGATTGGAATTCAGGAAACAGAAACTGGCACTGTAATAAGTTAAGCAGTTCTGCTCATCACCTTTAGGTAGCCAGAGGGGGAGACAGGGATTATCTACTGTTTTTCTGAATTTTAGTGGCTACACACTCTTATCATACAATGTTAGATCTTAAAGCAGACATTGGCCAAGAGTCCAGGGCCCACAGATATCTGTAGGTCCAGTAGGAACCTTTCTAATGCTGCCGAACAAGAGGGAAAAGTGCCGAGTCATGGATTTATTTCCTTCTGAGTCTGTGTGGTTCTTATCATGTTCAGGAAACATTAGCACACCCAGCTATTAATAATGGTGATGAAATGAAGTTTCTGACTAAATCTGGGGTGGAGGTAAGGGTCACCTGCCCAGCTAAACTGCACTTCTATCTGTTGAGGAAGGAAGGGACCTATCTGAAGGCATGCTGTTAAGATAGGAATGTACATTCTGAGAACCCTCAGCTTCACGCAACAGGGCAGCCCGAGCCTCCTAAAGGTCATGGTTGAGGGGGAGGTGTGGATGTTGTCATTGGCAGATTTTCTCAACCATTTCCAAAATTCCTTAGTAGGCAAAGAGTGTAGATAAAGACACAGTATCTAAGGCCTTACAAAGAGTGAGATTATAGTGCTTGTCATATTGCAGGATGAAGCATTTGTTTAAATTAATAGAGAACTATACTTATACCCTCAAAATGGATGAAATAGTTTTCCTGAGCAACTTGCTCTAATTATTTATTCCCTTCTCCCCCACCTTTTTTTTTTTTTTAAGATTTTATTTATTTATTCATGAGAGACACACAGAGAGAGGCAGAGACACAGACAGAGGAAGAAGCAGGCCCCACGCAGGGAGCTCAATGCGAGACTCGATCCCAGGACTCCAGGATCACACTCTGGGCCGAAGACAGGTGCCAAAACACTGAACCACCCAGGGATCCCTCCCCTACCCTTTATAAAAGATTTTATTTATTTATTTTTAAAGAGAGGGCATGAGAGAGAGCACAAGTGGAAGGGGAATAAGGAGGAGGATCAGCGGGAGAGGGAGAATTGAGAGACAGAGAATCTCAAGTAGACTCCATATTGAGCATAGAGCCTGACTTGGGGCTTGACCCCATGACCCTGAGATCATGACCTGAGATGAAACCAAGAGTTGGGGGCTTAACTGACTGGAACCACCCAGGCACCACTCCCCTCCCCCCCTTTTTTTGGTGAAAGCATGAAATATCACAGATGAAAGCCCATCCCTCTCTGTACTCCTTCTCCTGCTCTCTCTATATCCCCTAAGTGGGCCTAACTGGTTGACAAGCAAGAATAGTGTCAGATAATGATTTCTGTTTGGTGCCCAGAACCTTCTGGAATTTATGGTTACCAGAGTGAACCACAAGAGAGACTTTGATTCTATTTTTTCTCTCAGAAGGTGAAGACAGTTATGGCTGTGCCCCTCAGTGAATAGGCTATATTATGCAATTGCCTGCGTTACTGGGTTCAGAAGCTCATTCTTCTACCCACAACCTGACTGGAAAACTTCACTTAGGTGATGGAATATATATTATGCTCCCATTGCCCAACAAATTCAGACCTAACTGACATAAGGGAAAGTTCAGTTCAACTATTTTTGTTTCATTCCTCTTATCGAATTCATACTTGAGAAGTTTTCACAACAGAATTTAATTTCCAACACTTAAATCAGATTGATGATTAACTCAAGGAACCTAGGAAGAATTCCTCTTGTAATCTGTTACCACAAATAGAGTTGTCGAGCTTACTAAAGCAATAAACTTGCGTAAGTCACTCAACACCTACCGCTGCACCGCTCACTTCAGTAGCCACTAGCCATACATGGTTCTTTAAACTTAAACTATTAGTTTATTTTTTTTTAAGATTTTATTTATTTATTCATAGAGACACAGCTAGAGAGAGAGAGGCAGAGACACAGGCAGAGGGAGAAGCAGGCTCCATGCAGGGAGCCTGATGTGGGGCTCGATCCCGGGTCTCCAGGATCACATCCCGGGCTGCAGGCGGCGCTAAACCGCTGCGCCAACGGGGCTGCCCCAAACTATTAGTTTAAACTGAAAAACTCACTTCCTCAGTCACTCTAGTCATGTTTCATGTCTTAGTAGCTACATGTGGCTTGCAGTCATTGTCATGGAAAGTTCCCTGGGACAGTGTTGGTCTACAGCCTCAGTTTCATCATCTGAGAGGGGGAAATAGATGAGATACTGCATGTGGAAACCCTTTGTACATTGTGAAGTGCAACACAAACTCTGTCATTAGCCTTTACTTGTAATTTGGATGGCTACAGAGTGGATTCCAGATTTCCTAAAGCAAAGTTTTATGAAATAATCTGACTCCCTAGCATATGTTTGATAGTTTTACAAGTCAGCCCTGTTTTTCCCATTACAATCAGCAATGCTGGGCATTCACCTTTCCTGGGCAGAAGAGATGTAAGCCTTGTCCATTCTAACTCCTGGTTTCCCAGATGGTCCTCAAACAGCCAGCAGCTCCTTTTGCACAAGCTCTAGGACTTCTTGGTACCTCTACCCTTAACCTCATATTCTGAAGCAGCACAGTACCTGTGGGAGGGCATAAAACTATCCTCTCCTCCCCCCACCCCCCACTGTCACACAGAGACCCTAGCAGCTTCTGCTTCCAAGTGTTTGTCTTGGGAATTATGTGGTAGAAATGTATACTGGAAGAGTAGGAGCTTTGACCCTAAGACTGGGTTGGCTCTCACTTCTGTCACTTGACTATGTGACTTTGGCAAGTATGTTACCTTTCCTGAAGCAAAGTTTTTGTTTTTGTTTTCTTTAATTTGTGTAAATTAGGATAAGGCATTCACTTTGCAGAATTGTGGTAAGAGCTAAATGAGCTAATAGGCTCAGAATGCTTAGCGCAGTGCCTGTCACACTGTACTTGGTACATAATGGATGCTATGATAAGCGGTTGATTTATTTACCCAAGAACTGTCCTCAGTTCTAGGGGAAATGGTGCCTTTTCTTTCTCTTGCAAAGCAATGGAAGACTCTTAGATATTTCATTGTCCAGATCTAGATCTGTTTAAACATCTGTGAGATGGGTCTAAATAGCCTCAAGTAAAAGTTTCAAGGACAATACTGCAATACTGCATGTTGCAGTAAATCCTGTTGGTTATTCACCTAACAGCCATCCCTCTCCCATTTTTTTTTTCTGCTGGATAACAGAATCTAGATTTTGTTCCCCCCCCACTTTTTAAAAGATTTTATTTATTTATTCATGAGATACACAGAGAGAGAGAGGCAGAGACACAGGCAGAGGGAAAAGCAAATTCCCTGCGGAGAGCTGGATGTGGGACTGGATCCCAGGACCCCAGGATCATGCCCTGAGCCGAAGGCAGATGCTCAGCCACTGAACCACCCCGGTGCCCCTAGATTTTGTTTCTGTGTCTGGTATCCAGGATTCTCTCCCAAAGTCCAGGATATTGAATGTTTTTTTTGTTGTTGTTGTTTTTGTTTTCGTTTTTTAGATTTTATTTATTTATTTTGAGAGAGAAAGAGAGAGCAGGGCGAGGAGCAAAGGGAGAGGGAGAGAAGCAGACTCCCAGCTGAGTGGAGAGCCTGATGTGGGGCTGGATCTCATGACCTTGAGATCATGGTCTTAGCTGAAATCAAGAGCCAGATGCTTAGCCAACTGAGCTGCCAGATGCCCCCAGAGTATTGAATCTCAATTGGTCCAAGCTATCATATTAATATTATTTGTATTGTCAATGACTGATATAAGAAAGATCAAGTGACATAATCCTGGTATGTGAGACATAGAGGAAAGTATGGGAGGAAAATCCAGGGAAGATTTTTCTGGCCTTAATAATGAAAGAAAAATAAATGGAAACATGGGATTCTGTTCTTTCCATATTTTTTTTTCTTAAAGATTTATTTATTTATTCATGAGAGACACACACAGAGAGAGAGAGAGAGGCAGAGACATAGACAGAGGGAGAAGTAGGCTCCATGCAGGGAGCCCAATGTAGGACTCGATTCTGGATCCCAGGACCATGCCGTGAGCCCAAGGCAGACACCCAACCACTGAGCCACCCAGGCATCCTTCTTTCCATATTTCTAAAGGAACATGGAAGTGAAAAATGTCCCCTGCAACTATGGGTGTCTTTCAATAGACCTTCCACTCACAAAAAAATTAAAATAAAGGGTTGGTGGTGTGGGAAGGCCTAAGAGAGATTATTGATACTTTGATAGATTCTACTTTTCTTTATTCTACTTTTCTTTTTCTTTTTCTACTATTTTTTATGTAGTATATTATCCTTTTAGGAACTCTGAATTAGAAATTTGATATTGTTGGGAAGCCTGGGTGGCTCAGCAGTTGGGCATCTACCTTTGGCTGAAGGCATGATCCTGGGATCCGGGATCGAGTCCCACATTGGGATCCCTGCGGAAGACTGCTTCTCCCTCTGCCTGTGTCTCTGCCTCTCTGTCTCTCATGAATAAATAAATAAAATCTTAAAAAAAAAAAAAAGAAGTTTGATACTGTCTTTGACTCCTCATCATTTACCCCTCATATCTGGAGAGTTGCCAAACTCTTGTTATATCATCTTGGCTTTTCAGTTTACCCAGGGTAATTGGGTTTTAGGGAACACTGGCTTACATTATTCAAGCAGATGGAATTGATCTAAGACAGGCCATGTAATTTTTTTTTCTAATGAGAGTTCAATCTTTTCAGGAGGGAAATCTACTAAAGAAGCTAAATCAAAGATTTAATGACTTCCTGGGGGATGGATGGGAACAGAAGACAAAGATTCCACAGCAAAGGCCCAATATCCCCAGTGCCCTACATGGGTTTTCCCGTCTGGATGGCCACACTCTTCCCACTGCTAGAGACTCACTGTCTCTCATCCCTCCACATCACCCTGCAGCTGCCCTCCCAGCTCTTCTTATTATGGCAATGGCAATGTAAAGATGTTAAGAAACCTTAGTAGACTCTAGGCCTTCTTCTCAATTAGTAAGCATTTCTGAAAGGGTGATCTGAAAGGGTATTATCACTCTTCCAAAAATGCTCAGCATCATGAAAAGCTGTTTTCTCCTGGCCTGCATAGCAGGATCTGCTCCTGATTCATCATGCCCAACCATCAGTCTTCCCAATGGGCTACTGGGCAGTTAATGTACCTTTTAGCTGAGCTTCCTAGTACAGTTACCCTGAGAGGAGGAAAGTTGCAGCAGGGGATGAGAGGTTTTCTGATATATGTGAGGCAGAGGATTTGGGCACATGTAAAAATCTGAAAAGCTCAAGTACTACACTGATCTCCTGTGTCTTCCTTCCCAGCAGTGCAACTTTCTGTGTTACTGCTCTTGTCTAAGATAAGCAGAGGTTTTTCAGCAAGAAATCTCATTGGGATGTGGTAAGTGATTTCATCTTTATACCAAAAAACTTTGGTTCTTTCATCCAGATGAGAGAAGAAAGAAATGAATAAGAGAAAAAAAGTGTACTGGGGAGGGGAATAGAAAAGTCAGGAAAGAGAGTTTAGTGATGAAAAAGTGGTAAAAAAAAAAAAAGACAAAGAAAAGAACTGATTAGAGGCTTAAAAACCAGGAAAGAAATAACCACAAAAACACTATTAGCCAAAAAATTTCAAATACAAATGGGCCATGAAATAGGAAAACAAACAACTAGGGAGAAACCAAAGAGAAGAAAAATAGATGTATAAAACAAGATTGACATATGTCAACTTGACTACTTATACCAAAATAATTTTTCTAGTGCATTTTAAGAATGATTTACTGAGGGATCCCTGGGTGGTGCAGCGGTTTGGCACCTGCCTTTGGCCCAGGGCGTGATCCTGGAGATCCGGGATCGAATCCCATGTCGGGCTCCCGGTGCATGGAGCCTGCTTCTCCCTCTGCCTGTGTCTCTGCCTCTCTCTCTCTGTGTGTGTGTGTGACTATCATAAATAAATAAAAATTAAAAAAAAAGAATGATTTACTGCCTAATAACCATCAAAAATTTCTAATACTACTAAGATAGTAAAATAGGTTTCTTGCTATTAAAAATGGCAGGTGCCTGCTATGCTTTTCATGATCCTTTTCCTTACAGAACCTAGAATTTTATTCTTTTTTAAGATTTTTTAGTTTATTTTAGAGATGAGGAGGCACAGAGGGAGAGGGAGAGAGTCTTAAGTAGACTCCATGCTGAGTGCGGAGCCTGACTTGGGTCTCAATCCTATGACCCTGAGATCACAATCTGAGCTGAAACCAAGAGTCAGTTGCTTAACCAACTGCTCCACCCAGGCGCCCCAAATCTAGAATTTTAGAAGTGAAAAGGGACTTGGAGAATATTTCGTGTTTGATCATTTTAGAGAAAAGGAAACCTTAGTCTGAAGAAAGGACTTTTCCAGAGTCGTGTAGTTGGTAATATAGGAAAGCTAGAACTTGATCTTTCCTAAGTTGGGCTCTGAGCTGGTCAGGTGCTTACTGAGGCCTCTTCTTCTAGGCTCCCCAGTTCCTGTCTCCTACCTGTTAAAATTTATTTGACTCATTCTTTCTGAATGAATCTTATGAATTTAAATTGGCATAAACAAACTACTAAATAACATTCCAACATGTGTATCAATTAGTATTTAAAACTTGCTAAATATTTAATATGGTAACATGTTACAACTTCATAGCTAATATTTATAGAAATTGTACTATGTGCTAAGTATTGTGTTCAATATTTTACATGTATTAACTCACTTACTCCTTAAGTGAGTAACCATATAACATGTCAAGGCTGGAATTATTGACAACTTAGCTAACATTTATAGGGATTTTACAATGTGCCAGGTATTGTGCTATTATGGGTTGAATTATGTCCCCACAAAATTTATATGTTAAAGTTTTAACCCTCAACACTTCAGAATGTGACCTTATTTGGAAATAGGGTCACTGCTGATGTGATTAGTTAATATGAAGTCATTAGGTTAGATCCTAATCCAATATGACTGATGTCTTTACAAAAGGGGAAAATTTGAACACACAGGCATACACAAATATGGGGAAGATGATGTGAAGACACAGGGGGAGGACAACCATCTACATGACAAGGAGAGAGGACTGGAACAAGTCCTTCCCTCTTGGCCCTCAGAAGGAACCAACCCAGCCCACACCTTGACTAGGACTTCTAGTCTCCAGAACTGTGATATAATAGAATAAATTTCTCTTATTTAAACTATCCAGTTTGTGGTATTTTGTTACAGCAGCCCTAGCAAACTAATACACATGATAAGTGTTTTACAAATGTTAACTCATGTAATCCTTATGATCAAACCTACAAGATATGGAAAATGGAGGGGAAAAGAGTTAAGTACCACTAGAAGGAAGCAGCCCACCTAATCCAGAATGGGAACATTCCACAGGATAAATGATATGGCTACTCCAACAAAACAATGTTGTGATGATAAAGAGAGAGAAAGAGAGAATTGTTATTATAGAATACAAGCAGCTTGAGGGGCACGTGGGTGGCTCAGTGGGTTGAGTGACCAACTTCTGGTTTCAGCTCAGGTCATGATCTCAAGGCCGTGGGATCATACCCTGCCTCTGTGCTCTGTGCTCAGTGGGGAGTCTGCTTCTCTCCTTCTCCCTCTCCCTCTGCCCCTCCCTTTGCACATGCACTCATGTTCTCTTTAATAAATGAAATCTTTAAAAAAAAAGGATTTTATTTATTTTTTAGAGAGAGCGAGAGAGCATGAGTGAGGGGGTGGTGGGGTGGCAGAGGAAGAGGGAGAAGCAGTCTCAGCTGAGCAGGGACTTGGAGGCATGGCTTGATCCCAGGATCTGGAGATTATGACCCAAGCCAAAGGCAGATGCTTAATCCACTGAGCCACCCAGGTGCCCCTAAAATAAATAAAATCTTAAAAAAAAAAAAAAAAGAATACAATCAGCTTAAGATACATAGTAACCACATTCACCATTTGGACCCTCATGGCATTCTGAGTGAATAAACCAACTGTAAAAATACATTTTTGAGACATTCAGGGAAATTGGTATGGACTAGATGTTAGGAGACAAAAGATTATTGTTAATTTTGCTAGGTGTGAAATGGCATGGTGGTGATATTAGAAAATGTATACACTGATTAGTCAGAGATGGATGAAAATGGCATGATGCCTGGGATTTGGTGTAAAAGAATTCAGGAAAAAATGTTTGGGATAGGTGATGTACACACGATGATTCATTCTACCATTCCTTCTATCTTTAAAAATATATTTGAGGGATCCCTGGGTGACGCAGCGGTTTGGCGCCTGCCTTTGGCCCAGGGCGCGATCCTGGAGACCCGGGATCGAATCCCACGTCGGGCTCCTGGTGCATGGAGCCTGCTTCTCCCTCTGCCTGTGTCTCTGCCTGCCTCTCTCTCTCTCTCTCTCTCTGTGACTACCATAAATTAAAAAAATAAATAAATAAAAAATAAAAATAAAAATATATTTGAGAGGTGCCTAAATGGCTCAGTCACTTAAGCATCTGACTCTTGATTTAGGTTCAGGTCATGATCTCAGGATCCTGAGATCGAGTCTCGCATGGGGCTCTGTGCTTACCAGGAGTATCTGCTTCAGGACTCAATCTCTCTCCATCTGCCCCTCCTCCACTCATGTGTGCACATGTGCTTGTGCACGTGCTTTCTCTCTCAAACAAATCTTAAAAAAATATGTTTGAAAATGTCCATATTAAAAAGAAAAAGAAAAATATCTATGGGTCCACTATTGCTAAGTGAGGCTAGGAGATGTTTAGTAAGTGCCTTGGAAGAGCAGAGCTGTGACCAGTCAGTCTGGTTACAGTGTAACTCCAAACAAGTATGTAATAACATTAATATTTAATGCAAAAGTGATGATACTTTCCTATTCGTTCTATTCCAATCCTCTGAGATATGCGTCCTTACTTATCTGGGTACATCCTCACTGGATACGTCCCCAGTCATCCCCATTACAGAGGTGGAAGCAAAAGTCAGAGGTGATTTGGGTAAGGTCTCATATTCACTACAGAATTTTGATACCAAGAGTGGAATCCAGATTTTTTGACTTCTAGTGAAATGCAAACACCAGCTCACATGGCTCACTTCACACTTAAAAGGAAGGCTATAGGGCCAGGACTTCTGGATTGGGGCTCCCCAAAGACAAACTCCCTTTGGTCGACTCACTATGGCAGCTGATGTCTAATATGGAAAATGGAGGGAATGACTGCCACCCAGTCCCAGCCTTTGCTGCCAGCCCACCAGGGTGGCACACACCCTACAGAGTGCTAACCTCTCCTATGTAAGCAAGTGTCACTTATCAGTCGGCGTGAAGAGAAAAATGTGGTTGAGGGGCCCTTACAAAAGGCAATTTTGAAGGCAAAATGGGTCATCGGGAGGTTCTTACAATGTCATCAGATTTACACTCATAAAATTTCAACAGCTTGAGATAAAAGTCAGGGCATAGGTTGGATGTATTCAGGCCATTCCTGGGAGGTGGCTTTACATTCTTGACCTTTCTCTTGGCAGTTGAGTTGTGGATGGTACACTTTTAGCCCTAACTTCTCAGAAGCAGCCTGCATTATCCATTAGGGCCTGTCCATCCAGTTCAAGTTCACTGTGATAAATCTCATAGCCTCCAAGGGTACTCACAAAGGTGGGTGTGGTGTGCTGATAGCATGCATGATTAAGTGCTTTCCTGTGTCAAATATAGCTGTAATATACTACAAACAGGCAGTCGAGTTTTATACAAACTGATCTGGCTGCTATCAGCTGCTCTGACATTTTATACTAATACTTAAAATAAATCTAGAAACAGGAAAGAAAGTACAGAATTATTGTTTTAAGCAGCCTGTGTGAGCTTATCTTCAAAGTGGCAGAGGTTCTATTGTATTTAGAGAAACGGCTCACTCCACTGGCATAAAGGTTAGTAGCAAGACTGGCACCACCACTGAGAACCAGTTTCCCACGTGACTGCTGGCTTCCCCGCACAGTGCTTGCCCCTAGCCAAGGGCTCTGTCCATTTTTCGTTTTCTTCTTGCACACCTGAAGACCTTACAGTGCACCTGAGAACACCAGATACCTTTTAGAAGTAAGATTTATAACAAATTCCTCTCCATTAGGAAACAAAAAATATGAGACATCATGATGTTAAGGGTCATACTTAAAGTCTGAAAACATTTTTCCGACTTTTTAAATATAAGCACTGATCTTGACCTCCATGTTGTTTGTTTTTTCATGTTGTGTTAACTCACAGCTGAAACAAACAGAGAAACTTGTGCATTCCTGGATTTGTCTTTTGGAATGAAATCTAGGGACAGGCCAGTGCCCAATGATATGAGCGCAAACGCTGTTTTTTTTTTTTTTTTTTTCTAAACATTTTATTTATTTATTTGGGAGAGAGGGAGAGAGTGAGCAGGGGGAGGAGCAGAGAGAGAGGGACAAGCAGACTCCATTTTGAGCACAGAGCCCGATGTGAGACCCTATCCCATGACCCTGAGACCTGAGCCTAAGAGTTAAATGCCCAACTGATTGAGCCACCCAGGGGTTCCCAGAAACACTTCTGTAGTTTTCTTTTTTTAAAAGATTTTATTTATTTATTCATTTGACACACAGAGAGAGGCAGAGAGGTAGGCAGAGGGAGAAGCAGGCTCCCTGTGGGGAACCCAATGCGGAACTTGATCCCTGGACTCAGGATCACGCCCTTAACCAAAGGCAGATGCTCAACTGCTGATCCACCCAGGTATCTCACTTCTGTAGTTTTTGGCAGAGAATATAGAAATCATGTTCCTCATCTAGTAATTCTCAACTCTGGCAATGTATTAGAATCAGTTGAGGAGCTTTTAAAGCTATTGATGCCAAGGACCCATTTACCAGAGTCCAATTTAACAGTTTTGGAAATTTCTCAGGGCATTGATGTGTCTATAAATCTCTATAGGTGATTCCAATGGGCAGCCGGGTGGAAAAACCATTTATTTATTACAATGACTCATTAGACCGAAGTGACATTTGAGGTCTAGAAAAGAGGGGCTGTGGGGGTCTCATAGAAAGTGAAGGGAAAAAAAAAAAAAGAAAGTGAAGGGAAAGAAAGAAGAAAGAAAGAAAGAAAGAAAGAAAGAAAGAAAGAAAGAAAGAAAGAAAGAAAGAGAAAGAAAGAAAGAAAGAAAGAGAAAGAAAGAAAGAAAGAAAGAAAGAAAGAAAGAAAGAAAGAAAGAAAGAGAGAAGAGTACTGCCCATTGGCAGCCAATGGGAAATTCAAGGGAGAGTCAATACTTAGAGGGCTAGCAAGTCATCATTTTGTAAGGATATGAGGGGAAAGTTTGGTGGAGAAGGGCCCGCCCTCATGGAAAATGGCTTTGTCTTTCAATTCTGGCTGGCTGTGATTCCAGGCCATGTTCTCCAATACAAAGTAAAATTGGAAATGAGACACTTTGGAGAGCCTGGAGGTCATTCCATTCTTGAACTCTGTGTCCTCTATGGATTTTTTGCACAGCTTAAATGCTTACACTCAATGTCCTGCCCCCCCATCATGTTTTTTTTTTTTTTTTAAGATTTTATTTATCTATTCATGAGAGATACAAAGAGAGGCAGAGACATAGGCAGAGGGAGAAGCAGGCTCCCTGAGGGGTACCTGACATGGGACTCTATCCCAGGACCCCAAGGATCACAGCCTGAGCCAAAGGCAGATACTCAACCACTGAGCCACCCAGGTGTCCCCCTGCCCCCATGTATTAAAAGGGTGCTCAGGCCTCCAGATCTGAGGTGCTATTGGGGGTGCTATTGGGGGTGAGAAGAGTAGAGACAGGCAGAGGTTGTTAACACATCTCCAAGAACCGACCACTCACAACGATCACTCCTCAAAGGTAGGAGCCCAGATTGACTCTGATGTCCCCATTCTACTTGTACAATAAATACAGATTCTGTGGATTAAAACAGCTTGAGACTGATCACTGCCTTCAACCATCTAATTATATTCCATACTCCTCCTTCCCCCACAAGCATCTTTGACATTATCTTCTTATAATTTTTTTAAAAAGATTATTATTTTATTTTTTTCATGAGAGACACAGAGAGAGGGAGAGAGAGGCAGAAACACAGGCAGAGGGAGAAGCAGGCTCCATGCAGGGAGCCCGACGTGGGACTCAATCCTGGGTCTCCGGGATCAGGCCCTGGGCTGAAGGCGTCACCAAACAGCTGAGTCACCGGGCTGCCCCTATCTTCTTATAATTTGTGCAAGAACTTACAGATTTTACTTTGGAGGAATACAAAGGAAATTTAAACAGAAACCCAAGTTCACATCAATAAAGGAGAATTTAAGTCAGTTCCAGCCCCAATCTCGTATAACACACTGATTGCTATATGCAATCCCTGGTGTTCACAGAGGAGACACCATTCAAACTGCTGTGAATTTCAGATACCACGAATAATAGCAAAGAACATGAGGCCTGGATTCATTCCAATCCTAGTTCCACTATTTACAAGTGTGTGACCCTGAGCTCATTCCCAACCTCTCTGTGCTCCAATTTCCTCATTTCAAATACGGATATGAGGATATCCAGAGGTTGGTATGAGGAATAGCCCAGGACTCCTTTTTTTTTTTAATTTTTATTTTATGATAGTCAGAGAGAGAGAGAGAGAGAGAGAGAGAGAGAGAGAGGAGAGGCAGAGACACAGGCAGAGGGAGAAGCAGGCTCCATGCACCGGAAGCGCGACGCGGGATTCGATCCCGGGTCTCCAGGATCACGCCCTGGGCCAAAGGCAGGCGCCAAACCGCTGCGCCACCCAGGGATCCCAACCCAGGGACTCCTTGTGAAGAACTTACCTGGCACTTGGTAATACATTTTAATTTAATAAATACAACTTTAAAAAAGTGATTAGGATTTAGTTTTTTTTCTTTTACTTTTTAAAGATTTATTTGAGAGAGAGAGAGAGAGAGGTAGGGAGCACACGAGAAGGCTTGGGTAGTGGCAGAGGGAGAGGGAGAGTCACTTTAGTAGAGACTCTGTGCTGAGCAAGGAGCCTGACTTCAGGCTTAATTCCATGATTCTGAGATCACAAGCAGAGTGGAAACTGAGACTCCGATGCTTAACTAACTGCGCCACCAAGGGGCCCCAGATTTTAGTTTTTTTCTGACAGTCTTCTTGGCATTAATAGCACCACTCTCTTTAAATAGGTTAGACTAAACAGTTCTCATAAGTTAAAGATGGCACAAGAAAAAAAGGCACCCTGTTTAAGTTTAGGTCCCTGTGTAACTACAGAGTATTTGTGTTTGACTGATACAACCCTCAGAACGTGCATTTTAGACCTAGAAGTGACATCACAGGTCCCATACCCTCATTAAAAGATAAATTTCAGGGGTGTCCTTGTGGCTCAGTGGGCTAAGTGTCTGCCTTTGGCTCAGGTCAGGATCTCACGGTTCTGGGATTGAGCCCTGAGGTGGAGTCCCTGCTGGTCAGGGAGTCTGCTTCTCCCTCTCCCTCTGCAACCCCCTGCCCCCAGCTTATGCTCTCTCTTTCTCTCTCTCAAATTAAAAAAAAAAAAAAAAAGTAAACTTCAAGTTACATTGCTAACTCACTCAGATTCAGAGTTGGCTTAGCAGCAGAGCTGTGAGGAGGTTTTCAGGTTTTCACAGGACACCAACCTTCCAAACTGCACCAGGCATGACTGCTCTGATCCTATCAGAGCAGGGTTTAATTTATCCCATCTTGCCATTTCCGTCTTACAGTACTTAAATTAACCTGATGTCAGAAACATGTATTACTTCTGAAAGGACAAGTTTGTGACAAAAATACAGGAGAGCGGTTTCATCAGGACACCTTTGCAGTTGTGTATCTTAACAGCTGCCTCCCTAAACTTGTGAACTTGTGTGTAACTTGCAGAGGCAAAGTATGAGGACTGAAACTGTAAGGAGAGGAATCAATGTGTTAAGGATGAAGGAATTGCACAGTTATTTCCAAAGAATGGACTTTCAAGTTTATAACGTTTAACCAGACAGATATCCTAAATTCTTACTTGAAAAGGGAGAGTGAGCTTTTTTACCTTGTAGATTTACGTATGGTGGATAGCACTGTCTCTACTGAGAGAGTAAGAGAGTTTGAAGTGAAATCAGTACTGAGAGTATCAAAACTACATGGAAAAATATTTCCACAAAAAAAGGAATTCACCAAAAGGAAGAATTGGGTAACTTTAAGATATTTAATGTTATTTCCTCCTCTGCCTCTCATCCCGAGCTCTTCTTTTTAATCAACTGACAAATAAGAAGTGCTGGATGATGACTAAGCATATAATCAAACTGGGCTACTTATCTATCTGTTTTTTTTTTTTTTTTTAACACGATCTCACACCAGGGTTGGCTTTAATGCCACTTGTCTATAATCACATCATCACACACTGACAGCTTCCTAGTATGTGAAATATTTGGGTCTAGCAACCACGAGCCTCATGTATAATCCAGACCTCACCTGTGAGGTGAAAATAGCTCAAGTGATCACACTAAACAAACTAGGGTACCTCCTCAGCCTGAATTTCACCAAATGCCTTTGAGATGAATCAGTCACAGGTTCCACAAGCAGAAGGGAGGGGCATGGGTGGTGCACAGATGACATTGTTCAGAGATAGACGTTGATTAGATGGCCCCTAGCACTGGAGGTCAATCTGTCCAGGTTTAGAGGATTGCTCTGCTGGGCCACCACCTGTAGAGCCAGGACAATGCTTAATAAAGCTTAGACCTGCAGCCTTAAACTGGACAGAACCTAACAGATAACCTTTGGGAAGATCCTTAACCTGAGTCCCTCTGTACCTGCAAGGAAGTCACTGTAAGATTAGAAAATGTAATTACATCTGATAAAGTGATTGCCAAGACATTGTTTGAAGAGGGGGCTTTATCAGCCCTATTGTGTGAAGGTTAATGGAGACCTGGATCTCCGGCCACTGGTCTCTCACCTACAATAGAAAGAAATCTGATTATATTAGAAGGTTGAGAAAGTAGTTCAACAGTCCTTAGAGTTCTAGCACTTTATAGTTTACTCCAGTTGATATAAGCTAGCCATGGAATTGCACAAATCTGAACCCACATTACGGTGAGATCAGTCTGCAGATGTGAGACCCTATAGACTGGCTATAGGTTCACGGGTGCCCCTCTGTGCTTCTCCCTGAGCATTTGCTTGCAGAGCCCTGACTTCACTATGTTACAGTTCTGTTTCTCTGACTATCTCTCCCATGGAGATGGAAAGACCCTTGAAAGACAGGCACTCACTTATTTTGTATTCCCAAGAGCCTAGCACAGATTTTACGAGTCAGTCCCATATGATTGCTGACCTGAATCAAACTTGCTCAGAGAAATCTTGGGTTTTCCCATTGGTGAATATTGGAGAGGTGGACAAGGGTTGAGTGGACCAGAAGAATCCATGAGGCCTTCTCCCTCCCCTCACTCACTGCCCCTGTGGATGGGTTGACTATTTACTAAGGTCTTGGGGGAGGAGGAAAAGGTGGGTGGGGGCAGAAGGAGAAGAGAAAATCCCCTAGTGAAAGAATATTGTTTGCTCCATTTTTGAACTGCACGGAATCACCTAATCCAAACTCCTCATTTCATAGATGGGGAAACAGAGTTTGAACGAGTCATATGGAAGGATTATAACTTATTATTTTTTGCTATATTGTGATGGAGTTTCCATGTGACATTCAGTCACCCATACCATCTAGGTATTTACTGAGGTTGCTGAAGGGAATGCAGTGTTTACCTAGATAGCAAACATATTTCTATTTGTTTACAATCAGAGAGGAAAAAGGATAGGACTTTAATGAATCAGGGGATTGGCTATAAAATAAGTGGGACCCAAAGAATCTTAAAAATATATGATGTGTTAGATGCATAAAAAAAGAGACAGTTTAAGTTAAGAAGATCATAATACGATTTAGAAAATGCCACCCAAATCTTGTTCATCCAAATTATGTTTGATCAGAAATAGTTTTCACAAAGATGGCACTGAAAGTGAAGAAGGAAGCCCCTATCCCTCCCAAAGCTAAAGCTAAAGCAAAGGGTTTGAAGGCCAAGAAGGCGGTGCTGAAAGATGTCCACAATCACAGAGAAAAGAACATCCACACATCACCTACCTTCTGACAGCCCAAGATACTGCATCTCTGAAACCAGCCCAAATATCCTTGAAAGAACGCCCTCAGGAGAAACAAACTTGACCACAGTGCCATCACCAAGTTCCCCCTTACCACTGAGTCAGCCACAAAGAAAATAGAAGACAATGACACACTTGTGTTCACTGTGGATGTCAAGGCCAACAAGCACCAGATCAAACAGTGTGAAAAAGCTCTATGACATTGGGGTGGCCAAAGTCAACATCTCAATTGGGGCCGATGGAAAGAAGAAGGCATATGTTTGACTGGCTCTTGAATATGATGCTTTGGATGTTGCCAACAAAATTGGGATCATCTAACGGAGTCCAGTCAGATAAATCTAAATATATATTTTTTCACACACACACAAAAAAAAAGATTTGATCAAATGGTCCTAACAAGAGAAATATGTACTATGGTTTGTACTTTACTTCCCTTTGCCTATTTCCACCTTTTCCACAGTGCTGAGTCTTAATGGGCCCCCACTAGACCGGAGTAGGTATCAGTAGGTCTCCCATCACCCCAGTTCCCCCCAGAGGAAAGGAAGAAATATAACTTCAGCAAATGTGTAAAGCCGTTCTCAACTCTCAACTAGTCAGTGTATAAAATGAGAGGTTGTTATGAAGACGTCTACCTGTTACTAATAGATCCCAGAAGTGTGCCGTGAGTGTAAGCTCAAGGACCATCCTTCCCTAAATGTTCATTATCAACACAAAATACAAATAACTTACTTTTATATAGCACTTTCACCTGCACTAGTTCTCTTTGCTCCTCAACAATATCCTAGTGAGGATGATAGGACTGCTACACCCTCATTTTATAGGTAGAGGAAGGTGTACAACAGAGAGGTTGAGCAGTCAGCCCATGGTCACCCAAGAAAGGGGAGTGTTAGGACTGGGATGCTTTTCTTCCAATTACACTTCACAGATTCCCTTACCAGGTATAGAAATATATTTCTGCAATTCATCCCTTTTCAAAGGAATCAGCCCAGGAGACTCAAGACCAGCCTCTTCTTTCTGTGGAGCCCCAAGTCCAGCAGGCATTCTTATTTAGGGTCTTATACCAAGGTCAGTCTGTACCAAGATCCTCTGACTCGAATAGGGAGGAAAGAACAAAGGGCATGACCACAGAACATGTTGGCAATGACATTTCCCTTCTTTGAAATATTCGGGTTTTCGTTTCTTTGCTTCTCTGTGGAAACCATGAATAAGCAAGGTAAACAAACAAACAAACAAACAAAAAAAACCTCCTTTCCATAAAAAGGCAGCATCCTTCTCAAACTAGGAGGTGGGATATGAAGTGGATGATTTCCAGGCAACTTTCCATGATCCCAGTGCCTTATTAACCATTCCCAGGTGGCTGGTTCTCCAGATCTTTTACAGTTGGTGGCAATACAAAGATGTCATGTGACCCAGAAATTTGTGTGCAATGAGAACACTTGGTAGCCAGCCATACAGTTGTTTTAGTCCTGGGATTTTAAAATCCACCTAGCATTAACACGCATTCCAGGTTTATTTAAAGCAAAACAATTTCTTGCAACTGAAGTTGGTCTTTAAATTTCTTTTAAAATGAAAATATCAAAGTATCCACTGATTTGCATAAAACCCATAAGAGCGTCTTCCAACTGTGTGAAGCATTCTTAATAATTCCATAGGAGGCTTTGCAGATAAGCAGTAAACCCTAAGCTGGCAATTCCAGGCATATTTTTTCCCATGTCATCTCTCTGGAAATACGTGCCATAGTCTTTACACTTAATAAAAATCAGAGCAAAGTCAAAAGACTTTTAGCGTCCTTAAATCAGATCAAGGAACCTGTAAACCATCCTTACTTACACGGCCAGCAGGGTGGCAGCCCAGGCAGTGAGAGCAGAACCATCCTCAGGGGTATAGTCCTGGAGACTGAAAATGAAGGGAAAACTGGGATTTAACCAGTTTGTCTTTGCATTTGCCACAATGGGACATTGTTAGGCCTGGGCTCCATGAAACAATAGCCCTCGATAGGATATAATACCCCTTTAGGACAGGTTTGCATCCTACCTCTTCAAACCTGCTGAGCTCCTTTTCAATTTGCTCTTGCTGCACACAATGTATGTGTAACAGATTATTTGTCCTCTCTTCCTGTTCTCCCTCCCCCATGTCTTTCCTTCTGTGCTAGACTCCCAGTAAGTCCAGGATGGTTCTTGTCTCTTGACATGCTGGGTGATTTTTCATGAGACTCCACTGCTGAAACACACAGTATTGGTTTCCCTGGTCATTTAAATTTGATACGTGCCTTGCATGAGTGGATTATAAGGGCTGGTCTGTCTAAATGTGCTTATACCCCAACTTCTCCAAGTGGGAAATCAGCCCTAGATCAAATTCTTGGCTGCATTAGATGAAGAATCTACCATTTGTTAACAAGGGGCCATTCTCATTTTTAAGGGGGAATGCGTTATAAATATAAAACATCAAAACCTTCATAATTTTTCTACAGAATATAATCTACGAAGAGAAAAATGAAAAGGAATAATACTGTGCTCCTAAAGAGGCTTGTTGTAGAATAAACTTGAATGTAAGGTTCCTATCCAATGCTATAAAACTTTTTATGAGGTGGTCAGTTCTAGAGCTACTTTATAGTATGATGTGAGAACTTTGCTGGTGAATGCATAATGTCGCATACAAGAGTGAAGCACAGAGATTATTGTGCTCCCCATGACAGAGACTAGGGGAAAACATACCTGCATGTGGACAAAGATTGCAAGGTAATAGCTAAAAACAAAAGTAGTTATAGTTGAGATGCCTGGGTGGCTCAAAGGTTAGGCGGTTAGGCGTCTGCCTTTGGCTCAGGGCGTGATCCCAGTCCCGGGATCGAGTTCCACATAGGGCTCCCTGTGAGGAGCCTGCTTCTCCCTCTGCCTGTGTCTCTCCCTCTCTCTCTATGTCTCTCATGAATAAGTAAATTAAATAAATAAAATCTTAAAAAAACACACACAAAAGTAGTTGTAGTAAGGGGAAATTCTGACCCTTTTTTAAAATTAAGTTTTTATTTAAATTTCAATCAGTTAACATATAGTGTTATATTAGTCTCTGGTGTACAATATAGTGATTCTACACTTCCATACATCACCGTGGAGCTCACAAGTGCCCTCCTTAATCCCCATCGTCAATGTCACCCATCCCCCGCCCTGCCTCCTCCCCTCTGATGACCACTGGTTTGTTCTCTAGTTAAGAGTCTCTTTCTTGGTTTGTCTCTCTCTCTGTCTTCTTTTTTCCCCCTTCGCCTATTTGTTTCTTAAAGAGCATTATGACTCTTTAAAATCTTTACTTTTAGGGATCCCTGGGTGGCGCAGCGGTTTGGCGCCTGCCTTTGGTCCAGTGCGCGATCCTGGAGACCCAGAATCGAATCCCACATCAGGCTCCCGGTGCATGGAGCCTGCTTCTCCCTCTGCCTGTGTCTCTGCCTCTCTCTCTCTCTCTCTGTGACTATCATAAATAAAAAATAAATAAATAAATAAAATCTTTACTTTTAACCTTTTAAATCATTTTATTAAGAAAAATGTTCCATGAGACTAGGGTAATTCCTGTAGGCATGACAATTTGTTCTTTGGATCTGGAGTATGATTCACTATACAGGCATCCTTTGCCTTGTTATTGCAAGTTGACTTCGAAGTGATCACCAAGGACTTCTGGAAAGCACAGTAAGGGGCCCTGGAACTTGGATTACTTTTTATTTTCCTGTGAAGTTGTTATAAAGGGGAAAAGAGAAAATTAACAAGAGTCAGTCCATTATCACCCATCCAGTGAGTATTAGATACTCATTTTAGAGAGAAAGGGTCAGATGTTAATGAAATTACTCAAGGTCACTTGGTGAGGAAATAAATAGGCTAAGTGTTTGAGCTCTAGTCTAGGCTCCAGAGGCCGTATTCTTCCCTTTATATCACCATGCTGCCCAAAATATGTTTGCTAAGAGCACACCTTCCTATTTCCCAAATGGAACACAACTCCATTAGACCAGGGAGGAATATTTCACCTCTAGGGCAGTGCCAGGATGGGTAATAATCAAGGGTGCTTCTAGGGTTTCTTTTCATATATTTGCATATATTTCATATGTTCTTATTTGATCTCCACAACATAACTACAGCCATTTTCAGTGGGAACCGAAGCAGAGAGAAGTTAGCCACTTGTGCTGGATTATACAGCTTGGAAGGAGCAGAGCCAAGATTTGAATGTCTGGCCCCAGAATACCATAGATGCTAAAAAAGATACCTGCAAAATACATTTTCTGCTATTCTTGGCTCTAAGTCAAACCAGAAGAGAAAGATATAACCAAGAAACATGAAGACCAAAAAAGAAAAGAAAAAAAAAAGTCTTTAGTTTTTTTTAACTTTAGCTCACCAAAGAAGGTGTTAAAGGGTGGATTCTTGGAGGGAAGTGCCTGACTTATCAGGGAGATAAGCTAATTGTGGCTTTCCTTGTGATTGAAGCTTACCTACCCCCAGGTCTCCCAGTAACTACTAGAAATGCAAGGTTGCCCCTCCCCCACCATTTCCCTGGGAAAAACCAATTCCCTTATTTCTATCCTCATATAGATCTTACATCTTTAATGCTGTTTTACTTTTAAATGAAAAGAACTGGTGTCTGTGATGGAGGATGGCATGCCTTTTGCCTGAAACCCACAGTTGGAATAGATTTTTTTAAACAGATTTTATATATGAGCCAGTATATAGAATACACACACACACACACACACACACAACACACACAAACACACTCAACTGAAACAAAGTTTCGTGGAACATAATTTAATCTTATCCACCCCAGTATGTGTTTGATTAAAATAATTCTGATTACAACTCTAAATTGACTGCAGGACCACAGATTGGAAAACTCTGGGTAGGAACCCTAACTTCAACTTCTTCCAGAGAGTTTTGGAACTGTGCCCTCAAACATGCATCTCTAGAATATCCCTCTGCACTTGCATATCTCTTGGCTATTTATCCAGTTGATCAAGGTGGATTCAACTCTGAGATGTTCTACAGTAACTCATATCTTCACAATTAGACTTGAAAACTTGGAAAGGCTGACTGAGAAACTTCAGGGCAGAAGATAACTTCCTTTTTTCGTTTCTCTTTTCTCTCCATCAAATACTCCGTGAATAACAGCTGGCCTTTAAGCTTGTTAAATATAGGGTGTGAGGATCCTGGTGAAACTTTCTGCTGTTCATCGGCACAAACCTGATGTTCTGGGAAATGAGGGAGAAAGGAGAACATGTGAAAACAGAACATGTGAAAACATGAGCCCGCACTTGATAGAGCTGCACACTCACTTACCCTCCTGCAAGGAAGGAAGCTGGAAGCATTCTCCTTGTGTGGAAATGGAAAGCCTTCACTACATTAACTAATGTTTTATTTAATTCTTTTTTAAGATTTATTTATTTATTTATTTATTTATTTATTTATTTATTTATATTTATGATAGACGGAGAGAGGGGATGGGTGGGCAGAGACACAGGCAGAGGGAGAAGCAGGCTCCATGCGGGGAGCCGGACGCGGTACTCGATCCCGGATCTCCAGAGGCGCCAAACCGCTGTGCCACCCAGGGATCCCCTTAACTAGTGCTTTAACATCCTACAAGGGTACTTACTGGTGGTTGTTTCTCATTTGCCTCTCACTAGAGGAATACACGAACTATTTGTTAAGTAAAAAGTTGATTTGCTGACTATGCAGATAGGAGTGCAAATACTGAATGATTAACACTGGTTAGCAATATGGAAGACTTCTCTGCCCAAGCCATAAGCATGAGAATTTCAGAGCTGCGAGGTCCTCAAGATCACCTGGTCTCAGATGTGTGGTAGATATGAGGAAGCCCAACTTCAGGGAGTAAGCGCTCCAAGATCCTGTAGTGGGAAAATTGGGGGTTCTTTCCCCTTACCAAGGTTGTCTATACTCCCTAGATTTTCTTCCTCTCCTGATTCTGCACTTTATCCCCCTAAAAGAGCAACATTGTCACACGATGAGGCCCAGCTTCTGTTTAGAATATATGGTTGTGTTGTTCTAGCTATTTTTGAGAAAGGAAGGAAAGAAGAGGTGTGAAATTTGAGTAAGAGACACATACTTGTAACAGTATGAAGTTAACAATAGACACAATGTAATGTGAAGCTTTCCAACCTCCTGCCTTCCAGGCAGAATCAATCATTTTTACTTCTGTGTTCTTACCCGCAGAATTTCCAACTCCAGTCCACTGTTTGATTTTAAAGTGAAAAAAAATAAAATAAAATAAAGTGAGACCCGTAGAATGCATACCTACAGGGCAAGAAACAGAGTATTTGAAATAGAATTTTTGGACCCCCCCAGAGGGGTCTTTGTAGATATCTCAAGTGTATCTGGAGAAGGTAACCTGAAAAAGAACCAGATGGGTAAAGCACGCGTCAGTGGCCTATAGCACCATAGCACCATGGCCAGATACGAGAAGACAGTTGGGTTTTCTGAACCAGTGTTTCTGCTCATAGCCTCAAGCTCCATTTTTTTTTTTTTAAGATTTTATTTATTTATTCATGAGAGACACAGAGAGAGAGGCAGAGACACAGGCAGAAGGAAAAGCAGGCTCCATGCAGGAAGCCTGATGTGGGACTTGATCCTGGAACCCTGAGATCATACCCTGAGCCAAAGGCAGATGCTCAACCGCTGAGCCATCCAGGTGTCCCACCTCAAGCTCCATTTTGTGCAGCACAGAGTAATCCTCCACTCTGCCACTAGATTAACACATTGGCAGGGGCTTCCTTTAATTCTTTTTTTTTTAAAGAAATTGATGATTGTAAAAATGTTCATGAAAATGCAATGATCTATAATCGTCAAAATAATCTTAAAAACATATAAACCTAGAGTAATTAAAACAGTATGACATGAGTATAAATATAACAAATAGATCAATAGAAAAGAATAAAAACTTCTAAAATCTTCGCTCATCAAATGACACTGCTAAGAAATTGGAAAAAGAAGCTTCAATCTGAGAAA
Source organism: Canis lupus familiaris (assembly GCF_011100685.1). Lineage (NCBI taxonomy): Eukaryota > Metazoa > Chordata > Mammalia > Carnivora > Canidae > Canis > Canis lupus. The sequence continues at coordinate 6,076,550 of NC_049250.1, forward strand.
AATGTTTGCAGGAAAATATTTGCGGGGAAAGTATTTGTAGGACTTGACTTAGAATATGTAATATTGGGATCCCTGGGTGGCGCAGCGGTTTGGCGCCTGCCTTTGGCCCAGGGCGCGGTCCTGGATATCGGGGATCGAATCCCACGTCAGGCTCCCAGTGCATGGAGCCTGCTTCTCCCTCTGCCTGTGTCTCTGCCTCTCTCTCTCTCTCTCACTGTGTGCCTATCATAAATAAATAAAAGTTTAAAAAAAAAAAAAAAAAGAATATGTAATATTGTAGATCAACAATACGGAGAATGACCCAACTGAAAAATGGGCAAAAGACTTGAACAAATATGTCACAATACATCTCTCTCTCTCTATTTTATTGCATGTAAAATAAAAGTAAATTGGGTCCTTGAGATGAATAGAGATTTTCATTTTTTAAAAAATATTTTATTTAGTTAATCATGAGAAGATATACAGAGAGAGGCAGAGACATAGGCAGAGGGAGAGAAGCAGGCTCCCTGCAGGGAGCCTGAATCAGGACTTGATCTCAGGACCCTGGGATCATGACCTGAGCCAAAGGCAAATGCTCAACCACTGGGCCCCCCAGATGCCTTGAGATTTTCATATTCAGAAGAGAGGAAGAGAATTCTAGGTGGAAGGGACTATTGGACAAAGATTAATAAATGTGATTGACTCTTTTTCCCCGGGTCATGATGAGAATTTTTGTGTTGTTTTATTGCATGACTTACAGAATTGAAAAGAAGGGGGAAAAGGAGGGTAAAGTTGGAGCAGGCGATCAGATCATGAAGAATCTTTGAGTAGGCCAGGAAGTGGATACTTCTTTACTAGTAAGCAGAAGAGTAATATGATCATAAAGTCTGGAAGATTTGTGGGGTAGGGTGAATGACCTGAAGCAGAGGTTGGCATGCTTCTTCCATAAAGGACCAGACAGTAAATATTTTAGGCTTTGGGGGTTCAAGTACTCTCTCTTGTATCTACTCCATTCTGCCTAGTAGTGTGAAAGTAGCCATTGGCAATATGTAAGGAGATGAGTGGCTGGCTGTTCTGGTACAACTTCGTTTATGGATACTGAAATTTTGACCTCATAGGATTTTCATGCATCATAAAATATTATTTTTTTCAACTATTAGAAAATATAAGGACCTTCCTTAGCTTGTGGGTCATCATTGTCACTGTTACCACATTAGAAAAGGTTTCTTTGAGAATTCAACCACAAGCCAGAAACTAGCCACCTAATCACCCAGGTAGTGATAATGCATGGTCTCCCTTTCATAAATAAGGTACTGATGGCCAGAGAGGTGGAGCAACTGCCCCCAGCACAGTGTTGGTGACAGAGCTGAACTTGGACCCACACACCTGTTTACAGTTAGTGCTCTTGTCCAGTGGGCCATCAGGCCTCCTGTAATGCTGATGAAAGGCACAATTGATCATGAATATGTTTAATGTCATGGATCTATATGAACCTAGTCACATAAATTTGGAAATAAAAAGTTAAAATAAATAAGAATATGAAGAAAATGGACAAAGCCCTAATTATTGTGAGAGATCAACATATTTTTTTTCTTTCTTTCCTTCTTTTGTTCTTTCTTCTTTCTTTCTTTCTTTCTTTCTTTCTTTCTTTCTTTCTTTCTTTCTTTCTTTCTTTCTTTCTTTTATTTAGGAAGTTCTATCTGATAAGATAAATCTCTGATGCTCATCTTCAGAATTGAACTAGTTATTCCTGGCCTTTTTAATTTTCCAAGTTTTAGCACTATACTGTATCCCTTAAAAATGTGTTAGAGTTTTGGCTGTAATCACACTGAATTTACAGATGAATTTGGGAGATATTGAAACTTCATATACTCAAGTCTCCTCATCCATATTTTGTTAAGTAGAACCCTAATATCTACAGGTTTTAATGCTATTTTGAATGAAATCTTGTGTTCTTTTATAATTTTTTTAGTAGTTATTGTTACTGTATTCAACTGCTATTTGTTTATTTATTTATTTATTATTTTAATTCCAGCTAGTTAACTTACAGTGTCATATTAGTTTCAGGTGTCCAAATAGTGATTTAACAATTCTATACAATACTCAGTGCTCATCTTAAGTGTACTCTTGATCACCTTTGGTAACTATCTGTTTGTTCTCTGTAGTTAAGAGTCCATTTTTTTGGTTTGTCTCTGTTATTTTTTCTTTTGTTCATTTGTCTTATTTTTTAAATTCTACATGAGTGAAATCATATGGTATTTGTCTTTTTCTGACTTATTTCACTTAGCATGATACTTTCTAGCTCCATCCCTGACATGTATTTTTTTAAAGGATTTTATTTATTTATTTGGCACAGAGAGAGACAAAGAGAGAGGGAACATGCAGGGGGAGGGGCAGAGAGAGGGGGAGGAGCAGAGGCCCCACTGAGCAGGGAGCCGGACTAGGGGCTCTATCCCAGGGTACCAGGATCACGACCTGAGCTGAAGGCAGATGCTTAACCAACTGAGCCATCCAAGTGCTGCCCCACCCCCGCCGACATATTTCTTAATAGATAAATTAGTCAAACAAAGAAGACTATGGAAGACTAGACTATCGTAAGTAATGTGCTTGGTCTAACAGACACACATGGACCAACTTTTGCCCTGATGTGGGAATCACGCAGGCCACAGTCAGTAAACAGAGGGCAATAAAGTTAGAAATGAGCAATAAAAGCAAATGAGGAGAAAGAAAGAAAAATCCAGGTGCTAGGAAATGTAATAATATAAAATTAAATATAACGTGAATTTAGCAAAATTACTCCTGGGTTAAGGAAGAAATCAAAATAGCAATTAAAAAACTTTGCAGGAAAAAAAAAAAAAATAAAAAAATAAAAAACTTTGCAGGAAGAAAACAAAACAAACAAACAAAAACTTTGCAGGGATGCCTGGGTGGCTCAGCCATTTAGTGCCTGCCTTCAGCCCAGCATGTGATCCGGGAGTCCCGGGATGGAGTCCCACATCGAGCTCCCTGCATGGAGCCTGCTTCTCCCTCTGCCTGTGTCTCTGCCTCTCTCTCTCTCTCTGTCTCTCTGTCTTTCATGAATAAATAAATACAATCTTTAAAAAACAAAAAAACCCAAAACCTCTGCAAATGAGGGTTGCCTAGGTGAGTGGTTGGGTGTCCAATTCTTGATTTTGGCTGGATCTTAGTCCAAGGACAGAGCCCTGGTTGGCTCCTTGCTCAGCAGGGAGTCTGCTGGAGATTTTTCCCTCCCTTCCCCTTTGTCCCTACCCCTGCTCGCTCTTTCTCAAATAAATAAATACATCTTTAAAAACAAACAAAAACTTTGCAAATGAACAAGTGCTTTTACATATTAAAATCCACACTAAGCAGCTCTCAGAGGTGTCTTTGAAATAAGAAAAAAACTTGGACCCCTCCCTTGCTCTAGCCCCCTAAATAAAGATGGATGCCGAGATGGGAGTGAGGGATCTACAAGCCAAAAAACACAAAGAATTGCCTGCAAGCATGGGGAGCCGGATAGAGAAGTAGAACAGATGCTCCCTCAGACTCTCTCCTCAGGACTCTTCTGCAGCCACAGATGAGGACCTCAATGGGCACTTGTGTTTGTCCCAATCCCAAGTAAGGCAACCACCTCCATGAAGTCAGATCTGGAGAAATCTTGGGCTGAATCTCAGGGGAATTCAGAAGGGGTGTGAAAGAGATCCTTGGAGGAGTTGAGTCAATTTTATACATTAAACCAATATAATATTGTATGAAAACTATACTTCAATTAAAGATAAATAAGTTAATTAGAAACAACATCTTCATAGAGTGTCTTTCATACAGTAAAAGCTCAAGAAAATTATAGGGAAAAACATGTTATTTAACAAGTTATTTACTTCTTAAGGTAACCTTGTAAAGAAGGAATTCTTGTACTTGAGTAAATCAAGTCAATTGTGCAGTTCATGAAGATCTTTCCATTTGACTTTTAAACTTGATCATGTCTCTACATACCATATAGCCATTCGGGGTGCGTGCTGATTTGGTCATAGGCAGATCCAGCGGAGAGGGGAGAAGGAGGCTTGAGGAAGGAAGAATGTATAGTCTGAAATCTGGTTTGAGTATCACAGAGGCTCAGTAGACACATCGCCTGTAACAACCCTCAACTCCCCTCCCTCTGCCCATAGGCACGTGATAATCCCTGGCAGGAGTTAATTGAATTGTCCTGCAGATTTATTCTTTTGCAAGGCTGGTAAAACGAATGAATGAAGCAGTCAAAATGTCCCTCAGGGGGACATCTTTTTTTTTTTTTTTTTTCCTCAGGGGGACATCTTGAATACCTCCCTGAGGACCTGTGTGGGCCAGACACCTCCTTTCTGCTCCCAGAGGGGCTAAATCTGTCGGTTATTTTTGTTTTCCAGCCTCAAAGGGCTTTTCTTTGTTGCCCTGTCAGACTTCTTATTTTATAATGCTTTAGGGAATTTTTAAATCGTTTGTTTATATTCTCTATTATACCCCACACTCCAGGCAGAGTCTTTGTCTGTTTGTGAACAGGTGCTAGCCCCTGTGGTCCTGTACTACTCCAGGGTTCTCTGAGGCAGGTGTTGAGACTGCCCAGGATGTCTGAGGTATGAGGACTAACAACCCAGCTCCACCCCACTTTCAGGCCATGAGGGAAGGATGCCTTACCCCAGAGACAGTAAATACGAGCACATAGAAGTGGTCTCACCTTACCCTGCATGAAAAGACCACTCAAGGTAGACACAGTATTCCAATTATCTAGAGCAAGGACAGCACACTAAGCTCTGGGTCAGATTTTTGTAAATGAAGTTTTATTGGAACATAGCCACGTTCATTCAGGTAGTTATTGTGACTGTGACTGCTTTCCTGTCAGAATGACAGAGGTGAGCAGTTTCAACAGAGTGGGTGGCCCACAAAGCCTAGGATATTTACTTCTCTGGCCTTTACAGCAAGAGTTTGCAGACCTGTGCTCTAGAGGTCTAATCTGGAACCCTCTAGTTGCTAAGAAGCAATCAGAAATTGAGGCTAAAGCAATGGTGAGGCACAGCCCCAGCAGGGATCAGGCCTTAGGGGCGGGCCATTCTGGTGACAAGTGTCATTGTTGTTAGTCATTGTTTGTGCAAGGATGGATAGTGCCTACATCTTAAATTTTTAAATATATTTTTAACTGTTTTATTTTAATTATTATTATTTTTTTAATTAAGAAGGCTCCATGCCCAATGTGAAGCTTGAACTAACAGTCCTGAGATCAAGAGTCACATGCTCTACTGACTGAATCAGCCAGGCATTCCAACTTAATTTTTTTTTTAAATTGTAATAACATATATATAATATAAAAATTACCATTTTAACCACTTTTTATTTTTATTTTATTTTATTTTATTTTTCTTTTTTTTTCTTTTTTTTTTTTTATTGGTGTTCAATTTACTAACATACAGAATAACACCCAGTGCCCGTCACCCATTCACTCCCACCCCCCGCCCTCCTCCCCTTCTACCACCCCTAGTTCGTTTCCCAGAGTTAGCAGTCTTTACGTTCTGTCTGCCTTTCTGATATTTCCCACACATTTCTTCTCCCTTCCCTTATTTTCCCTTTCACTATTATTTATATTCCCCAAATGAATGAGAACATATAATGTTTGTCCTTCTCCGACTGACTTACTTCACTCAGCATAATACCCTCCAGTTCCATCCACGTTGAAGCAAATGGTGGGTATTTGTCATTTCTAATAGCTGAGTAATATTCCATTGTATACATAAACCACATCTTCTTTATCCATTCATCTTTCGTTGGACACCGAGGCTCCTTCCACAGTTTGGCTATCGTGGCCATTGCTGCTAGAAACATCGGGGTGCAGGTGTCCCGGCGTTTCATTGCATTTGTATCTTTGGGGTAAATCCCCAACAGTGCAATTGCTGGGTCGTAGGGCAGGTATATTTTTAACTGTTTGAGGAACCTCCACACAGTTTTCCAGAGTGGCTGCACCAGTTCACATTCCCACCAACAGTGTAAGAGGGTTCCCTTTTCTCCGCATCCTCTCCAACATTTGTTGTTTCCTGCCTTGTTAATTTTCCCCATTCTCACTGGGGTGAGGTGGTATCTCATTGTGGTTTTGATTTGTATTTCCCTGATGGCCAGTGATGTGGAGCTTTTTCTCATGTGCTTGTTGGCCATGTCTATGTCTTCCTCTGTGAAATTTCTGTTCATGTCTTTTGCCCATTTCATGATTGGATTGTTTGTTTCTTTGGTGTTGAGTTTAATAAGTTCTTTATAGATCTTGGAAACTAGCCCTTTATCTGATATGTCATTTGCAAATATCTTCTCCCATTCTGTAGGTTGTCTTTGAGTTTTGTTGACTGTATCCTTTGCTGTGCAAAAGCTTCTTATCTTGATGAAGTCCCAATAGTTCATTTTTGCTTTTGTTTCTTTTGCCTTCGTGGATGTATCTTGCAAGAAGTTACTATGGCCGAGTTCAAAAAGGGTGTTGCCTGTGTTCTTCTCTAGGATTTTGATGGAATCTTGTCTCACATTTAGATCTTTCATCCATTTTGAGTTTATCTTTGTGTATGGTGAAAGAGAGTGGTCTAGTTTCATTCTTCTGCATGTGGATGTCCAATTTTCCCAGCACCATTTATTGAAGAGACTGTCTTTCTTCCACTGGATAGTCTTTCCTCCTTTATCGAATATTAGTTGACCATAAAGTTCAGGGTCCACTTCTGGATTCTCTATTCTGTTCCACTGATCTATGTGTCTGTTTTTGTGCCAGTACCACACTGTCTTGATGACCACAGCTTTGTAGTACAACCTGAAATCTGGCATTGTGATGCCCCCAGATATGGTTTTCTTTTTTAAAATTCCCCTGGCTATTCGGGGTCTTTTCTGATTCCACACAAATCTTAAAATAATTTGTTCTAACTCTCTGAAGAAAGTCCATGGTATTTTGATAGGGATTGCATTAAACGGGTAAATTGCCCTGGGTAACATTGACATTTTCACAATATTAATTCTGCCAATCCATGAGCATGGAATATTTTTCCATCTCTTTGTGTCTTCCTCAATTTCTTTCAGAAGTGTTCTATAGTTTTGAGGGTATAGATCCTTTACATCTTTGGTGAGGTTTATTCCTAGGTATCTTATGCTTTTGGGTGCAATTGTAAATGGGATTGACTCCTTAATTTCTCTTTCTTCAGTCTCATTGTTTGTGTATAGAAATGCCACTGACTTCTGGGCATTGATTTTGTATCCTGCCACGCTACCGAATTGCTGTATGAGTTCTAGCAATCTTGGGGTGGAGACTTTTGGGTTTTCTATGTAGAGTATCATGTCATCGGCGAAGAGGGAGAGTTTGACTTCTTCTTTGCCAATTTGAATGCCTTTAATGTCTTTTTGTTGTCTGATTGCTGAGGCTAGGACTTCCAGTACTATGTTGAATAGCAGTGGTGAGAGTGGACATCCCTGTCTTGTTCCTGATCTTAGGGGAAAGGCTCCCAGTGCTTCCCCATTGAGAATGATATTTGCTGTGGGCTTTTCATAGATGGCTTTTAAGATGTCGAGGAATGTTCCCTCTATCCCTACACTCTGAAGAGTTTTGATCAGGAATGGATGCTGTATTTTGTCAAATGCTTTCTCTGCATCCAATGAGAGGATCATATGGTTCTTGGTTTTTCTCTTGCTGATATGATGAATCACATTGATTGTTTTACGGGTGTTGAACCAGCCTTGTGTCCCAGGGATAAATCCTACTTGGTCATGGTGAATAATTTTCTTAATGTACTGTTGGATCCTATTGGCCAGTATCTTGTTGAGAATTTTTGCATCCATGTTCATCAGGGATATTGGTCTGTAATTCTCCTTTTTGGCGGGGTCTTTGTCTGGCTTTGGAATTAAGGTGATGCTGGCTTCATAGAACGAATTTGGAAGTACTCCATCTCTTTCTATCTTTCCAAACAGCTTTAGGAGAATAGGTATGATTTCTTCTTTAAACGTTTGATAAAATTCTCCTGGGAAGCCATCTGGCCCTGGACTCTTGTGTCTTGGGAGGTTTTTGATGACTGCTTCAATTTCCTCCCTGGTTATTGGCCTGTTCAGGTTTTCTATTTCTTCCTGTTCCAGTTTTGGTAGTTTGTGGCTTTCCAGGAATGCGTCCATTTCTTCTAGATTGCCTAATTTATTGGCGTATAGCTGTTCATAATATGTTTTTAAAATCGTTTGTATTTCCTTGGTGTTGGTAGTGATCTCTCCTTTCTCATTCATGATTTTATTAATTTGAGTCTTCTCTCTCTTCTTTTTAATAAGGCTGGCTAATGGTTTATCTATCTTATTAATTCTTTCAAAGAACCAACTCCTGGTTCTGTTGATCTGTTCCACAGTTCTTCTGGTCTCGATTTCGTTGAGTTCTGCTCGAATCTTTATTAGCTCCCTTCTTCTCTTGGGTGTAGGATCTATTTGCTGTTTTTTCTCTAGCTCCTTTATGTGTAAGGTTAGCTTTTGTATTTGAGTTCTTTCCAGTTTTTGAATGGATGCTTGTATTGCGATGTATTTCCCCCTTAGGACTGCTTTTGCTGCATCCCAAAGATTTTGAACGGTTGTATCTTCATTCTCATTAGTTTCCATGAATCTTTTTAATTCTTCCTTAATTTCCTGGTTGACCCTTTTATCTTTTAGCAGGATGGTCCTTAACCTCCATGTGTTTGAGGTCCTTCCAAACTTCTTGTTGTGATTTAGTTCTAATTTCAAGGCATTATGGTCCGAGAATATGCAGGGGACAATCCCAATCTTTTGGTATCGGTTCAGACCCGATTTGTGACCCAATATGTGGTCTATTCTGGAGAAAGTTCCATGTGCGCTTGAGAAGAATGTGTATTCAGTTGAGTTTGGATGTAAAGTTCTGTAGATATCTGTGAAATCCATCTGGTCCAGTGTATCATTTAAAGCTCTCGTTTCTTTGGAGATGTTGTGCTTAGAAGACCTATCGAGTATAGAAAGAGCTAGATTGAAGTCACCAAGTATAAGTGTATTATTATCTAAGTATTTCTTCACTTTGGTTAATAATTGATTGATATATTTGGCAGCTCCCACATTCGGAGCATATGCTTTTGGGTGCAATTGTAAATGGGATTGACTCCTTAATTTCTCTTTCTTCAGTCTCATTGTTAGTGTATAGAAATGCCACTGACTTCTGGGCATTGATTTTGTATCCTGCCACGCTACCGAATTGCTGTATGAGTTCTAGCAATCTTGGGGTGGAGACTTTTGGGTTTTCTATGTAGAGTATCATGTCATCGGCGAAGAGGGAGAGTTTGACTTCTTCTTTGCCAATTTGAATGCCTTTAATGTCTTTTTGTTGTCTGATTGCTGAGGCTAGGACTTCCAGTACTATGTTGAATAGCAGTGGTGAGAGTGGACATCCCTGTCTTGTTCCTGATCTTAGGGGAAAGGCTCCCAGTGCTTCCCCATTGAGAATGATATTTGCTGTGGGCTTTTCATAGATGGCTTTTAAGATGTCGAGGAATGTTCCCTCTATCCCTACACTCTGAAGAGTTTTGATCAGGAATGGATGCTGTATTTTGTCAAATGCTTTCTCTGCATCCAATGAGAGGATCATATGGTTCTTGGTTTTTCTCTTGCTGATATGATGAATCACATTGATTGTTTTACGGGTGTTGAACCAGCCTTGTGTCCCAGGGATAAATCCTACTTGGTCATGGTGAATAATTTTCTTAATGTACTGTTGGATCCTATTGGCCAGTATCTTGTTGAGAATTTTTGCATCCATGTTCATCAGGGATATTGGTCTGTAATTCTCCTTTTGGCGGGGTCTTTGTCTGGCTTTGGAATTAAGGTGATGCTGGCTTCATAGAACGAATTTGGAAGTACTCCATCTCTTTCTATCTTTCCAAACAGCTTTAGGAGAATAGGTATGATTTCTTCTTTAAACGTTTGATAAAATTCTCCTGGGAAGCCATCTGGCCCTGGACTCTTGTGTCTTGGGAGGTTTTTGATGACTGCTTCAATTTCCTCCCTGGTTATTGGCCTGTTCAGGTTTTCTATTTCTTCCTGTTCCAGTTTTGGTAGTTTGTGGCTTTCCAGGAATGCGTCCATTTCTTCTAGATTGCCTAATTTATTGGCGTATAGCTGTTCATAATATGTTTTTAAAATCGTTTGTATTTCCTTGGTGTTGGTAGTGATCTCTCCTTTCTCATTCATGATTTTATTAATTTGAGTCTTCTCTCTCTTCTTTTTAATAAGGCTGGCTAATGGTTTATCTATCTTATTAATTCTTTCAAAGAACCAACTCCTGGTTCTGTTGATCTGTTCCACAGTTCTTCTGGTCTCGATTTCGTTGAGTTCTGCTCGAATCTTTATTAGCTCCCTTCTTCTCTTGGGTGTAGGATCTATTTGCTGTTTTTTCTCTAGCTCCTTTATGTGTAAGGTTAGCTTTTGTATTTGAGTTCTTTCCAGTTTTTGAATGGATGCTTGTATTGCGATGTATTTCCCCCTTAGGACTGCTTTTGCTGCATCCCAAAGATTTTGAACGGTTGTATCTTCATTCTCATTAGTTTCCATGAATCTTTTTAATTCTTCCTTAATTTCCTGGTTGACCCTTTTATCTTTTAGCAGGATGGTCCTTAACCTCCATGTGTTTGAGGTCCTTCCAAACTTCTTGTTGTGATTTAGTTCTAATTTCAAGGCATTATGGTCCGAGAATATGCAGGGGACAATCCCAATCTTTTGGTATCGGTTCAGACCCGATTTGTGACCCAATATGTGGTCTATTCTGGAGAAAGTTCCATGTGCGCTTGAGAAGAATGTGTATTCAGTTGAGTTTGGATGTAAAGTTCTGTAGATATCTGTGAAATCCATCTGGTCCAGTGTATCATTTAAAGCTCTCGTTTCTTTGGAGATGTTTTGCTTAGAAGACCTATCAAGTATAGAAAGAGCTAGATTGAAGTCACCAAGTATAAGTGTATTATTATCTAAGTATTTCTTCACTTTGGTTAATAATTGATTTATATATTTGGCAGCTCCCACATTCGGAGCATATATATTGAGGATTGTTAAGTCCTCTTGTTGAATAGATCCTTTAAGTATGATATAGTGTCCCTCTTCATCTCTCACTACAGTCTTTGGGGTAAATTTTAGTTTATCTGATATAAGGATGGCTACCCCTGCTTTCTTTTGAGGACCATTCGAATGGTAAATGGTTCTCCAACCTTTTATTTTCAGGCTGTAGGTGTCCTTCTGTCTAAAATGAGTCTCTTGTAGACAGCAAATAGATGGGTCCTGCTTTTTTATCCAGTCTGAAACCCTGCGCCTTTTGATGGGGTCATTAAGCCCGTTCACATTCAGAGTTACTATTGAGAGATATGAGTTTAGTGTCATCATGATATCTATTCAGTCTTTGTTTTTGTGGACTGTTCCACTGAACTTCTTCTTAAAGGGGAATTTTAAGAGGCCCCCTTAAAATTTCTTGCAGAGCTGGTTTGGAGGTCACATATTCTTTTAGTTGCTGCCTGTCTTGGAAGCTCTTTATCTCTCCTTCCATTTTGAATGAGAGCCTTGCTGGATAAAGTATTCTTGGTTGCATGTTCTTTTCATTTAGGACCCTGAATATATCCTGCCAGCCCTTTCTGGCCTGCCAGGTCTCTGTGGAGAGGTCTGCTGTTACCCTAATACTCCTCCCCATAAAAGTCAGGGATTTCTTGTCTCTTGCTGCTTTAAGGATCTTCTCTTTATCTTTGGAATTTGCAAGCTTCACAATTAAATGTCGAGGTGTTGAACGGTTTTTATTGATTTTAGGGGGGGATCTCTCTATTTCCTGGATCTGAATGCCTGTTTCCCTTCCCAGATTAGGAAAGTTTTCAGCTAGAATTTGTTCAAATACATATTCTGGCCCTCTGTCCCTTTCGGCGCCCTCGGGAACCCCAATTAAACGTAGGTTTTTCTTCCTCAGGCTGTCGTTTATTTCCCTTAATCTATCTTCATGGTCTTTTAATTGTTTGTCTCTTTTTTCCTCAGTTTCCCTCTTTGCTATCAACTTGTCTTCTATGTCACTCACTCGTTCTTCCACCTCGTTAACCCTCGTCGTTAGGACTTCTAGTTTGGATTGCATCTCATTCAATTGATTTTTAATTTCTGCCTGATTAGCTCTAAATTCTGCAGTCATGAAGTCTCTTGAGTCCTTTATACTTTTTTCTAGAGCCACCAGTAGGTGTATAATAGTGCTTCTGAATTGGCTTTCTGACATTGAATTGTAATCCAGATTTTGTAACTCTGTGGGAGAGAGGACTGTTTCTGATTCTTTCTTTTGAGGTGAGGTTTTCCTTCTAGTCATTTTGCTCAGTGCAGAGTGGCCAAAAGCAAGTTGTATTGGGAAAAAGAGAAAAAGAGGAGAGAAAGAAGGAAAGAAAAGAGAAAGAGAAAAAAAAAAGGGAAGAAAAAGAAAAAAAAACAAAAAAAAAAGAAGAAGAAAAAGAGAAAGAAAAAGAAAGGAGAAAAAAAGGGGGTGGGGGAAGGAAACAAATCAAAAAGCAAAACAAAACAAAAACAAAAACAAAAACAAACAAACAAAAAAAGAACCACCGGGGAGTATCCTCTGATTCTGTGTTCTTTAAGTCCCTTGGCTTCTCCTGGAAGTTGTCAGTCTAGCTGGTCTTCTGGGGGAGGGGCCTGTTGTGCTGATTTTCAGGTGTTAGCAGTTGGGGGAGCTGCTCTGCCCCTGCCTGGTGCAGGGCTCGGTGGGGGTTGTTTACCCCGTGAGGCCGCAGGAGGAACAGCCCCAGTGGCGGGGCAGCTCTGGAAACCTGGATTCAGCTCCGGCAGGAACTCCGTCTGCAGGGCCTGGAGGCTCCGGGGCGGGGCCGCTGATCTGCTCAGCTGCGGCAGGAGCGTCCTCGCTGTCCTGGGCCCTCCCGGCCTCTGCCTGTCCCGGGGGAGGCGGGATCCTGGGCTGTGTCCCGGCGCCCTGTGCTCTGGGGCCTGCGCTGGTGGATTCGCGCTCCCGGGCCGCAGCCCCCTCCGCGGTGCTGCCGCCCGAGCCCCTCCGAGCTGCTCCTGGAACCGCGCAGGCACCTCCGCACGGAGCCTCTTCCTCTGCCCGAGCCCCTCCGAGCTGCTCCCGGGGCCGCGCAGCCCCCTCCGCGGAGCCGCCGCCCGAGCCCCTTCAGCTGCTCCGGTCCCGCCGGGTCCTGCCGTGCGCGCTGCAGCCCTTAGGGAGCTCGGGGCACTCTCCTGGGCGCGCAGTTGCTGTTACTGTCCCCGGGAGCCCGAGGGCATCCCCGCCCTCCTGGGTCCTGCTCCAACTCCCTGCGAGCCCCTTTCCCCCGGGAAGGTCGGTGCAGCTCCTGCTCCTCCGGGACGGGGCTCTCCTGTCCTGGGGACACTCGCCCCGGCCTCAGCCCGGCTCCTCGCGGGGCCCCTCCCCCTTAGAGGCCTTTGTTCCTTTACTTCTTTTTCCCCGTCTTCCTACCTTGATAGATGCGCGAACTCTTCTCACTGTAGCATTCCAGCTGGTCTCTCTTTAAATCTCAGGCCGAATTCGTAGATTTTCAGGATAATTTGAAGGTTTTCTAGGTAGTTTGGTGGAGACAGGTGATTTGGGGACCCTACTCTTCCGCCATCTTGCTCCTCCAACCACTTTTTAAAGAACCGAGAATCAAATGCTCAACCAACTGAGCCACCCAGGTGCCCCCGTTCCCCGCATTTTAACCATTTTCAAGTTCTGTAGCATTAAATAGATTCACTTTTCTGGGTAACCAGCACTACCATCCATCTCCAGAACGTTTAATCAACCAAAACTGAATGCCTAAACCATTTACATCATTTCTCCTGTTTTGACATTTTCAGCAGTTAAGAGCCCATTTCTCACATTCCTCATGAGAATGAGTTTGTCACTAGTGTCAGCAAGGAATATCCAATTTTGATAGCCTGCTAAAGAGCAAATCCTCTGTGTCAGCTGAGATCTGTGTGGCAGAAGACTAGTGAAGCTGCCTCTGTGCAGTGTCCAGGGTGTCCAGCTAGCCAACAGCCCCGGAGCGTATACTCTTGATGGCACATGGATGTGTTCAAGCTGAAACAAGGTGTCACTCTCTCACCCTTGCATGCTGATAATACTGAAGCAATTTAAAATAAATCACTACAACCAGCATGAAGCATGGTTCTGGAAGCTTACTAGGAGCTCAGTAAATATTTCCTGGGCAGAAAATAAGGGAAAGAATGAATGAATCTATTGTAAATGCAAGAGTAGAGAAACTGTCTTTCAGACTTCAGCTTTCATTGGTCATATTCTTAGGAATCAGACACTGTTGTTTTGTGGTTCTCTTTTAGGAACATGGTTGTTTTAATAATTCTTTCAACATTGATAGGAACAGTTGTTTTGAACTGGACATTATCAAGGGGTGTCCCAAAGTCTTGCTCTTCTAGCATGGATTCATGAATTCACATGTTGAATCCCTGTCCATCTCTCCTTTCCACTCCAGCTTCCTTGACCTGGGTGTGTTCTGATCTCCACGAGAGCCGCCTGGTGCAGGGGGATGAAGTTCTATCCTGATTAAAAATGTGTGAGACGTCCCTCATTCTCCTGCCCAGATATGCCCCTGAGCAGTTGCCAGGATTTGCGCTCTGATGGAATTGAAGATGAGGCTGACTGGTTCTCCTCTCTCCCATTTCCTTCTCCCAAATCTGGTCAGAGGCACACAGTAGGGGGGTGGGGCAGAAACTGGGTGTGTGCTTTCACACTGTGAGGGAGTATGGGAATGTGGATTTAGGGATGGGGGAGGGGAAACCAGAACCATCTTGATTTCCACCCTGGGAAACCAGTGGCTGGAGGCCTTAAAAACCACCTACACGGGCACTCCCACTGGGCAGATGGAGAGACTGAGGCCAGGAAGACTAAGTGGCATGCAGAAATGGGTCAAAATGGCCAGCCACACACCTACTATAGGCACAGTCCCGGCAAGCCTCATTTCCACATCCCCTCGACTAGAATGTTGAGTTTATCTGCCTGGTTTCACTGTTGTTAAAAAGAAGAAAAGAAGACCCAAGTAGAATGTAGCTTCTACCACAGATGTTTAAATAAGGATGTTAGAAGTTGGAAGGGACTGGGGAAATTTATTAGAATGGGTTGGTCTGGGGATAGTGATAGGAAGTTGGTAGTGACAGGGACTTTATATACAAACATGGATAAGCAAATGGACTCTCTGCTCTGGATATTCCATGCCTGACCTCCTGTCCTTCCTTCCCTGACTGGGGCC
The DNA here is from genome assembly GCF_011100685.1 of Canis lupus familiaris. Taxonomy (NCBI): domain Eukaryota; kingdom Metazoa; phylum Chordata; class Mammalia; order Carnivora; family Canidae; genus Canis; species Canis lupus. The sequence continues at coordinate 6,091,780 of NC_049250.1, forward strand.
TTGCAGGTTCTGGGGCAGGCAGTACATTCTGTCTTTAACTTTAGCCCTCCTTGTGTAATCATTCACTTCACAGGCATCGGTTCATATATTTCTGTCTTACTGATCGAAACCCTCGGATAAGAGTGAAATCTTTTTTTAAAAAAAATAATTTTGACATGAACTAACTTGAAATTTGCCTTCTTTTCAAAGTGTGACCCTTCTGGGCTACAGTTGATTCCTGGTTTGCTTGTATTCATGGGCACAGGCCCTGGGTCATTTAGACTAATGTGGTCATCTCCTTCTTCATTCCCAGATAATCACCTCAGTTTTCCCCTCCCTTTGACTTGAGTTGAGGAGGGCTGGGAGAGACAGAGAGGAGAGAGAGACCACGAATGGGTGAGTGGAACTGAGTTATCTTGGCATTGCTCTTTAAAACAGAGTTGAATACTAACATTAAGTTCTGACACGGAAGTATACATATTAATTTAGGATATTAAATTATAGCTGACTGTAACTTTTTTGTTTGTTTCTGAAAGCTAGAAACAAGCCAACAAGACATTTGGTCGTATTTGTATTATGCTTGTCTCTTGGGCCATCAGTATTACAGATTAGTGAGATAAACCAACTAGGGTCAGCTGATCCTTTTTAATTTTTCCTTTTTTAAAAAGTAAAAGCTGGAGAAAGGAACTGCTGACCTCTGAGGCTGTTTAGATTCTGTGCAATTTTCTGGAAAACATCTTCATTGTTCAGGGTGAGAGGTTGAAGGTTTATTTTTATGCATCTCTGTTTTTAGCTGCAGTTCAACATTGCTGGCTCACGGTGGAAGCCCCTTTGTGTGAAACATCCCTTATTGCATCTGTCCCTTGAGCATAGCATGTGCCAAATTATCATTCCTAATAGACTGGTTGATCTTCAGGAGAGAGGAAACATCTTGATAACTCCCTGAGATGTGTTATGTCAGAGAAAGTGTGTCATGGATCCTTGATAGCTCACACAAGGGCATCATTAGGGACGGAATGCCAGGTGCCAGGCCTTCTAGCTCACCTGCTCAAGGACTGTTGCCCATCACATCTCATTACCCAACTGTGTACACTTGGCTGCCATTTTCTCAAAGACACTTACGCAGTGGTATTTGGTAACGACGTCAATTCTTTTCCTGTCTGACCTAGAAGATTACAGTGACTCAATGCTGGCTGGTCAACCTTAAAGATTAAATCGAGGACATTGGCTTAATGATTTTAACAGCTAGTGTAAAGGATTTCCCAAGTGTGAGAATCATGATATAAAATAGGGTTGGTAATTTTATTCAATCTTAAAGAGAAAGCAAGTAACACAACTCAAAGCTTACTTTATGATTGTATTTCTTAAAAAATAAGCTTCACATTTTAAAAGATTTAAACAAGAAGAGGATATGGGTCTAATAGAGAATCAGCATACCCTAAACTTATAAAATGCCCTACTGTGTGAATGGATATTGGATTATATGTTGGAAGCTATTCAAGAATCATTATAATCCTATGATTATGATAATTGCTTTCTTAGTTGAATTCCTTTGGTTGAAACTTTTATTTGCTCTAGTTCAGTGTTTCTCAAATGTTCATATGTATAAGAATCTCCTGGAGAGTTTATTTATAATGCAGATTTCTGGGCCATATCCTGAGACTTCACCTCAGTAAATATGAAGTGGTCCCCAAGAATTTAAGTAAGCTTTCTTGCTGATTCCAGTGCTGGTGTTTGTAGAGATGGAAGCTTTTTAGCAACACTTAACCACCATCTGGATGTTGATAGAAAATGGAGTAAAAATAAGGAATAACCAATCACCAAAAGCAAGTAAGCTTTATAAACATATTTGCCCTGAAAAAGAAGCTCTTGAACTCTTTTTACTATTCTAGAGAGACATACAGTTTGAAAAGAAAAGAGCAGAGCCCTGGTGTAATGATTTCTTTATAGTGTTTGGTATATGGTCTAGAAATATTTGGAAATATGTCCTATAAAAAAAACCCTGCCTGGAATATATTAGAAACAAGTCTATGATGTGTGCCCTAGGATTTTGCATCCCAGTCTGAACATGTCTGCTGTAGAGAACTTCTCTGATTAGCTTGGAGTCTTTGTTATCCTACCTGAAAATGGTGGGGCAGGAGCATGTGGTGGGGGTGCTGCGGTGCTGCTCTGTAGGACTGGGCCCTTAGCCACCTCACCAAACTCTACGTAGGTGCTGGGTTGCTACACTGAGGTGAGAGAGAAGGGGAAGGATGATCGTTAGTCTCTTCACTTTCTCATAGAATGTGATTTCCTTCAAATTAGGAAAAATCTTATCTTTTCTCTTTGAGGAGAATCAGACCAGTTGACCTTACTTTGAAGATGCTGAGTATAGAACCTATGAATGAGGGATGCCTAGGTGGCTCAGCAGTTAAGCACCTGCCTTTCGCCCAGGGTGTGATCCTGGAGTCCCAGGATTGAGTCCCATGTCTGGCTCCCTGCATGGAGCCCACTTCTCTCTCTACTTGTCTCTCTCTCTCTCTTTCTCTCTCTGTCTCTCATAAATAAATAAAATCTTTAAAAAAATCTATGGATGAAGAGAAAGGCAAGAAAATGTCAGAAATATAGATACTTATTTTCCTTTGAAATTTATTTTTCCTGATCCATTTTGGAAGGCAACATCTTTTAAAGGTTCTTAGAAAAGTAGGAATGCTATGTAAGATGACTGACTCCATCCTCTGTGTCTTCTGAGTCCTAAATCAATTGCCTACTGGAGGTGGAAACCTCACAGAAACCACAAGCACAATGTGCTCAAAAGTAGGTGTACTGTTGAAATCCCAATGACATTTTTTGCAGAAATAGAAAAAAAATTCTTTTTTTTAAATTTTTTTATTTTTTTAAATTTTTTTTTTAAATTTATTTATGATAGTCACACACACACACAGAGAGAGAGAGAGAGGCAGAGACACAGGCAGAGGGAGAAGCAGACTCCATGCACCGGGAGCCTGACGTGGGATTCGATCCCGGGTCTCCAGGATCGCGCCCTGGGCCAAAGGCAGGCGCTAAACCGCTGCGCCACCCAGGGATCCCAGAAAAAAAATTCTAAAATTCATATGGAATCTCATAGGACCCTGAATACCCAAAACAATTTTGAAAAAGAAGAAAAGGGATCCCTGGGTGGCGCTGCGGTTTAGCGCCTGCCTTTGGCCCAGGGCGCGATCCTGGAGACCCGGGATCGAATCCCACATCGGGCTCCCGGTGCATGGAGCCTGCTTCTCCCTCTGCCTGTGTCTCTGCCTCTCTCTCTCTGTGTGTGTGACTATCATAAATAAATAAATAAATAAATAAATAAATAAATAAATAAATAAATAAAAGAAGAAAAGTTGGGAGACAAACACTTTCTGATTTCAAAACATAGTACAAAGCCAAAGTACAGTACTGGCATAAAGACACATAGACCAATGGAAAAGAATAGACAGCCAGAAATAAACCCTTGCATATATGGTCAAATGATTTTTAACAAGGGTGCCAACCAAGATCATTCGATGGGAGAAGGGCAGTCTCTTCAACAAATAGTGTTGAGAAAATTGGATATCCACCTGCAAAAAATGTAGTTGATTCTTTTCTTACATTATATTAAAAATTAGCCCAAAATATATCGAAGACCAATGTAAGACTCCAAACTATGAAACTCCTAGAAGAAAATATAGGGAAAAATCTTAACGACATTGGATTTGGCAATTATTTATTTCTTAGATATTACAATGAAAGTACAGGCATCAAAAGCAAAAATAAACAAATAAGAGGATATGTCAAACCTACTTTTGTGTATCAAAGGACATGACAATATCAACAGAGTGAAAGACTGCCTATGGAATGGAAGGAAGTAATTGTGTTTTGTATTCTTTCATGAGATGGTCAGCTAGGTTCAACTACAAAGTGGAGTGGTGCAGAAAAATAAAATGTATATATTCACAAGTCCTAGAGACAGGAGGCATGCCATGCCTTGCAAGGCCACATGGGAGGAGTGTCAAGGGAACCAATTCTACCTAGCAGGTGGAGGGCTGAGAGACACTAGTGCCTTTACCGGGGTCAGGATGGAGTACACGAACAAAAGGAATGAGTGGATTTCATGGGTGCATTTGAAGGTCATCAGGTCACAGTTAGGAGAGGACAAGAAAGTAACTTGTGGCAAGGAGCAGCCTTATCACAATGGTGCAATTGGTTACCTGGGCAGAGTGTTCACAGCCTGTTCCATTCCTGTGGCAGCAAGAAAGTATGAAGTTGAAAAATTTGCAATTTGTAAATCATATGTCTGATAAGGGGTTAATATCTAGAATATATAAAGAACTCTTATAACTCAGCAATCAAAAAGTCAGATAGCCCATACAAATGGGCAAAGAACTTAAATAGATATTTCTCCAAAGAATATACAAGTGGCCAAAAAACATATAAAATGATACTCAACATCATTAATCATTAGAGAATGCAAATAAAAATTCTGATGCGATATCAGCCCACACTAAGATGACTTCTATAAAAAAAAAAAAAAGAAAATAACAAGCTTTGGAAAGGATGTAGATAAATAAGAACCTTTTTTGTGCTGTTGGTGAGATTGTAAAATGGTGCCACCACTGTGGAAAACAGAGTGGCAATTCTTCAAAAGATTAAAAATAGAACTATCGTTTTATTCAGCAATTTTATTTCTGGATGTTTATCCAAAAGAATAGAAAGTATGGTTTCAAAGAAATATTTGCACACTCATGTTCATAGCAGCACTAGTCACAATAACTGACAGGTGGAAGTGACACAAATCTCCTTTGGTGGATGAATAGATAAACAAAATGTGATACATACATACAGTGGAATATTATTCAACCTTAAAAAGAAGGAAATCCTGTCACATGCTACAACATGGATGAAACTTGAGGACATTATGCTAACTGAAGTAAGCTAGTTGTAAAAAGACAAATACAGCACGATTCTACTTGTATGAAGAACTTATGGTAGTCACATTCACAGAGAAAGCAAGTAGAATGGTGGCTGCCAGGGGATGAAGGAAGGGGGAAATGGGAAGTTATTGTTTAATGGGTACAGAGTTCAGTTGTGCAAGATGAGAAAGTTCTGGTGAGGGATGGTGGTGATGGTTGCACAACAAAGTGAACATACTTAGCACTACTGAACTGTACACTTAAAATAATTAAAATGTAAAAATAACCACAACTAGGTGTATCATTTTTCTTACGGCCTCTTTCTCTGCTGTCCCATGAGGATTCTTTGTTGCAAGTCACCAAACTAACTCTAAATGATATAAGCAAAAAAGTAATTGATTATACAAATATTGTGTTTAATTGATTTTTTTTTTTTTTTTTTTTTTTTTTTTTTTTTATTTATTTATTTATGATAGTCACACAGAGAGAGAGAGAGAGAGAGAGAGGCAGAGACATAGGCAGAAGGAGAAGCAGGCTCCATGCACCGGGAGCCCGACGTGGGATTCGATCCCGGGTCTCCAGGATCGCGCCCTGGGCCAAAGGCAGGCGCCAAACCGCTGCGCCACCCAGGGATCCCTGTTTAATTGATTTTTAAGAGGTATACTTTTTCCTATCTTAATGTGTCTTTTTTTTTTAGATTTATTTTTATTTATTTATGGTAGACAGAGAGAGAGAGAGAGAGAGAGAGGCAGAGACACAGGCAGAGGGAGAAGCAGGCTCCACCTGGGAGCCCGACATGGGACTCCATCCCGGGACTCGATCCCGGGACTCCAGGATCGTGCCCTGTGCCAAAGGCAGGCGTGAAACCGCTGAGCCACCCAGGGATCCCCTCTTAATGTGTCTTATATCAGAAACCATATCACAATTGGTGACATTTGTAGTGGATGAAGTAGATACTGTCTAGATCTTCCCTTTAAGCCTATCTTCTTGGAGCGTTGACAGAGGAAAGCTGTCAACTGGGGGCCCCTTTTTGGGATTTGCCTGCTGTTAGGAGGAGCTGCCTCAACCAAGGCTATAATCTACATTCAGTGACTAGTCTACTACATGGGAGTTGAGAGCTCTGGTTCCCTTGGCTTCATGAGGGACAACTCTGAAGAGGCATCAGCTTCAGATCTCCCAGTGGGTATGCTGAGTTCCCTAACTCTATTCCATTTCAACACAGCTTCTCCCAATCCTGGGTCCTGCTAGCCTCATTTGCTTGCTGGCATTGTTCTGGGAGCCTTCCCCAATCAACCTCCTCCTCCTCTCCTTCTCCTTCTCCTTCTCCTTCTCCTTCTCCTTCTCCTTCTCCTTCTCCTTCTTCTTCTTGATTTTATTTACTCATTAGAGACAGAGAGAGAGAGGCAGGGGCAGAAGCAAAGGGAGAAGCAGGCTCCCTATGGAGTAGGGAAACCTGATGAGGGATTTGATCCCAGGACCCTAGGATCATGACCTGAGCTGAAGGCAGATGCTTAGCCGCTTAGCCACTCATGCGAGTGGCTATCAACCTTCTGTACACAGATCTCCTTGGAGGCTTTTTCCAAGAGAAGATGGCTTGACAGCATGTTGCATTTGATTGAGAGTCTCCTTTTCTTTCTTAACGTTCCATAAAATAAAAGTGTGAGAGAACACTAATGGTGCTTTAGATTCTCTAAAATAAACTAGGAATTAAAGAAGTCAAAGAGTGGAGGAGGTAGAGAAACAGGCTGGTGGAGACTAGATTTCAAAAGGCCTTTTACACCATTCTATTGAGTTTAGACCTTGTCCTAAGGAAAGTAACATAAGGAAATTTGTTTTTTGGGAAGATCTGCCTGGTTTGAAGGGTGAGTAATAAATGAGAGAGACTAAGGTTTGGAGCAGAGGAAACAGAACAAGGGTGTTGAAATAGCTTATAGTAGGGGATGGTGGTGGTAGTGATGCTAAGGAGCAGGTGGATGTAAATGTCCTTATAGACATGGAATCTATCAGATTTGGTGACAATTAGGGCCATGAAGATCTCTGGAGAGAAAAGGCTCTGGCTTGGATACCACATTTCAATAAGCCTAGGATGTGATTGCAGGGCACATCGTGATTTTATGTGCCACTGACAAAGAAAAAAAGGTTCCCAGCCAAATTATGGCCTATTCCAGATGTTTAGACACATCCGAATTTCAGATATGTCAGAAGCTATTTAAGCTATCTACTCTGGAAAGTTCTCTTGCGTGCCTAAGATTAAGTTAGATATCCCCCTGAGTGTTTTAGAGCAATCAGTGTGCTTAGTCTTGTTGCAGGCATTCTGTTATCCTGCTAATGCTATTTTAAGCTTCATGAACAAACATCCATGAGAGCCTAGCATGTGCCTGACTCTTCCAGGGCCAGGGATTCAGCAAATGGACTCAGTTGGAAAAAATCTGACCAGATCTCTTATGCTTGTTTGTTGTCTTTTTCCTAGTTGAGTGCAGGCTTCTTTGGCTGAGCACGATAATTGTCAGGAGAATGAATGAACGCATTGAAAGGCTTTTCTCTTGTAGATGAGGTCCAATAGCTCAATCTAGTCCAGACGCTTAGAACTTCATGCCTCAAAGATTTCAAGAGAGCATGCCTCAAGATTTTCTGCTCACTCTGACCATTTTGAGCTTAGCTCCTAGATGAATCTGCCCAAAACAACTGCTGTAATTTTACAAAATCCTTTAGGGGCCTCCTGTCACTCACTAAGACAAATCCTGTGTTCACTGATTCCTCTTGGTCTAGTTTTGGCTTATCTTTCTAAATCCTCTTCTTACAACTTCTCTCTGTCATCATCTGCTCACAATTCTTTGAATCATTCTTGATTTCGTCTTCCTCGACTATTATCTTAGTCTTGAATACTAACTCATTTTCTCTCACCGAATCATAACCACATGCTAATCCACACTGTGAATCCCAGTTTATCCTGAAGTTTTTCTTTACTGCCTTGGTTCACAGATTTATGTCTTACCTCCTGTAACAGTTATAACTTGTGCCATCTAAATTAGTATATCTCCTTTATTATGATTTAATCATTCATTTCTCATTTCCTTAATCATATGGGAAAAATCTTCATGGGTGAGAATTTTCTAACAGCCTTATATATACTTTTGCCCAAATATGGTATATGGCAGATAGAAAATATTTAGAAATAGCTTAATGAACAAATGAGCAGATGGCAATCTCTTGGGAGGGATGGGAAGTGTTCCTGAGACATTCTGAGTGGGGTAATTGTGGTAAAGAAAATGTCATCTACTGATTTTCATTTTTTAAAAGACTTTATTTATTTATTTGTTTGTTTATTTATTTGAGAGAGAACAAATGGGGAGGGAGGAGAGGAGCAGAGGGAGAGGGAGAAGCAGACTCCCCCCTGGGCTCCATCCCAGGACCTTGGGATCATGAGCTGAGTAGAAGGCAGACACTTAACCAATTGAGCCACCCAAGCGCCCTTAGAGCAGTTTTAAGTTTACAGCAAAACTGATGGGAAAGTACTGATATTCCTCGTGTTCTCCCTGCCTCCACACATACAGAGCTCCATTATCCGTCTCTACCACCAGAGTGCTAAATTTGCTACAGTTGATGAACCCACATTGACCCATCATAATTATCCAAAGTCCATAGGTTTACTCTCGGTGTTATAGGTTCTACAGGTTTGGACAAATGTATAATGACATGTATCTGTTATAATATCATATGGAGCATTTTCACTGTTCTAAAAATTCTCTGTGCTCTACCTATTCATCCCTCCCCTCTGACTCCCAAACCTCTAGGAACAGTGATCTTTTACTATCTTCATAATTTTGCCTTTTTAAGAATGTCATATAGTTGGAATCATACCATATGTAGCCTTTTCAGATTGTTTTATTTTGCTTAGTAATGTGCACATAAGCTTTTTCCATGTCTTTTCATGACTTGACAGCTCATTTCTTTTTAGTGCTGAATAATACTCTGTTGTTTGGATGTACCACCATTTATTTATCCATTCACCTACTGAAGGACATGTTGGTTGCTGCCAAGTTTTGGCAATTATGAATATAGAAAGAAAAGTAGGGATCCCTGGGTGGCGCAGCGGTTTGGCGCCTGCCTTTGGCCCAGGGCGCAATCCTGGAGACCCGGGATCGAATCCCACGTCGGGCTCCCGGTGCATGGAGCCTGCTTCTCCCTCTGCCTATGTCTCTGCCTCTCTCTCTCTCTCTGTGTGACTATCATAAATAATAAATAGAAATTAAAAAAAAAAGAAAGAAAAGTAAATAAGGCCACAGTTCTGGGTGAGTAGACTTCCCATGAAACTACATTTTTCCAGGGATGCCTGGGTGGCTCAGTGGTTGAACGTCTGCCTTTGGCTTAGGGTGTGATCCTGGGGTCCTGCACCGGAGCCCGATGTGGGATTCGATCCCGGGTCTCCAGGATTGCACCCTGGGCCAAAGTCAGGCGCTAAACTGCTGCACCACCCAGGGATCCCTAGTTTCCTGTTTTGAACAGTACCTTCTCCTTGCCTTCTATGAGAAGTTCCCCAGGATGAACTGGATTGTAAGTCAGTTCCCACACCTCCTCCCACATTGTATCTGCAGTTTGCTGACATTTCTTGACTTCTGTTGCCTCCTCTCCCTTCTTTTTATAATTTTGAGTATATATATATATATATATATATATATATATATATAATTCCTCTTTTGGCAGGATTTTAGAAAAGAAAAGAGATGAATGTTTGTAAAAGCCATTTTTTAAAACAAAAAACTTTGTAAGCAAAAACAAAAAGCAATATAATCTGTGGCTTAAAACTAGATCCAGCTCTATGATATTATGTCCTTCCCTATAAAAAAGGAGAAAAACATAAGAACAGCAACTTCTTAAAAAAAAAGATTTATTTATCTATTTATTTTGGAGAGAGAGAGAGCACACATGTGAGCTCAAGAGAGTTCACAGGGTGGGGAGGGGCAGAGGAAGAGGGAGAGATGGAATCTCAAGCAGACTCCCTGCTGAGCATAGCGCCCAATGCCAGGCTTGATCCCACAACCCTGAGATCATGACTTGAGCCAAAATCAACAGTCGGGTGCTTAACCGATTGAACCATCCAGGCACCCCAAACAGCATCTTTACTAGGGAAGATTAAATCAGCTACTATTACAGAGTGCCTAAAACAGCATATGGTACATAGTTAGCACTACTTATAAAAAACAGTGAAACCCATTTGGTTTCAAAATATTCTGTTAATAGAACAGTTGTGAACAACGGGACTGTGGTGCAGGGTTTTGAGATTCCTTTACACAGTTCCACTGGAAGCTGGTTCTACCAGGGGCTGCTGTTTGGGTGACCCAGAGACATATCATCTGGTGTCACGGTGTGGAGTTTTCAAAGGTTGAGGGGAGCAGGAAGAGGAAGGTGGGCAGGTGAATTTTGCTGCCCTTTCATGGAGCAAGCATGGAGGAGAGAGGCTAGGGCAGCCTGTAGGAGAGGGAAGGGGAACAATGGGAACATGTAATCTTCTCTGGGCTCACCAGGTGCTGTCACCCCGTGGGGTGAGGCCCAGGCTGGAAAATGCAATTTAGACAACACAGAAACCTGGAAGGGTAGGAATCTGCCCAGAATGCTTTGGTAGAACTCAACAAGAGAACACCTGTAGCAACAGGAAGTAACTATGCCTTTGAAAGACCTGCTGCTTAAAGCAAATTGTTGAAAACACAGAGAAAGGATTTGAGAAAATCTTTTTTTTTTTTTTTAATATTTTTTTTCAATTTTTATTTATTTATGATAGTCACAGAGAGAGAGAGAGAGAGAGGCAGAGACACAGGCCGAGGGAGAAGCAGGCTCCATGCACCGGGAGCCCGACGTGGGATTCGATCCCGGGTCTCCAGGATCGCGCCCTGGGCCAAAGGCAGGCGCCAAACCGCTGCGCCATCCAGGGATCCCGGATTTGAGAAAATCAATACGTGTCTAGGCTGTGCTGAGTGTTTGAAATAAGTGTGAGATGTTTTAAAGAATAAAAGACAAGATCAGCTTAGTCTGATTTAGAATCCTCAGAGCAACAGATGAATGCACATGGCCTGGTTTAATTGTGAGACTACTGCCTCTCTAATGGTCTTACTGATTCGTCCAAGAAATATTAACTGAGCATCACGTCTATGAAAGACAGTGTAACAATGTCATAAAGAAAGATCCAGCTCTGTCCTTTTCTCCTAGAGGCTTTCATCTAAAGGATACATTTGCATATGTCCCTGAGTCAAGGTCACATGATGAGCAGTAAAGTTCATCAATGTGATAGAACTTAGTGGAAAAAGAAGTAACTATAAGCTAAGTTGGTCAGGAAAAATGTGGGGCAGTTGGGGCACCTGGGTGGCTCAGTGGGTTAAGTGGCTGTCTTTGGCACAGATCATGATCCCAGGGTCCTGGGATAGCGGCCCCACACTGGGCACCCTGCTCAGCGGGGAGCCTGTTTCTCCCTTTGCCCCTCCTCCCACTCATGCTCTCTCTCTGTCTCTCAGATAAATAAATAAAATCTCTTTTAAAAAATGTGGGGCCATTGGGATATGACCAGGAGTTTTTGTCCTCTCTGCTTTGAGGCCTGGCTGCTGACTCACCCTTATCAGACTGTACATCCCACCAGCGCTGAAACACATGTGTTCCTGCAGGTTGCCCGTGTCTGACTCCAGCTGATCCCTTTCCTTGCAGTGCTCTTCCTCCAGGGGCCAAGGTCAGGGGCTCCCCAACTAACCTTGAAGTCTCATCTTTGATGCCAACTTCTCTGGGGCCCACTCTGACCACCTGTGACTTGAGAAGAGAATTGTCCCCCTTCGTATAATAATTTAATATATGCCAGCCAAACAAAGCATTTGTATCTTTATTCAACTCCATTAAAATAGACCTGCATGTATACTATGTAACATTCACGATATACACAAGATTTGGGCAATGCAAGGTAATCCTAGATGTGCAGATTACCCAACTACTAGTAAACCGTAAATAGTGCCAGTAATGTCCAGCAGAGATTAACAGTCTGTCTTTTAAATGTAAGGGCTTTTTTTTTTTTTTAACATATTCTTCTAGCACCATTGCTTATTAATTGCATTACTTAGCACACTGTATTGCAACTGGACATTTAAACACTGGCTCTCAAAAAAATAAATAAACACTGGCTCTCTTACTGGACAGTGTTTGTGGCAGCCTCTTACTAGACTGGCTCTCTTACTAGATGACTCTTTGTGGCAGGTCTCTTTGACAGTTGTCATTCCAGCACTACCTAAGAATCATGTTGAGGGCATGCTATGCAAGGAGAACAGCAAGAGGAAAATGTGTGTGCATGTGTGCGTGTGCGCATGTGCACACATACATGTGGCAAGGCAGGTTCAGCTTTGTACCCTGGCAGGGAGCAGCCAATAAGCTGTCATGGGTTCCCACTGGCAGACCATGGACAGTGGGTAGGGAAAGCAAGTCCCAGCCTGTGGATGAAGGTGGTAGTCTTTGCTTTTTAAATTCCTCTTTATCAAAAAAATAAAAATAAAAAGAATAAAAAATAAAATTCCTCTTTTGCTCGATCTGTGGTCTGAGAACCGGCAGCATCAGCATCACCATGCAATGCAGCTTGTTAGACTCTCAGGCTCGACCTCAGCCCCACTGGATCACAGTGGCTTTTTCACATGCTCCTCAGGGGATTTGCTTGCACCTTCATGTGTAAGAAGCATGCCCTAGATGATGCCAAGATTTCCCCAACTCGACCCCACCCACTTTACTTTAAATTGTGTCCAATCGCTACTCACAACACTCATAATATTTTCATATATTGAATTTTCCATGCCTCTTGCAAATTGTTGAAAAAGTGAAAATGTTAAAAAAAAAAACAAGAAAATATTTTCCTTTCAGAGAGCAAAGACCATTCTGAATACACTTTGTGTTCTTGAAAAGGACTGAGTGGTGTCAACGTGGCATAGTCAAGTCCACTTTCAAGACCTGGTCATGGATCAGCAGGTGGCACAGAAGCTTGTCTGAGGTAGCCTCTATTTCTATGAATTTTTACAGATAGACTCAGTCTGTGTCAGAATCTTTCCTCGTGAAAATGAATGGTATTTATTTAGATTTATAGCAGTGTTGTAAAAATAGTACAGAGAGTTCCTATATACCCCATAACCAACTTCCCCCTTGTTAATATCTTAACATCAGTGCCCATTTGTTACAGTGAGTCAACTGGTATCAACACAGCATCATTAACTAAAGTCAGTACTTTACTCAGATCTCCTTATTTTTTAATGTGATATCCTTATTCTGTTATTCTGTTCCAGGATTTCATGTTTTATTTGTTATGTGTCTTAGGATCCTCTTGGTCATGATAATTTGTCATACTTTTGTTATTTTTGGATGTAATAATTTTAACAACTTTAGTTTTTGGAATGCTCTTTCCTCCTCTGGCAGAGCAGAGTCTGACTAAATGAGTTCATATAACACTTTAAATCAAATTTAAGGAAATAAATCCTGATTATGAGCTTGTGGAGGTTGGAACTGGATTATTGTAATCAATCCAGAGCTCTGGAATCTAGCACTGCTCCTGTCCTGGTACATAAAGGTGTTCAGTAACTGATGCAACCAGTTAATTAATTAATTAATTATTCATTAATTTTAAAAAGATTTATTTATTTATTTGAGAGAGAGAGAGGGAGAGAGAAAGAAAGAGCAGGAGGGGAGAGGGAGAAAATCTGAAGCAGACTCCATACTGAGCATGGAGCCTCCTTCAGGGCTTGATCATATGACCCTGAGATCATGACCTAAGCTGAAACCAAGAGTTGGATGCTTAACCAACTGAACCACCCAGGCACCCCAAAATTTTAATTAATTTAAATAGCAACACAATTGATTTTATTATTTTAACTAGCTATTTATTATTTAACTAATAATAAATAAATCACTTTGATTAGTTTATTTTTTTTTTTATTTTTTTTATTTTTTAAATTTTTTTATTTATTTATGATAGTCACACAGAGAGAGAGAGAGGCAGAGACACAGGCAGAGGGAGAAGCAGGCTCCATGCACCGGGAGCCCGACGTGGGATTCGATCCTGGGTCTCCAGGACCGCGCCCTGGGCCAAAGGCAGGTGCCAAACCGCTGCGCCACCCAGGGATCCCTAATTAGTTTAAATTTAAATAGCCACATATTAGATAAGCTAGTGTCTATTTTAGTAGACCATACAGCTTTAGAACACTAACAAAAATCCACTGGGCATCACAGTTTAACAAGATAATGGATTTCAGGGGGAAAATAGATTAAGAAGAGATGAGATATAATTTCCTTGAAATATTGAAGGTTTTTGATATCAAGGGGAGTATGATCCTGGGAAAATATTACTTTCTATATTTCTTAAGGCATTTTGCCCAGTACCTGGAATATGACAGCGTGGGTTGACTTCTCTTTGCACAGGCAGTTTTGTAAAAGATTGTTCCATGAACAAGTGTAGTGATCAGTGTGGGAGGTGTTGTTTATACTGAACGATTTTGTTTGTTTGTTTTCCATAGAGGCATTTTATTTTCATCTATGTACTTTCACATCCCTAGAAAAAGAATCCCAGGATTTCTCCTCCTGCATATTTTTGTATTTTTCATGGTCCATGCTATTACCTGAGATTGTTGGTGCATGAAACCAAAGTCATGGGACAAGAATGGGTTATTCTGCCATTTTTCTAGAATTTTCAGTTGTGCATCAAACCTGATGATCATTCTACACTTGTTCAACTGCCTATGATGTTCACAAAAATTTTCCCAGCTCTGTGATCATCAGTGCTTTCAAACTTACCCCTGTAACCATATTTCATCATCACAACTAGAAGCTGGACAGTGACTTTAGAGCACGGCTTAATAAGAACCTGATGTTGGCCTCTTTTTGGTATTATTGATCCTCTTGAGAGCATCAGCCAGCACAGTTATGTGCTCCATTATGGTGGCACGGAAGGATGGCAGAAAGAGTTGGACAATTTTGATTATCCATCTATACCGAAGGTGTTCCAATAACAAGAGGTTTGCAACTTGTTAACATAGGGGCTTCTTTTAGGCAACCAGCTTGAGCAATGGACACCTGAGTAAGGTAGAAGGACCCATAGTGACCCTGGGCTGAATGCAAACAGACCCATTAGGCAACCCACCTCAAAATAGCCACTAGTCCCAGCTATAACCCCAATGGGGTTACTTAACAGACAGGCACTGTTACCAAAAAAAGGAAAATTCTATTTGTTCCCATTCCTCTAACCTTTCCACTTTAACTACAGCCTCCCCACCTCATGGCAGACAGTCTCTCCTTTTCTGTCCTTCCTGCAACTCCCTTGTAGCATACTCATTAAACTACTATCTCCTTTGTTTTGTCTTGGGTGAATTCTTTAATCACCTGTGCTGCTTGGCCTCCACCTGATTAGGTTGCAATTTTAAAATATAGATATGGATTTACAATGTCCAACTGACATTTGTGAATGGCAATGGAAAATGCCATGCAATAAGGAATTAGGAAAATCTCATGAATACTTGCTTTTTAATGTCTCTTAAGGGTTCAGGAATCTCTTCGCAAGAGAGTAACTGCTCTCAACTATTCCAGGCCTTTTTACAGGGTTTAGACTTCTCAGTCTTCTTCTCTCTATGTGAACAAGTTGACTTTGGCCTAAATGAAGAAATGAGTAATTTTGCATGTCATTATGTGTTGTGTGAATTATTCATAACCCCTTTCTTACTTCAGCAAACAAAGTACCCTGGTGAATTTAAGTCAGTGGGCCTCAGCATTGTTTCTAACTCCAGTACGCTGGAGACCCAGGAGACTGTTCTGCAGGTAAGATACGCTGTGTTAGGGGAGGGGTAGGGAGGAAGAAGTGGCCTTCAGAAGAGAGTCCTAAGGAGGGGGAGGCAGTTTTAGGGAGAAGGAGAGGGACAGCATTTATATGGACAATATCTTCAACTTTGAAAAGGACTCATACACACAAAAATATATGTATCTACTTTTATCTTTCTACCACTTCGATGCAGGCGTTCCTCTGGGAAGAATTGTGTAGTTGGGCAGGTGGAAGAAGAAAAGAAACTGATTTTTCACAGCTTATCTTGCTTTTCTAGATTTTTTTTTTTAATTTTCATTTATTTATGATAGTCACAGAGAGAGAGAGAGAGGCAGAGACACAGGCAGAGGGAGAAGCAGGCTCCATGCACCGGGAGCCTGATGTGGGATTCGATCCCGGGTCTCCAGGATCGCGCCCTGGGCCAAAGGCAGGCGCCAAACCACTGCGCCACCCAGGGATCCCTTATCTTGCTTTTCCTTTAGACTTTTGTTCTAAGTGCAAGTAGCAGTTCTTTTTTTCTTTTAAATATTTTGTTTATTTATTTATTTAGAGAGACAGCACATGCCTATGACATAAATGAGGGGAGGGGCAGAGGAGAGGTAGAGAGAATCTCCAGCAGACTTCCCACTGAGTGCAGAGCAGAGCCTGACAGGGCGCTCAGTCCCAACACCCTGAGACCATGACCTGAGCGGAAATCAAGAGTAGGATGCTTAACTGAGCCACCCCTGCACCCTCTCAAGCAGCGTCTTTTAAAAAATAATTAAATTAAATTTAAACCAGATGAAAACTTGAAAAGCTATCCCATTGTTAGTGTCTCCTGAATTACTTGAGGTTCCTAAATACTGTCTTCTTATAGGGAATTTCTAGGTTCGAACTTAGGAGCAGCCTTCCCTAGAGCCATCTCTCCTGTCTCTCCAAAGCTAGAAAATGCCCTGAGAAGAATCATCACTCCTCTCTGATGTCTGCCTCCTGTGAACTTTTCTTATCTTCACAGCTATTGTGCACTTGATCTCATTTCCATGGCTATCTGATTCCTCCGTTGGTTTCTCAGCTAAGGTACAGCTGCCCTGGAACAAAAGACCTGCCCTGAGCTGTTAGCATTGCATTTTCATACAATGTCCTCCTGCTAGAGTTTAACAACCTTTGGCTGGGTTTGCCTGGAAGTGTGTGGTAAATCTTACAGTAGGACACTTATTAGGTGTTTCTTAACTACCACCATACCAACCAAGTCTCTCGACTAGATACTAAGTTTCTAATTTTTTAAAATTTTAGTTTACTGATACTGTAGTTAATGCAACAAAATTGCAATAAAGTAAAAGAACTTGGACAGTACTCTAGTTTCTATGCCTCTTGCATGAACACTTCAGTCTGTTGACACACTGTTCACTTTACATTTACTAAACTAAGAGTCAGCTAACCATATTCAGTGAAGGACTTCAAGATTTTATGCTTTTGTAAAGAAAACAATCACTTTGGCAGACATATTATGCCCAAGTAACCACAAAATAACAAGGCTTAATGCTGGCAAAGAAATAAATTATTATCACAAACCATGACAAATTCCTGGTGAAGAGTTAGTAAGAAACTAAAGCTATGAATTTGTACATAAAGATTATATTTAAATTAATTTCAGTGACACATACCTTGCCTTACTTTCACTTTCCACAGGGACAGGAAAGGAGGAAGCAAGAGTAATGCCGGTTGTCTACCTAACTGGACTGAACCAATGGGTAAAATGCCGGAAGTACATGAGTAAACCTTGAGCTTAATTCATGACAATTTTTAAGCATTAATTTTGAAAATTGTAAATTACAAACAAAAGTTTTATGAAAAGACAAGCACGGATACATCCTGTATCCAGATTTGCCAGTTAAGACTCTGCTGTATTTGCTTTCTCTCCCTGTCTCCCGCGCTCTTAAATACATGAGCATTCATCTGCCAGGGATAGGACATACAAATCCCTAAATCATTACTGAACCCAAGAAACATTATTTCAATAATAGCATCTGATATATGATCCATATTTCAAATGTTCCACTTGTTTCCAAATTGTATGTATGTATGTATGTATATATTTATGTATGTATGTGTGTATTTTTAAAGATTTATTTATTTGAATGAGAGAGAGAGAGAGAGAGAGAGAGAAAGAGAGCACATAGAGGGAAAGAGAGGGAGAGGGAGATGCATTCTCCCTCCTGAGCTAGGAGCCCGACAGGGCTCTCTACCCTAGGACCCCCGGGATCATGACCTGAGCCAAAGGCATATTCTTTTTTTTTTAAGATTTTTTAAAAATTTATTTACTCATGAAAGACAGACAGAGAGAGAGAGAGAGAGGCAGAGACAGAGGCAGAGGGAGAGGCAGGCTCTATGCAGGGAGCCAGACATGGGACTCAATCCTGGGTCTTCAGGATCAGGCCCTGGACTGAAGGTGGCATGAAACCGCTGAGCCACCCAGGCTGCCCCAAAATGTCTTTAAAAAAATTAATAGATTTATTTAAGTAATCTGCACCCAACATAGGGCTTAAACTCACCACGCTGAGATGAAGAGTCATGTACTCTGTGGACTAAGCTAAGACGTTCCCAAAATGTCTTTTAAAGCTGTTATTTTGGGGATCCCTGGGTGGCTCAGCGGTTTAGCGTCTGCCTTTGGTCCAGGGTGTGATCCTGGAGTCCCAGGATCAGGTCCCGCATCGGGCTCCCTGCATGGAGCCTGCTTCTCCCTCTGCCTGTGTCTCTGCCTTTCTCTCTCAGTCTGTGTCTCTCATGAATAAATAAAAATAAAATATTAAAAAAAAAAAAAAGCTGTTATTTTTCCAATTTCCATGTTACAGTTGGCTGTACTTGCTCTTGAGTCATGTGTGGGAAATTTACTCTGTGATAGGATCCCCCACATACACCACCAGCCAAGCTCTCCCTGCTCTCATAACAGAAAAGCTCACAGTCAAGTTGAGATGCTTGAGTCACGTGGTTTAACCAACCAAAACATATAACGAGCAGCAAGGAGACATGGGCCCCACATATGTCCTGTCTTTCTGTGGCTTTGCCTTCCTGGCTGGTGCTGTGGTTCTATGGGCCAGAGATGGGGCCTGAGCCAATGCGCTTAGCAGTGGGAAATTTTGAGGACTCAGACACACAATTGCTCTGTGGGGGAGGCACAGGGTGCCAGAGCTAAGGCTGGCCAGTTTACTTTATAAGGGGCTACAAGATGAATATCATCAATGAGTAGTTGATTTTAAGATTTCATGAATATGGAATGTCCAATATACGTCTTCTGTATGTTTTATAGAGAATGAATATCTAGTATCTTCTGGATTTTTCCCATTTATTTCTTCTATGTTTGGCACATTTAGGTTGTATTTTACCTAGTTGGGCTATACACTTAAGAACATCTTATAAATTCTACTCATGTCTCAAACCACTTGCTTCTATGCTTAATTTCTCTACCCACCTTATTTGCTTTCTCATCTCTATAACCAATTATTTTTTAAAAAAGATTTTATGGGGAACCCTGGGTGGTGCAGCAGTTTAGCGCCTGCCTTTGGTCCAGGGCGCGATCCTGGAGACCCAGGATCGAATCCCACGTCGGGCTCCCGGTGCATGGAGCCTGCTTCTCCCTCTGCCTGTGTCTCTGCCTCTCTCTCTCTCTCTCTCTCTCTCTCTGTGACTATCATAAATTAAAAAAAATTAAAAAAAATAGATTTTATGTATTTATTCATGAGAGACACGCACACACAGAGGTAGAGACGTAGGCAGAGGGAGAAGCAGGCTCCCTGCAAGGAGCCCAATGTGGGACTTGATCCCGAGCCCCAGGATCGCGCCCTGAGCTGAAGGCAGATGCTCAACTGCGGAGCCACCCAGGTGTCCCTCTATAACCAATTCTAACATTCTCAAATAATATGACATACACACATGGCAAGTATCTTCTAATTAGAACAGGCTATTACTCTCCTCTGGTTTTTCATTACTTTGGATTTTTGTGAAGACTCTAGACTAGTTGTCCTGAAGAGTATCCATAATCTGGATGTTTTATTTGTTCATTTTCTTCTTCATGAGTAAATTCAGGATTAAACATTCCTGGCAAGAATTCTTCATAGGTGCATCATAATAAGAGGCACGCAAAGTCAAGCTCTCCTGCTAAGTTTGTTCTCTTAAAATTGTCACTGCCAATCCTCCTATCATTGAGATAATCCAGAGTGCCACTTTTAGACTGGAATAATCTATAATAATAATAATAATAATAATCTCTTTAACATTTACTGGTTTTTGTATCTATTAATGATTATTGCCTGAATCAGTTATGATGGAAGGTGCAAATGGGGATTTTCTAATTGTTATCACTTCTACATGTGTTCATAGAATTCTTCTGCACAGAATAGCTCTCTGTCCTTCCCCTTCCTTTCTTTGGGATTGTCACTATGATTACTATGATCTATGGATTTTCTGCTAAAATTAAATGTGTTACAATCCATCATGATCACTATTTTCTGATGTTCAAATATTCCCAAATTTGTGCAGTGAGAACTCTTAAAGTGGAGCCTCTGTCTTTTGAAATATAATTTTCATCTTTGAGTCTTTTTTTGCTATCTGACTCAGCCTAATGCTGTAGGCTTGCTTACTTTTTCTGCCCAAATCTGGAATGAGCCATTTCTTCAAGGAGCCCTGGTTTCCTTTAGAGAGGATGTGTATATAGAAATAAAAATCTGGGCACTGGGTATACATACTGATAAAGAGGCACCATTGTTTCTAGGCTATTTGAATGGAAAGAGCTAGGAAATATTAGATATGTGTGTGTGCGCATACACATACACCATATATTGGTTTTCTCCTGTATCACAGAGTTTTCTCCCATTAAATACTGGAATCTCTTTTCTCCCACAATGAAACCCCACTTCACAATAATAGCAGGTATTTATTCATTTGCTCTCTCCTTCAGTATGCAGAAAATACTTTCAGAATTACACTTATTCCCCTGCCAGTGGCAAGCCTATGAAGTTAAGTTCAATATTTTGCAAAATTTTGTCCTGAATATACATATTCATTGAGTACAAAGTCAGAGTACTGTGATCAAAAGTTATTTGAATTAATTCTTTTATCTGTGTGATTATGTGATCAATTCGATACACAATGTGATGTGTTTCCATTTGTATTTAATTTTAGAGTTTTGTCTTAATTCTTTTTTTGCAATTTAAATTTTGTTTAAATATAAAAATATGTCTTCAGAGGAATCTCACTTCTATCCCTGTTGCCTCTATTCCTCTCTTATCTGCTTACTTATTTATTTCTGCTTTATCTTTTTTGTGTTTTTTTTTTTTCTAAAGAAAATGACCCTATGCTTATATGTAGTCTTATTTTCCTTTCTTTTTCATAAAAAATCCTATCCTAAGGGATGCCTGGGTGGCTCAGTGGTTGAGGGTCTGCCTTCAGCTCAGGGCATGATCCTAGGGTCCCGGGATTAAGTCCTGCATTGGGCTCCCTGAGGAGTCTACCTATGTCTCTGCCTCTCTGCATCTCTCATGAATGAAAAAAAAAAAGAAATCTAAAAAAAAAAAATCCTATTCTAGTAAATGCATTTTTTTATGCCATGTCCTTTTCATATGAAATTATGTCCTGAAATTTCTCCATATTTGTTCATAAAGATCTTCACACTCCTTTGTAGGCTGTGTAGAATTTCATCCTGCTGCTGCTCGATAACTTTCATCCAGTCTTCTAAGGGTGATCATTTAGTGTTTTTTTCTTATACTGTGCACTAAAATAATATGATGGGTGATCTTGGGCATTTCTTGTTTTATACTTGGAATGTTATCTTTCAGGGTGAATTTACAGACGTGGAATTGCTGACTGAAGAGTATATCATCTTGCCAGATATTGCAAAATTCCCTTTCATAGGGTTTCTACCATTTTGCACTCCTGCTCTCAATTTAATAGCAGGCCTATCTTCCCAAAGGCTCACAGAGATGATGTCAAATTTTGTTAAATTTTTGAATTTTTAGCCATCTGATAGGTAAGATGTGGTATCTCAGGGTTTTACTTAATTAAGTTGAGCATCCTTTACTATGTTTAGCTACCATTTGTTTACATGCTATTGATGTTTTCATTTCAAAAAAGTTTTTATTTTATTTATTTTTATTTTTTTCAAAAAAGTTTTTAATTTTTTTCCTCCTCAATACTTAAAGTGTTTTGTAATTCAGAGACATGAGCTCTTGCTCTGTAACAGAACCTGCAAATACTCTGTCCCGTTTGTCTTTTGAATTTCCTCATGGGGTTTTGTTGTTGTCATTGTCATCACAGAAAAATTTAAAACATTTTTATGAAGTGAAATTTGTGAATTTTTCTTGTCGTTGCTTTTGGATTTTGAGTCATAGAAAGGTTGTCCCTATATCCAGGTTATAAAGGAATCTACCTAGTTTTCTTTTAGTATTTGTATAGTTTTATTTTCTACATTTTGATTTCTTATCCTCTGGTTGTTTATTTTGGTCTTTGGACTGACAGGATTTAATTTCCAGTTAAAATTGTCCTATATCGTCTTCTAAAGAAAGCTCATTTTAAAGTGAACTCATTTGATGAAGTTTTCATGTCTGGAATGTATAAAGAAAATTAAATCAACAAAATAGGGAGGACAACCTAACATCAAAATGGGCAAGAACAGATGAAAATGCAATTCACAAAAGAGAGAATCCGGTGGTCCTATATGGAAAGGTGCTCGTGAATTAAAACCACAATGATAATATTGCCTCTACACACCTACAGGGGATGGGGAGGTGGGAGCCTAACAACATCGAGTTTGGGCAAGGACAATGAACGAGATCTGAGGATGTGCCCTGGTGAGAACCACTTTGGAAGATGCCTTTGCGGGAATGATTACACTTAAGGATGTATTTTCTTTATGACCCAGCAATTCTATCATTAGATATATAATCAAAAGAAGTGAGTGCACATTTCCCCAGATGATATGTATATTTTCATGGCAGCTTTACTTTTACAATGGCTTTAAACTGAAATTCCTTTGACAGGACAAATAAATAAATCATGGTATATTCATAAAAGGGAACATGTTATAGAAATGGAAATGAATCAGGCCTCGTGCAGCAATTTAAAGGAATCCTGCAAATATAATGTTGAGTGAAAGAGATCAGAGACAAAAGAACATGTATGATTTCATTTATATAAAGTTTCAAAACTGTCATAACTAAATTATAATATTTAGGTTGAATACTTGGCTGCTAAAACTATAAGGAAAAGCTGGGAAGTAATGACCATTAAGTCAAAATATTGGTTATTTTGGGAAGAGGGAAAAGGAAGACAAAGAGTTCCAAGAGCTCTGGGGGTGGGGTCCAGTGTTTTGTTTCCTGACCTGGATGGCTGTTACAGAGTTTTCATTTTATAAAATGGTTAAGTTGTGCATTTATATTTTAAATCCTTGTGTTATATTTTGCAATAAAAGAAATTTACAAATACCCAATAGACTGGATTACATAAAGGGAAATGATGAGCAAAGGATATAAATAGTAATAAGCAAAGGATCTAAGTAGAAAATTTATAGAAAAGTAAATACAAATGGCCAAAAACACATGAAAGCAGACTCAAGGTCATGAGCAGCCAGGAAAATCAATTTCCATGAACTAAGCTGACAAGTTAAAATGAACAATAATAATTACTGGTAGGAATGGAGGGAAAGGGGTCTGTCCAGAACATAAAGAATGTGTTACAGCCTTTTTGGAAAACAATCTAGCAATACCCATTACAATTAAAAACGTATGATTCATACATTTCATAAAGTTCATTAGTACATGAGAAACATACGTGTAAAATTCGTTACTGTATCACTGCTTGTAGTTAAAAAGAATACTAGGATAATGGTTGGGTAAATTACAGCATATGATGTAATAATATACAGCACTAATGAAGAATGAATTAGAAAATAAAAAGGATGAAGTAGAGACATACTGATTGATTAGAAAGGATTTCCATGAAGCATTGTGGAAAGAGAAAAGAAAGCAGAGACTTGTATATGCATAGAATGTGTTGTGGTTTGTGTGTATGAAACAGTAACAACGGTGTGTATGTACACCTAGATTCGCCCCCATGTGGTTATATGAGTGAGGAGAGAAACATGGAAGGAGGTGAACTAGAATTTTTTTTAAAAATATATCATTGGGGATCCCTGGGTGGCGCAGCGGTTTGGCGCCTGCCTTTGGCCCAGGGCGCGATCCTGGAGACCCGGGATCGAATCCCACGTCGGGCTCCCGGTGCATGGAGCCTGCTTCTCCCTCTGCCTGTGTCTCCGCCTCTCTCTCTCTCTGTGTGACTATCATAAACAAATAAAAAAAAAATAATAAAAAAAAATATATATCATTTACTTGGGATGCCTGAGTGGCTTAGCGGTTGAGTGTCTGCCTTTGGCTCAGGGCCTGATCCCAGGGTACGGGATCCAGTCCCGCATCGGGCTCCCTGCAAGGAGCCTGCTTCTCCCTCTGCCTGTGTCTCTGCCTCTCTCTCTTCCTCTCTGTGTCTCTCATGAATAAATAAGTAAAATCTTTTTAAAAAACGAAAAAAAAAAAAAAAAAAAGCTTTCCTTACAAATTAAGAGAAAGGACACCAGAGGAAAGAAGTGTCCTTTTATTTTTAAAAATGAAATTCAGACTATATAAATTCAAAGACGAAAACTATCCCCATAAAAAATGCTGAGTTTGTACATATAGGAAGCTAGTTTTTAAAGTTCTCTTTCTGGGCAGCCCGGGTGGCTCAGCGGTTTAGCGCCGCCTGCGGCCTGGGGTGTGATCCTGGTAGACCCAGGATAGAGTCCCATGTCGGGCTCCCTGCATGGAGCCTGTTTCTCCCTCTGCCTGTGTCTCTGCCTCTCTCTCGCTCTCTCTGAATGAATAAATACGTCTTTTTTTTTTTCAAAGTTCTCTTTCTCTTCTCCAAGTTTGTAAGATTCTGGCCAATTATTACTGTCAGGTCAACCTTTTAGAGGAGCGCTCTCATCTCCCTGCTTCTCTTGAGCATAAATTCCCATGCTCTTGCCAGCACCCAGCTCAGCAAATAGAACAATCTCTGCTGTCTTTAAAGACTCTCCCTGTTCCAGGCCTAGGAAACCATGTTTCCCTGCTTCTCCCCACCAGTCTCTGTGCTTCAGTGAGGTCATTTTTTTTGTCACTGTCCCATTCCTGCAATCTGATTCCCCGGGTACGATCCAATGTATCCAGCCTGTATTCTCCCATCTGTAAACTGCCCCAGTTCCTAAAGTCCCAGCTCAAGGGCTCTTTCTCCCATAGAGCATTGTCTAAATGCAACACTTCAATCTCCTCCCTGATCATTAGAACTCCCGTCATATATATGATCTGGCCAACACTGGAGATTTCCATTCCATGGTGTCGTGGAATATTGTCGCATTCTCTCTGGAGTTTTCTTTCTCCTCAAAGCAGACTGCACTCATTTTGAGGTTGGAAGCAATGGTTAGATTATAGACATATTCCCCATCACTTTTTTAATGTACTGGTTATAATCTAGAACTCGGTGAATTTATTTTTTTTTGGTTTCTTTCTTTCTTTCTTTCTTTCTTTCTTTCTTTCTTTCTTTCTTTCTTTCTTTCTTTCTTTCTTTCCTTCTTTCTTCTCTTAAAAGTAATAGCACATTCTTAGAATAAATTCCTTAGCATTGATTCAGTGTATCAAAATATGTAAACTTATTTCTGCCCTCCAAAAGTAAAATTGATAAAAAGGTGAATAGAGAAGACACACACAAATAAAATTCACAAAGAATATTGTACAGGTGTCTACTCACCAACAATCAATGAAATGCAAATAAAACCCAAAGATGTACACAATATTGAGTGTAATCTATGTATGTGTGTGTATATACACATGCATATATACATATATATATATATATATATACGTATATCTGGTATAAATTAAAACAAAATGGGGATCCCTGGGTGGCGCAGAGGTTTTGCGACTGCCTTTGGCCCGGGGCGTGATCCTGGAGACCCGGGATCGAATCCCACGTCGGGCTCCCGGTGTCTGGAGCCTGCTTCTCCCTCTGCCTATGTCTCTGCCTCTCTCTCTCTCTGTGTGACTATCATAAATAAATAAAAATTAAAAAAAAAACAAAACAAAATGAAATCTATGTGAGGGATCCCTGGGTGGCGCAGCGGTTTGGCGCCTGCCTTTGGCCCAGGGCGTGATCCTGGAGACCCGGGATCGAATCCCACGTCGGGCTCCCGGTGCATGGAGCCTGCTTCTCCCTCTGCCTGTGTCTCTGCCTCTCTCTCTCTCTGTGTGACTATCATGAATAAATAAATAAAATCTTTAAAAAAAAAAAATCTATGTGAAACACCTTATTAATACTGTTGAGAGCACTTTGCTATATGAATCAAGAGCTTTTAGTGTAATTTTTTTCATTTTGTTTCATAATCTTTAACAATCAGTAAAAGATATTAGCCCTGCCTCATGAAGTTTTTTATTATGTCTTAGGAAAAGAAAAGGTAAGAGTGGATGCTTCTTACTCATTCCTCCCCCCAAAGGTAATGACACCTAATAAAACAATATGGAAAAAGAGAAAGAATAACACCCAGCTATCCATAATCCTCCTACCATTTTTTTTGGCTTCATTATAGTCTTTTTCAAAGGCATTATTTGATAGTCTTAAAATCAAATACACATATATCATTTTGTCTAGCTTTTTACATAATATTTAACCAAGGGAGTACTTTTTGATGAAGAAAAGTGCATTCATAAAACATTTGCTGAGAGGCACCTGGGTGGCTCAGTCCATTAAATGTCCAACTCCTGATCTTGGCTCAGGTCTTGATCTCTGGGTCTTTTTTTTTTTTTTTTATTCTATTTTTTATTTATGATAGTCACACACAGAGAGAGAGAGGCAGAGACACAGGCAGAGGGAGAAGCAGGCTCCATGCACCAGGAGCCCGATGTGGGATTCGATCCCTGGCCTCCAGGATCGCGCCCTGGGCCAAAGGCAGGCGCCAAACCGCTGCGCCACCCAGGGATCCTGATCTCTGGGTCTTATGTTAAAGTCCTGACTTGAGGCCTACGCTGGATGAAGAGCCTCCTTAATAAAACAACCGAACAAACATGACATTTTCTGAGCACCCACTATGTATAAGGTATAAGAGGAGGAAGACAAGATGCATAAGGAAGGCAGAATTCTAACAATACCTGACTTGATGATGGTAGAATGAAGAAGACTTTACCAGTGGACAGAACTGTTAAATTAGTATATTTATCAAGTGGCTGCTCTGTGCTAGGCCCTTGTCTCGGTGCTGGGGATCTGGCAATGAACAAACCTAAGGTGTGCTCAGTGCAGCCAATACTCAGTGAGGAAAACAGACAAGAAACAACTAGATAGACGGGTAATGACGACTGTGTAAAAAACAAAGAGTGAGCAGTTAGAGAGTTGCTCTCTAAGCAGACGTTTGAATGAAATGAGGGGGATGCCTGGGTGGCTCAGCGGCTTAGCATCTGCCTTTGGCTCGGGGCGTGATCTCGGGTCCGGGGATCAAGTCCTGCGTGGGGCTCCCTGCGTGGAGCCTGCTTCTCCCTCTGCTGTGTCTCTGCCTCTCTCTCTTTCTCTCTGTGTCTCTCATGAATAAATAAGTAAAATCTTTTTAAAAAACGAAAAAAAAAAAAAAAAGCTTTCCTTACAAATTAAGAGAAAGGACACCAGAGGAAAGAGGTTATTTTTAAAAATGAAATTCAGACTATATAAATTTAAAGACGAAAACTATCCCCATAAAAAATGCTGAGTTTGTACATATAGGAAGCTAGTTTTTAAAGTTCTCTTTCGGGATCCCTGGGTGGCGCAGCGGTTTGGTGCCTGCCTTTGGCCCAGGGCGATCCTGGAAACCCAGGATCGAATCCCACGTCGGGCTCCCGGTGCATGGAGCCTGCTTCTCCCTCTGCCTATGTCTCTGCCTCTCTCTTGCTCTGTGTGACTATCATAAATAAATTTAAAAAAAATAAACAAAAAATAAAGTTCTCTTTCTGGGCAGCCCGGGAGCCCGGGTGGCGCAGCGCTACCGCCTGCGGCCCGGGGTGTGATCCTGGAGGCCCAGGATCGAGTCCCACGTTGGGCTCCCTGCATGGAGCCTGCATGGAGCCTGCTTCCCCCGCTGCCTGTGTCTCTGCCTCTCTCTCGCTCTCTCTGTGTCTCTCATGAATAAATAAATAAAGTCTTTAAGAAAAAAATGAACGAAATAAGAGATGGAAGCTGATGAATACCAGAGACAAGAGAACTCCCGGTAGAGGGAACAGCAGGTATGGAAGTTGGTCAACATTTTTATTCTCTAATAATGTAAGGTTTCTAATGAGATGTTACATGGTGCCTTGATCTTTTCTTTGTTCAGGCAGGAAAATAATAGCTAGAAATGGGCTAAAATTATGATATGGTATCTTGGATTTTTAATTTCATGAGATAAGTACAGTTGAGCCTTGACCAACATGGGTCTGAACTGTGTGGGTCCACTTCTACCCAGGATTTTGGATAAATATAGTGGTGCAGTACTGTTCATGTGTTTTTCTTCATTATGATTTTTTTTTAAAGATTTTATTTATTTATTCACAAGAGACACAGAGAGAGGGAGGCAGAGACTTAGAGGGAGAAGCGGGTTCCATGCAGGGAGCCTGATGTGGGACTCGATGTGGAACTCCAGGATCACACCCTGAGCCAAAGGCAGACGCTCAACCGCTGAGCTACCCAGGTGTCCCTCATGATTTTCTTAATCACATTTACTTTTCTATAGCTTACATTATTGTAACAGTACAGTATATAATACATATAACAGACAAAATATATGTTCAATCGACTGTTTATGTTGTTGGTAAAACTTTCGGTCAACACTAGGCTATTATTAGTTATGTTTTTAGGGAATCAAAAATTATATGTGGATTTTTGACTGCATGGGGGTCAGCACCTTTTTCTCTCAGGGATCAACTTAGTAGAGTTGAGATTTGACATGTATTTTTTAAAAGAGATTTCAGGACAGCAGAATACTATTATTATTACAGGTGGGGAGAGGAGAAGCTGGATAAGGAGGATGGTATAAATTAGGAAGGCAGAGTTTGAACAACACCTAACTTTGATTATGGTAAAACAAAGACCTTGCAGTGAACAGAGTGGTTATTTTTTTTTTTAATTTTTATTTATTTTTATGATAGAGAGAGAGAGAGAGAGAGAGGCAGAGACACAGGCAGAGGGAGAAGCAGGCTCCATGCACTGGGAGCCCGACGTGGGATTCGATCCTGGGTCTCCAGGATCGCGCCCTGGGCCAAAGGCAGGCGCCAAACCGCTGTGCCACCCAGGGATCCCCTGAACAGAGTGGTTAAATCTTTACGTTCCTAAAATTTTATCTGAAAAAAAAAAAAAAAAAAAAGAAAAAAGAAAAAAGAAAGAGAAAATTTTATCTGGAATGAACTCCCCTCACCTCAATGTTCTGTTTGGATTTCAACTATGTAAATAAACTTTATTAACATATTTTTCTCCATGATTTACTATAATTGTTAAAATTTTCCTCTGTTTTCAAAACCGGTTTCTGACTTGCATTTATCATTACCAACATGTAAAAGCAAAATATTTCTTAGGTCTCTGTTTTTATTTTTTAATTTAATTTAATTAATTTATTTTTAAAAGATTTTATTTATGTATTCATGAGAGACACACACACACACACACACAGAGAGGCAAAGACACAGACAGAGGGAGAAGCAGGCTCTACGCAGGCAGCCCGAAGTGGGACTCAGCTGGGACTCCAGGATCACGACCTGGCAAACGTCAGCAAAAGGCAGATGCTTAATTGCTGAGCCACCCAAATGTCCCAGGTCTCTGTTTTTATTTTTAATATTTTATTTATATTTTATTGAGAGAGAGATAAGGAGGAGGGGCAGAGGGAGAGGGAGAGAGAATCTTGAGCATACTCAGCCATTAGAAAAGACAAATACCCACCATTTGCTTCAACGTGGATGGAACTGGAGGGTATTATGCTGAGTGAAGTAAGTCAATCGGAGAAGGACAAACAATGTATGTTCTCATTCATTTGGGGAATATAAATAATAGTGAAAGGGAATATAAGGGAAGGGAGAAGAAATGTGTGGGAAATATCAGAAAGGGAGACAGAACATAAAGACTCCTAACTCTGGGAAACGAACTAGGGGTGGTGGAAGGGGAGGAGGGCGGGGGGTGGGGGTGACTGGGTGACGGGCACTGAGGGGGACACTTGATGGGATGAGCACTGGGTGTTATTCTGTATGTTGGTAAATTGAACACCAATAAAAAATAAATTTATTATTAAAAAAAAAAGAATCTTGAGCAGATTCCACGAGGAGTATGGAGTGGATCACGGGGCTTGATCTCATGACTCTGAGATCATGATCTGAAGTGAAATCAAGAGTAGAATGCTTAACCAGGTAAGCCACCCAGGTGCCCTGTTTTTTATTTTTCTGTTTTTTTTTTTTTATTTTTTATTTTTGTTGTTGTTAAATAAAAGGATTTAAAAAGGCAAAGCAAAATATAAAACTTTAAATGAATCATATGTAATCCACATATTGGGGAAGGATATATGTTTCATGCTAATCATTGGATGCAGATTTCTGGTTCATGGTATGTATCAGTCTGAGGCCTGGGCTGTCTTGGATGAGTGCATAAAGTGTGGGATGTGTGCCTGTCACAGATTGATTCTCGGGTCACCAAAATTCACAAGCTAAGGAACTGGAAATAATAATACGAGGCATGGTTCTACGTGCTCAGTATATATAAATTAATCCTCCCAACGAACCTATAGGGTAGGTGCTATCACTGTTCTCATTCTATACACAGGGAGCTGTGGCACTGAGGGACAAAGTGATGTGTCACCACACAGCCCAAGAGCTGCAGACTGGACTTGAACTGGGGTAGTTCATGAGCGGCTCTCAATCACCGCATGCTCGTGTTTCTCTGGAAGGGAAAACTTTGGGGCTTACAAAGTTTCCATCATTTCAGATAATTCTCTTCTACTCATTTTCTTTTTTTTTTTTTTTTAAATTTTTTATTATTTATTTATGATAGTCATACAGAGAGAGAGAGAGAGAGGCAGAGACACAGGCAGAGGGAGAAGCAGGCTCCATGCACCGGGAGCCTGACGTGGGACTCGATCCCGGGTCTCCAGGATCCCGCCCTGGGCCAAAGGCAGGCGCCAAACCGCTGCGCCACCCAGGGATCCCTCTTCTACTCATTTTCAAGCATTTGTGTGGCTTCACGATTTGACCAATATCAACTACATTGTAGTAGTGGTGTGCACATTTAGAGCACTCTGAATTCAAGCAGTGCTTATCCTCTTTGCTCTCCTAGTGATGGAATGAATTTTTACCCTCCTGTTTGTGGTCATTCTCTCAGAAACCAAACCTGAAATGTACTAAGTTGATTAAGTGCTGGATAAAAAAGAGTCGAAGATTTCAAAAGTCAGCCCGAGGCTCTAGCAAATATGCAAGCTCTCAGCCCCTCCTCCCAACTCCCCTTCTCCCCCATTTTTAAAAAAATATTTTATTTATTTATTCATAGAGACAGAGAGAGAGAGAGAAAGAGAGAGAGAGAGAGAGAGAGGCAGAGACACAGGCAGAGGGAGAAGCAGGCTCCATGCAGGGAGCCCGACGTGGGACTTGATCCCGGGTCTCCAGGATCTCACCCCGGGCTGCAGACGGCGCTAAACCGCTGTGCCACCGGAGCTGCCCTTTTAATTTTTTAAAAAATATTTTATTTATTTATTCATAGAGACACACACACACACACAGAGGCAGAGACACAGGTAGAGGGAGAAGCAGGCTCCATGCAGGGAGCCTGATGCTTCTCTCCCATTTGAAAAGCATCCCCAGCACCAGGCAGTTGCTTCCAGTGAGGGTCCAATCAGATGCAAATTTCTGGTTCCAAGTTAAGATTTTTTTTTTTTTTTTGCATTATCTATCACCCAGCCTTGAACTACGAGGGGGGACCCTCTACCTCCAAAGAGAGGCCACTTTATTTTCACATCCGTAGGCTAGTGAGGAGGCAGGGTAAGAGGCTCTCTAAGGATCAGGTATTATGTGACAGACCTAGAACAAACACTTATGAAGGCCTTATTTTGTATAAGGCAATTGCAAAGAGCAGTCTGCTTCCAATAAAGGGTGGTAGACTTCTTAAATCCTGCTAATGAAGTTTCACAAGGAAGGGTTAGGACGTCGGAATGGGGGATGGAAGGGGCTGGCTGGAGGACACTCAGTTCAGAAAACCCAAGGAGGAGACTTTGGGTCCTCGGTCAAGATGCCTCTAACTGGGCTCACTGTGTTCAGCTGTTCCAGCCTAATGCTAATAATTTAAGAGTTCTGCTCCAAACCTGCAAAGTCACTTTGCTCACTTCTCCTAAAGAAGACTCAATTCTCAGACAGCATGGTGAGTGCTCAGATTTAAAAAAAAATCTCGTGGTTGATCTGACCTTGGTTTTAGAGAAGCCCGCATTCATCATTCTTAGGAACTTTGGCACGGGGTTCAGGAAGACAGCCCACGGGGGGCCTGATTTCTCTCACTGCCACTCCCCAATGCCCAACAAATTGGTTAACTCCTTAAAATGTTAGGAAATGTAAGCTATTAAAAAAGCACACAGCTGGAGAAATGTGACTCACTCTGTAGACATGTTTCAGCGGTTGCTCCCGTGGAAACCTGTTACACCTGTCCCAGCTACAGTGATTTTTCTGCCCTGTCCCAGTTCCTGCACTCAACACTTGGTGAGGCATGACTACCACCATCGGCCACATAGAGAAACCCAGGGGCTCCACTGGCACACAGGGACATATCCAGGATCTTGGGTGTGGGTTGCTTACTTCAGGCCAGACTTTACTTTGCCTTAGTGAGATGTTTCTTAGGCAGGTAGGGATTTGGATAATTGTGATAAAAGAATGCTGTCTTTGAGTGAATGGGTGTGAGAAAGTTTGATTTTCCATGGCAGTTGGAGTCCTCACCAACTGCCTCATGTCCTCGCTCAGTTACTTGTTCGTTTGCTGTTTTGCTAATTAGGGTCCAGTCCATTTTTCCCAGGGTTGATAAACCTCCTACACTCAATTGTGAAGCAAAAATTGGTATTCTGAAACTGGATAGGTCCTGAAACTGCTCTTAAATCCAAGTTTTTCAGATTTGCCATAGATGTCGATAGGCCTGCGTTAAGTGGACGAGAAATGCAAGTTTTAGTCTGGCAAATATGATTTGGGTAATTACTGAATGATACAACTTTCTTTTCTCTTTCTATTATTTAGTAAAAATAGGAAGAAAATTTTTGCAGACAGCAAATTTTTGAAATATTTCACCCACTTTTGAATAAATTATCCTCATGTTTGACTTTTCTCTTGGGAGATTCTTCTCTCTTCTTGGAAGGCAATCAGGGAACTCCAATAGAAAGCAATAGATACTTGTCTTTTTTTTTTTTTTTTTTTTTTAGATTTTATTTATTCATCTAACAGAGAGGGAGAGAACAAACAGGGGGAGTAGCAGAGAGGGAGGGAGAAGCAGGGAGCCCTACATGGGGCTTGATCCCAGGACCCGGACACCATGACCTGAGTTGAAGGCAGATGCTCAACTGATTGAGCCACCCAGGTGCCCAGATATCTTTTTAAAAAAGAAATAAAAATTAAGGCCTGTCTGCCTCTGTCGGTGGAATGTGCAACTCCTAATCTTGAGGTTGTGAGTTTGAACCCCACATTGACTGGATGTAGAGATTACTTAAAAAAAATCTTTAAAAACATTTTTAAAAATCAAAATTAGGACTTAGAACACATTTTTGTAAATGGAGCCACAAATTATGAAATTAGTAAGTTTTTAAAAATGTAGTTATGTGGGTACCTGGGTGGCTCAGCTGGTTAAGCATCCGACTCTTGATTTCAGCTCAGGTCATGATCTCAGGGGTCATGAGATTGAGCCCTGCTTCAAGCTCTGCACTCATTGAGATTTTCCCTCTGGGGCGCCTGGGTGGCTCAGTCAGCTAAGCATCTGCCTTCAGCTCAGGTCTTGATCCCAGAGTCCTGAGATCAGCCCCATGTGGCGCTCCCTGCTCATGGGGAGCCTGCTTTTCCCTCTCCCATTGCCCCTCCCCGCTGCTCATATTCTCTCTCTCAAAGAAATAAATAAATAAGCAAAATCTTTTTAAAAAGTGTATTTATGGATTCACAGAGATAGAAGAGAAGTAAATACGGGAAGGGTAAGGCAGAGTGAGTGAGCTGGACATCTCCATGCTTGGATAACAGATCCTGGTCACCTGCATCTGGTGCCCACCCTATAGCCCCTTCTTCCTTATGTCTCCAGCATTTACCCCTTGGTGAATTAAAATGTTCCTCAAACAGGACACCTGGGTGGCTCAGCGGTTGAGCAGCTGCCTTTGGCCCAGGGTGTGATCCTGGGATCCTGGGATCGAGTCCTACGTCAGGCTCCCTGTATGGAGCCTGCTTCTCCTTCTGCCTGTATCTCTGCCTCTCTCTCTCTCTCTCCTCTCTGTGTATACTCATGAATAAATAAATAAAATCTTAAAAAAAAAATACAAATTAGAAGAAGTCTTTGAGGAGCTTTTTTTTTTTTTTTAAGATTTTATTTATTTATTCATGAGAGGCACACAGAGAGAGGCAGAGGCACAGGTAGAGGGAGAAGCAGGCTCCTTGCAGGGAACCCCATGCAGGACTCGATCCCTGGACCTGGGATCACGCCCTGAGCCAAAGGCAGATGCTCAACTGCTCAGCCACCCAGGCATCCCGGGCCTTCCTTGTTTTTGATCACCTTCATAGTTTTGAGGAGTACTAGTCAGGTATTTGGTTTTTTCCTGATGCTTTTCTCATGATTAGTTTAGCATGGGGTTATGGGTTTATAGGAAGACCACAGAGGGAAAGTGCTATTTTCATTCACACTGTATCAAGGGTATATTGTATCAACATGACATCACTGTGGGTATTGACCTTGATCACTTGGCTCAGGTACTGTTTGTCAGGTTTCTCCACCGCAAAATTACTTTCCCCCACTTTCCACATGGTAGTCTTTGGAATTAAGTTACTGTGTGCAGTGGACACTTCAGAAATAGAAACGCCTTACCATGCATTACCTCCCTTAGGGTGTAGTATCTACATAAATTATTTGGAATTTTTCTGCACAGGAAATTGGCCTCTGCTCCCCCATTCATTTATTGATTCAATCATTTTCTTTTATCAGTATGGGATCATAGATATTTATTTTATAACTTTACTTATGATCTAATACTAATTTATTTATTTCGTAGCTCTAATTGTCCTAGGTTGCTTTATTTTTTATTTTTTTTTCTAGGTTGCTTTATTTATTTATTTATTTATTTATTTATTTATTTATTTATTTATTCATGAGAGACACAGGGAAAGAGAAGCTGAGATAGAGGCAGAGGGAGAAGCAGGCCCCATGCAGGGAGCCCAATGTGGGACTCGATCCCTGGACCCGGGATCATGCCCTGAGCTAAAGGCAGATGCTCAACTGCTGAGCCACCGAGGCGTCCCTGTCCTAGATTTGCTATTAAGAACTCTTTCATTGGCTCCCTTGGCAGATACCCATCAATGTGGGTTTTTGTTTTTGATTTGATCATTTCCTTATTTCCTGGTACTACAAAATGCTCCAGGCTTGTCTTGTATATTCCCTGTCTTAGTCATAGAATCAGCCATTTCTCCACGAAGCTCTAGTTCCTTTTATTGGTGAATGGTATTAGAAACCAAAATCTTGGGGTGCTTGGGTGGCTGGCTCAATCTGTTAAGTGTCTGACTCTTGGTTTTAGTTCAGGTCATGATCTCATGGGTCATGAGATTGAGCCCCTGATAGTCTCTGTTTGAAGATTCTCTCCTCTCCTCTCCCCACTTGTGCATGCATGCATGCACATGCTCTTTCTTTCTGTCAAATAAATAAATCTTACAAAAATAAAAAGAAGGAAGGAAGGAAGGAAGGAAGGAAGGAAGGAAGGAAGGAAAGAAAGAAAGAAAAAAGAAGAAAGAAAGAAAGAAGAAAGAAAGAAAGAAAGAAAGAAAGAAAGAAAGAAAGAAAGAAAGAAAGAAAGAAAGAAAGAAAGAAAGAAAGAAAGAAAGAATCGATCTGGATGCCAGGTGTGCTTTTTGCTGCTGGGGTGTCATTGCTTCTAGGCTCTTTTAACAGACAGGTAAGGAAATATATGTGTGATACTAGCCTGTGAATATACACATATCTAAAATATTTCCATATGTAGCTGTAATTAAACTAAACATGAGTCCATGCTGAAGCCTCCAACTGCACACATTACCCCATGGATCCTGTCTTCCTCTTACTGCTCCTTAAGCTCCCCGTCCTACAGTGAGAAATAGGACTCCCATCATCTGCCATCCATTTACTTAGTTGTTCAATTCCAGTGCACATGTGCAGTAGGATCAGTATTATTAACATTGGCCCCACGGGAATCACCTTCTCCATTAGAGTACAGTGGTTCATATACAGTTTATTTGCCTTTAATCTTACAGACTTCACTCATTTCCAAGGTTACTTAGGTCAGTACCTTCAGTAAGGGTGTTTCATACATTTGAAATACCATTAGATTCTCTTGTCAGGGTCTGTATTCCACTCTGGGATACCCTGTGTCTTAAATGAGTTTTTAAAATTTGCATATATTAAGGATCATTCTATGCCATGAAGTTCTGTGGGTTTCGATAAATACATAGTATTGTATAAACACAACTATGGTATCATATAGTATAGTTTCACGACTCTAACGCATATCCCCTGTGCTTCATCTGTTCAAAACCTCCTCCCCCCTTGTAAGCACTAATTTTTACCATTGTTATAGTTTTGCCTTTTCCAGAATGTCATACGAATGGAAGCATATAGTAAGTAGCATTTTTAGACTATACTCTTTCATTTAGTAATATGTATTAAGATTCATTCATGTCTTTTTGTGACTTGAGAGCTCATTTCTTTTTTATCTCTGAATATTCCATTGTGTGCATGTACCAGTTTTTTTTTATTGATTCACCTATTGAAGCATATTTTTTTGGATGCTTCCACTATTTGGCAGTTATGAATAAAGGTATTCTAAACTTTCACATGCAAGTGTTTAGTGTAGACATAAGTTTTTAAATAAGTTGTATAAGTGCTTAGAAACATGATTATAGAATCGTAAGATAAAATTATAGTTAGCTTTATTTAAAAATTTTTTTGAAAAGATTTTATTTATTTATTCATGAGAGACACATACACAGAAAGAGAGGCAGAGACACAGGCAGAGCGAGAAGCAGGCTCCATGCAGGGAACCTGATATGGGATTCAATCCCAGGTCTCCAGGATCACACTGTGAGCCAAAGGTAGCACTAAACTGCTGAGCCACCCAGGCTGCCCTATAGTTAGCTTTAAAAGAAACTGCCCAACTGTCTTCTAAATTGCTGTAGTATTTTGCATTGCCCCCAGCAATGACTGACAGGTCCTACTGCTTCACACCCTGGCCAGCAATTTCAGTTTCGAGGCTTTTAGCCATTCTCATAAGTATGTTGTAGTATCTCATTATTATGGATCTTCTACTTTTGATTTTTCCTTGAGTGAATAATTAAATTACTTCACAGAGTGAGTTGAAAGCTGATATGAAAAGTTGAGAGCTACCATTTTGTTAGAATTTTTGAAGAGTTATATTGGATGTCTTCTAAAATAAAAACTTAAATATTATGCCAGCTTTGATAAGTCAAATCTTTATAAGTGTGTTTAGTTGGTACATAGTCTCTTTGTAGCTGAAAATTCTAAGGAATTCAAGATGCAGCCAAAGCAACTGAGTTCCTATTTACTGGACACTTTCTGTGGCAATGGATAGAAAGAAATAACACAAAAGGTCTTGTCATACAACTTTGTAATCTAATAGATGTATATCACTTTCACGGTAAGTTGAAAGAATCTCGAAATAATGATTTCAGATAAAATGGGTTGAGAAGATTTGTTCTTGTTAGAAATTTGGGTCTTATTTAACCATGTATTACATTAAAAAAAAACATGAATGGCTTAAAAGGAAATTGATTTTTATATTCCATTTGATAGTCTTAAAATAACATCATATTAAATTCAATAAAAACTGTCTTTCAGGGGAACATTTTGGATGGCTCTGAACTCTGCTCTCTTTGCCCTTTATCATTGCCTGAATTTCTGTGGTGAGATCAGGTTAATCTTTTGCTGCTCCTGCAAAAAGCCCAGAGAATTCATCTATCTTTGTAAAAGTAGGTAATTCCTTAGTCCTCACTGGGATCTGGGTTGAGTAAGAATGATTTATGCTAGTAGGTAATTTTATTCACATTTCTTCATTGTTTTACAAGGCTGAAGTTGAGTAATGATGTAACCTTTAACATCAGAGGGTCTATTTAACCCTACATTTGGTTTATTTAACTTAATACCATCCGGTAGTTGCCTATTTTGATTTTCCCGAAAATTTGAACTTTGCCCTCCCTTTATTCTTGATAACCTGGGGTCTGCCCTTACCATCCTGCTTGGTCTCTTGGGATTTGCAAATTACAGATCTGATTTGGTTTAAAAAAGACATTCCTGTGCATTTTTTAAACCTCCACCCAAACAGTTCCTGATCTAATCACGGAACAGACTTGAAATCAACAGTTCAGTTACAGGATAAAGGAAGGATAAATCAGTGGGGGTTGTGTCTCTTTGTCATGAAATCTAGTTTTTGGCCCTGAGAGCTAGAAAACCTGATGGTCACCTACAGCTTCAGACTGGTCTTTAATTCCTGGTTTTGGGTACCAATACCCCATCAGTCTGAGTGACCTGCAGTTTTGGCCCAGGGGACCACCACAGTACACTGAGCTTCCAGATATTCATGTGGGTGGTGTGAAGCACTGGACATGTTCCCAAAGTCTTCTCTTAGTGTTCCATGAACACCTTCAGATCTGACTTATTTGCAGCTGCCAGGCAGTGAGGCTTGAGCTGTGGATTTGAGGCAAATATTCATCAGTCAACAGAAGTCAAGTTGTCATTTCTGTTCTGTCTGGAAGCCAATGTAATCTCAGAGCATATTTAAATCCTCAGGAGAGAGGAATGTGAGCTCATTTATGCTGTACCAATCCAAAATAATAACTTTTAATTACAAGAGAAACAGCCCACGGCCATTGTAGATAATTAGAAAGTAGAGGGGCACCTGGGTGGCTCAGTTGGTTGAGTGTCTGCCTTCAGTTCAGGTCATGATCCCAGGGGCCTGGGATTGAGTCCCACATGGGGCCTCTGCTCAATAGGGAGTCTGCTTCTCCCTCTCCTTCTGTCTGCCACACTGCCTACTTGTATTCTCTCTCTCTGTCAAATAAATAAAATCTTTAAAAAAAAAAGAAAATTAAAAAGGAGAGCAAAAATAAAAATTAAATCCTACTACATTTTCATCACCTAAACTCACTATGGTTACACTTGTGCATATCCTTTGGTTATTTTTTTGTATGTACATATGAGTCCATTGTTATTATTATCAAAATGATATCATACTATACACAGTTTTGTGACCTGTTTTTTCAGCTAACCATTTCCATTTGAACAAATTTTCTTCTCATGTACTATCTAAGCCATGATCAAGTTCAGATTTCCCCCAAATATCTTAACTGCTGGTTTGCAAGTAAGCATCCAATCAGATGTCATGCATTACATGTTCTTGTCATAACCTAAGTATAAGGAAAAATTTCCACTTCTATCAGCATTTGTCTAGGAGATGCCAAAACTGAATATTGTGCTTCATCAGAACTGATTCAAACTGACTGATATTGATAAAACATGGCAGATTTTTGAGGGAACCTTGTACATCAGATTCTTCTTAGGCCAGAAGAATTTTCTTGAGCAGCAGGCAATGTGGCTTGTTTTAACTAGTTTTTTTTACTGTGAACCATACCCTAGTCAGAGTGCTAGTTTTCATTCCTTACACCATACCCATACCCACCACCTTTAGTCCCCTAATCTCCACCTGAGTGAATTACTCAATGAATTTTTTTATTGGTGTGTGTTTCTTTGCCCGATCAGGAAATAATGACTTTGTATTTAATTTTCCTTGCTCTCTGGTGGTCTTTGCTTTATTTTTTGAAACCCACAATATTAAAGAGATTCTTTAGTAAGCTGTTGATGACAGTATTATAAATATTAGGCACGATGAGTTGGTCACTGCAAAGGTGTATTAATCTGGACTGTTTGGAGATTTGAGATTTGGAGGAGGATGACTCAGATCATGTGCTGGCTTCCCCATTCCAGGACTCACCTGGTGCTGGCTTACCGGTTGACTCCTTCAGGGCTACAAGTTTCTCATGGTCTATTTTATCACACTTGCAGTTTGGAGATTCTAAATCTGTTTGCTTCTGTGTTTCTTTGAGGCTGGACAGAGCTGTCTTGGGAATAATTCTTCTGAAGTTTATTTCCCCAGTCTGCAAGTTTGCCCAGATTTCTTGGACTAATAGTTGGATTTTTTAGTCATCCACCTGAATGAATAGAATTCACATGGCTTCTTGGGCTGGGCCTCATATGATGTATAATTTTCTGAACTCATCAAACTCTAGGGTTCAAGCACTTCATTTTAGTTTAACATGATGTTATTTAGCTTTGAATTAAAACAACTTTTTTTCTAATTTTTGAAGTGCATGTTGCAAATAGTAGAATGGTGAATCAGGAGGATTGGGTGTTCTCTATTTCTTCAAGGAACATGCTTATCCCACTAGGCAAAGTGTTCTCCTGCTCTGAACTTTAGTTTCCTCACTGTAAGATGGAGATAACACTGTAAAATGGAGAATTATTCCTAAGATTGAAAAACAGACCTGCTTGAAAGCATTTATCTACTGGTATCGAATAAGTAATGTATGGACTGAAAAATAAAGTGTTATTTTAACTTGAATTTTCTATTATCTTTTAAAGTGAGTTATTATAAATGATCCCAAGAAATAATTGGCATGGCTCCAGATGTCGGGGAGATGAAGGTTCATGTAGAACTTGCTCAGTTCTAGCCTTTTTGTTCACGGTTCAGGGCTTGGGTTAAACCTCAGAGTCTGCCCTCTGACAAAGCAACCTATTTTCCCTTGAGAAAGATAAAAGTGCCAGAGAGAGCCATCTACTGAGATTACTTTTCATTACACCAGGAAAATTTTGTATTTAAAATAGCAAAACTAGGATGCCTGACTGGCTCAGTTGGTGAAGCATGTGACTTGGGGTCATGAGTTCGAGGCCCACAATAGGTGTAGAGATGGCTTAGAAATAAAATATTTAAGAAAGGATAGCAAAACTATAGGATAAAACATGTTGGTAGGAGATAATAATACTAATAACAAAGATTATGACGGTAATGGCTATTTTTGTGTGGGTACTAACTATAGTAGCAGGCACTGTTCAAGGACTTTATGTACACTAACTTTTAGTTCTTTCATTGGCCTTGTTAGAATTTATTTTATTTTATTTATTTATAATAGGCACACAGTGAGAGAGAGAGAGAGAGAGGCAGAGACACAGGCAGAGGGAGAAGCAGGCTCCATGCACCGGGAGCCCGACATGGGATTGGATCCCGGGTCTCCAGGATCGCGCCCTGGGCCAAAGGCAGGCGCCAAACCGCTGCGCCACCCAGGGATCCCCAATAGGTCAAATTCTTAAAGAAATTTAAAATGTTTATAAGAATCAGCCATCAAGGGATCCCTGGGTGGCGCAGCGGTTTGGCGCCTGCCTTTGGCCCAGGGCGCGATCCTGGAGACCCGGGATCGAATCCCACATCAGGCTCCTGGTGCATGGATCCTGCTTCTCCCTCTGCCTGTGTCTCTGCCTCTCTCTCTCTCACTGTGTGACTATCATAAATAAATAAAAATTTAAAAAAAAGAATTTGACTATTGCTATGAATATTGTTTTTAATTAAAAAGCCT
This sequence comes from Canis lupus familiaris, assembly GCF_011100685.1. Lineage (NCBI taxonomy): Eukaryota > Metazoa > Chordata > Mammalia > Carnivora > Canidae > Canis > Canis lupus. Next base: position 6,133,368 of record NC_049250.1, read on the forward strand.
TCAGCATGCTAGGGAAAAATGCATGAGTTTTTTTTTTTTTTTTTCATGAGGTTTTTGTGTTAAAAATGGCTTTGATGAATTTTAACTATTACTCCTACATAGGACTGAAGAGAGCTCTATCACCTCAGGCAGGAAGCTGATCTCATTCATGTGAGAAACTGTTTTGAAGTCAGAGCTGAACATAGTTTTACAAAATTAAAAATTAAAAAAAAAAAGGACATTAAAAGATTTGAAAAAAGATCCCAAAGGCTTTCCGGACATCAAATAACTCTTGCAAGTCAGTTGACCTAAATAAAATAGCCATATAGGGAGGGCTACATTAATTTGAATTATTCATGGATTCAGTAGTCAAGAGAAGGCAGATGGGATCTCATCAATAGAGGGACCCTGTTTTAATAATATTTCCTCACCCAGAAACTTTATATTTGTAAGGCCCTTTTACTCTAGCTATGGTGTTTAATCTCTTTGGAGATGGAGATCTCTATTATGAATTATTTTAAATCATTCTGCAACATAAAATTCCTTTTCATATCAGCAACCTTTTCTTTTTCAAAGAAGAAGGCAAAGAACATGAGTAGTGCCTTAAAATTAGACCAGTTTAAAGCTAAACATGAGGCTTTTCAATGAACTTCTCCTTCTATGATTGGGAGTGATCATCCCTTTCTTACCATTTACAGTGGCCCATACCTTGGCTGTTCAGCTGTTCAGCTTGTTTCATCTTGTTCAGAACATGGGCATGTGTTTACTTTTCACCTGTCCCAGTTAAACCTACTGAGAAAGAGTCAAAAAGGTTCTCACCTCCCTTTCTGTTGCCATTATCCACTTGTGCTGGCAAGAGTCATTTTTTATTTATTTATTTATTTATTTATTTATTTATTTATTTATTTTTTAATTTTTTTAAAATTTTATTTATTACAGTCACACAGAGAGAGAGAGAAAGGCAGAGACACAGGCAGAGGGAGAAGCAGGCTCCATGCACCGGGAGCCCGACATGGGATTCGATCCCGGGTCTCCAGGATCATGCCCCGGGCCAAAGGCAGGCGCTAAACCGCTGCGCCACCCAGGGATCCCTATTTATTTATTTTTTTAGCATTATGAATCAGTGGTGAAAAGCATCAAAATACCAAGAAGTGTGGAAAGTGTAGGCATAAAAGTCATATATGAGTCAAGAGTAACCCTAATCTGAGAGTGAAGAGAACATAAAAGTGTTAAAATGTGATGTGACTGAGGTTTAGGCTTGAAACGTTCATCCCTACGTTGGAAATTAAAAGAGAAAATGGATAGAAAATGAGCATTTACTGTAAAATTACTGAGTGTACCATTTTTTTTTTTTAAAGATTTATTTACTTATGATAGACATAGAGAGAGAGAGAGGCAGAGACACAGGAGGAGGGAGAAGCAGGGCTTTTTTTTTTTTTTTTTTCTCATGGGCTTTTTTTTCCCACTAAAAAAATTGTGGTACAATGCATATAACATAAAATTTACCATTTTAACCGTTTTTTTTTAAGTTTTATTTATTTATTTATTCATGAGAGACACAGAGAGAGTGAGAGAGAGAGGCAGAGACATAGGCAGAGGGAGAAGCAGGCTCCATGCAGGGAGCCTGATGTGGGACTCAATCCCAGGACTCTGTGATCATGAGCTTGGCCAAAGCCAGGCACTCAATCGCTGAGCCACCCAGGCATCCCACCTTTTTAACCATTCTTAAGTGTAGTTTAGTGATATTAAATGCATTCATGATGTTGTACATCATCACCACCATCACCACCATCCATCTCCAGAACTCATCTTAAATTTTATTTTAAAAATTATTTTATTTTTATTCCAGTAGAGTTAACATACAGTGTTCTCTTAGTTTCAGGTGCAAAATATAGTGATTCAACAATTCCATACATCACTCATTGCTCATTGAGATAAGTGCACTGTTAATCCCCTTCACCTATTTTACCCATTGTCCTATCCACTTCCCTCTGGTAACCATCTGTTTCTTTTCTATAGTTAAGAGTCTTTTTTTGGCTTATCTCTCTTTTTTTTCTTTTGTTCATTTGTTTTATCTCTTAAATTCTACATATGAGTGAAATCATACAGTATTTGTCTTTCTCTGATTTATTTTGCTTAGCATAATACACTCTAAATTGATCCATGTTGTTGCAAATGGCAAGATTCCATTCTTTTTATGGCTGAATAATATTCTATTGTATATATATGCCACATCTTCATCCATTCATTAGTCAATGGATATTTGCACTGCCTCCATATATTGGCTATTGTAAATAATGCTGCACTTAACATAGGGGTGCATATATCCTTTCAAATTAGTTTTTTTTTTTTTTTGTATTCTTTGGGTAAATGCCCAGTAGTGCAATTACTAGATCATAGAGTAATTCTATTTTTAATTTTTTGAGGTGCCTCCATGCTGTTTTCCACAGTAGACACACCAGTTTGCATTATACCAACAATGCATGAGTGTTCCTTTTTCTTCACATTCTTGCCAAGAGTGTTGATTTTAGCCATTGTGACAGGTGTGAGAATGGTGGTTTTGATTTACATTTCCTTGATGATGAGTGACGTTGAGCATCTTTTCATGTGTCTATTGGCCATCTGGATGGCTTCTTTGGAGAAATGTCTGTTCATGTCTTCTGTCTGTTTTTTAATTGAATTATTTGATTTTTGGGTGTTTTAGTTTTATCAATTCTTTGTATACTTTGAATACTAACCCTTTATTGGTATGTCTTTTGCAAATATTTTCTCCCATTTTATAGATTGCCTTTTAGTTTTGTTGACTCTTTCCTTCACTATGCAGAAGCTTTTTATTTTGATGTAATTCCAATAGTTTATTTTTGCTTTTGTCTTCCTTGCCTCAAGAGACATACCTAGGAAGATGTTGTTATGATTGATGTCAGAGAGATTACTGCTTGTGCTCTCTTCTAGAATTTTTATAGTTTCAGGTCTCATATTTAGATATTTAATCAGTTTTGAGTTTATTTTTGTGTATGGTGTAAGAAAGTGGGCCAGTTTCTTTTGCATATTGCTGTCCAGCTTTCCCAACACCATTTTTTGAAGAGACTGTCTTTGTCCCATTGCATATTCTTGTCTCCTTTGTTAGAAATCAAATGACCATATAATTGTGGGCTTATTTCTGGGCTTTCTATTCTGTTCATTGATTTATGTGTCTACTTTTGTGCCAGTACCATACTATTTTGATTACTACAGCCTTGTAATATAACTTGAAATCTGGAATTGTGATGCCTCCAGCTTTTTTTTTTTTTTCCTTTTTCCAAATTGTTTTGGCTACTCATGTTTTTTTGTGGTTCCCCACAAATTCCAGGATTGTTTGTTTTAGTTCTGTGAAAAAATGCTATCGGTATTTTGATAGAGATTGCATTAAATATTTAGATTGCTTTGGAAGTACACACATTTTAACAATAGTTGTTCTTCCAACCCATAAGCATGGAATGCCCTTCTGTTTGTGTCATCTTCATTTCTTTCATCAATGTTTTATAGTTTTCAGAGTATAGGTCTTTTACTTCATAGGTAAGTTTATTTCTAGGTATTTTATTATTTCTGGTACAATTGTAAATGGGGTAGTTTTCTTAATTTCTCTTTCTGCTTTCCTCATTATTAGTGTCAAATGATCATTTTAATATGCTTTTGTTTGTTTTAGTGGCTCTGGCTTTGCGATAATTAAATTAAATTTAATTGTTGTATTTAAAATTATCATCTCCATTCTGGGATATTTGGAAACAATGATCTAATTTGCTCTTCTTGTTTTTTATAGTTTCTTTCTCTTTCTTTGGAATTGTAATCTTTCTGGAACTTATTTTGGTGTACAAACTAAGGTAGAGATTTGTTATGGGTGGGATTATGTCCCCATAAAATTCATATTGACATCCTAGCTCCCAGAACATCAGAATCTGATCTTATTTGGAAATAGGTTGTTGCAGATATAATTAGTTAAGATGAGGCCATACTGGGGGTAAAGTGGACTCTGAATCCAACTAATTGGTGTCTTTATAAAGAGGGAAAATACAGATACAGACACACACAGGGAGAATGTCCTGTGAAGATTGGAACTATGTTGCCACCAGCCAAGGAATTACCAGAAGAGGAGAGAGGGCTGGAACAGATCCTTCTCTCGTACCTTAAGAGGGAGCATGGCCCTACCAACACTTTGATTTTGTACTTCTAGCCTCCACAATATGAAAAAATAAATTTCTGTGATGTAAGTTTTAAGTTTATAATATTTTATTATAGCACCCCTAGCAAACTAATACAGAATACAATGAATTTTTTCCACTTGGTTATCCCAACACCAACAACCATCACAAGGCCATTGATTTATAAAGTCATTTTTGCAATATACTAAATTCCTTTATATATATTATTTAACTTCTGTGATTTCTAGTCTGTGCCATTTTCTATCCAGATACAGGTAACTATCTCAAGCGTGGCTGCTTTATGATGTGCTTTAACATCTGTATGACAGCTACATCTCCATGACTGTATTTTAAAGTATGCTTTTGTCTTTTTGGCTGGGGCACCTGGGTGGCTCAGCTGGTTAAGCATCTGCCTTTGGTTCATGTCATGATTTCAGGGTCCTGGGATTGAGCCCTGTATTGGGTTCCCTGTCAGCAGTGAGTCTGCTTCTCCCTCTTCCTCTCCCTTTGTGATCTCTCACTCTCTCTGAAATAAATAAATAAAATCTTTTTTAAAAAGTATGTTTTTGATTCTTTTTGTTTGATACTCTTTCTATGTGTATTTTAGAAAATTTAGAAAACTTCCTTTGATGTTCTTAAATACTATAGTGTTTCTAGATCTATGCTATTTTTTCCTTTTACATTTCCTCTTTGAAGAATAATGGGTTCTTAATTATTATTTTTTCCTCTCCATTTATATATTTTTTCCTTTGATGGTTCTTATTATCTCTATTTTGGCACTTCAACATCTATCTATGAAAACTCTTAATTTTAAACATATCTTCTCTTCTCTATCCTTTCTTTTTTTTCTCTTGGGAGAGTTCCCCAATTTGATCCTCATTTTGTATCCATTTTGCTTTCCATTGAATTAATTGTGTGTGTGTGAGGTTTTTTTTTTTATAATTTTTTTTTAATTTTTTAAATTTATTTATGATAGTCACATCAGAGAGAGAGAGAGAGAGAGAGAGAGGCAGAGACACAGGCAGAGGGAGAAGCAGGCAGGCTCCATGCACCGGGAGCCCGACGTGGGATTCGATCCCGGGTCTCCAGGATCGCGCCCTGGGCCAAAGGCAGGCGCTAAACCGCTGCGCCACCCAGGGATCCCTGTGTGTGAGTTTTTAAACACAAGTATTACATTTCTTATGCCCCCATTTTTTTTTTTTTTTGAGAGAGAGAGCATAAGTGAGGGAGTGCATAGAGGGAGAGGGAGAGAATCTTAAGCAGGCTCCATGCCTTGCACGGAGCCCAATGCAGGGCTTGATCTCACAACCCAGGGATCATGACTTGAGTCAAAATCAAGAGTCAGATGCTCAAAAAAAAAAAAAAAAAAAGAGTCATGCTCAACCAACTGAACCATTAAGATGCCTCTTAAAATAGTTTTAATGAAGGACTGACATCAGGGGCACAGAATTGGATTATTCTTGTTCATTTTACAATCTCAAATTTTGTCTAAGTATCATCTATTTATTTATGGATAATGATATGTCAAGACTCTGTGAACCCACCAAAAAGCACAGGAGCTAAGATCTTGAAAACAAGTGACATCTGACAGGTGGGAAGGTATCATGCTTTATATAATTCCTGGGACTTTGTTTTCTCTATCTACCTATTATTTTTTTTAAAGATTTTATTTATTTATTCATGAGAGACACAGAAAGAGAGGCAGAGACACAGGCCAAGGGAGAAGCAGGCTCCATGCAGGGAGCCCAATGTGGGACACAATCCATGCCCTGGGCTGAAGGCAGCTGCTCAACCACTGAGCCACCCGGGCGTCCCTCTCTACCTATTATTATATTGCTAAGATTCTTCCCTATCAGTGTCTCCTGTTGTAGTTCTTTTGTTTGGGCTTCTGTATAATATTCCTATGTGCGACTATACTACATTGTTTTTTAAGCATTTTCTCTTTGATGGACATTTGAGTTATTTCAAGTTTTTGCTGTTGTAAACAATGCTACTATGAATATTTCTGCTCTGACATAACTGGGTAAAGCTTTCTCTTGACATATACCCAGATATGTGAATGTAGTTTCTTTCTTTCTTTCTTTCTTTCTTTCTTTCTTTCTTTCTTTCTTTCTTTCTTTCTTTCTTTCTTTCTTTATGATAGTCACACAGAGAGAGAGAGAGAGAGGCAGAGACACAGGCAGAGGGAGAAGCAGGCTCCATGCACCGGGAGCCCGACGTGGGATTGGATCCCGGGTCTCCAGGATCGCGCCCTGGGCCAAAGGCAGGCGCCAAACCGCTGCGCCACCCAGGGATCCCGTGAATGTAGTTTCTAAAGACAATGTTAAACTGTTTTCCAGTGTGCCTATTTCAAACTGCACTCTCTTGAGCAGTATGTAAGAAATCCTGTGGATTCACTCTCCAACACTTGCTACTGCTATATCTTTAAAATTTTTGCTAAATAGGGGTGCTTGGGTGGCTCAGTTGGTAAACTCCCCAACTCCTGGTTTTGGCTCAGGTCATGATCTTACGGTTGTGGGATAGAGCCCCATGTTGGGCTCCATGATCAGCATAGAGTCTGATTCAGATTCTTTCTTCCTTTCTCTGCCCCTCCCCGACTTGTGCACTTTCTGTCTCTAAAATAAATAAATAAATCTTATTTTTTTTTGTAAACAAATGGATTTATAATGATGTTGTATCATGGTCTTCATTTATATTTCCCTTATCTCCATGATAGTGAGCATCTTTTCATATGCTTGTTCACCAAATATATTTTCTCTTCTGTGAAATACCCATTTCTGTCTTTTGCCTACTTATCTATCAGGTTATATCTGTTTTTCTTATTGATAGGAATTGTTTATGTACTACCAATATCAGTTCTTTCTGGTGCATGTATCTTTTTATTCTAAGATACATTTTGATTAAAAAAATTTAAATATAGTCTAAATTTATTAATATTTCTTCATAAAGTTAGCTCTTTTTGTCTCTTATGAAATCTAAAACAATCTCAAGGTCAAGGGAATTCTCCTGTATTTTATTTTATTTTTTTTTTTAAGATTTTATTTATTTATTCATGAGAGACACAGAAGGAGAGAGAGAGGGACAGAGACACAGGCAGAGGGAGAAGCAGGCTCCATGCAGGGAGTCCGATGTGGGACTCCATCCTGGGACCCCGGGATCATGCCCTGGGCCAAAGGCAGATGCTAAAACCCCTGAGCCACCCAGGTGTCCCTCTCCTGTACTTTCTACTAAGATTTTGACGTTTCATTTTTATCTTTGCATTGCCTTTTAGGTTAATTTTGCTATTTTGAAACTTTATATTTACAGAATCAAGCATTATATGTTCTTGTGTGACTGATCTTTTTTTCTCTAATAGTATGTTTCTTAGTTTATTCACATTGTTGTATGCAGCCCTGCAACACTGATTCATTTTCATTACTTCACAGTATTCCCTTGTATAGATATTTTACAGTTTATTTATCTATGCTATTTTAAATTTACATATAAGTTGTTTCCAGTTTTGGCTACTGTGAATGGTACTTCTTTTTTTTTTATAATATTTTATTTATTTATTCATGGGATACACACAGAGAGAAGCAGAGGGAGAAGCAGGCTTCCTGTGGGGAGCCTGATGTGGGACTTTATCCCAGGACCCTGGGATCATGCCCTGCATGGAAGGCAGATGCTCAACCACTAAGCCACCGAGGGGTCCCTGTGAATGGTACTTCTATAAACATTTTGCACATTTCTTGATGTATCTTTGTTACATCAAGGTAACAAATTTGTTGGGTAAATACCTAGGTATGCACTAGCTGGGTGAAAGGTTTTACTCAAATTGGGTTGATTGGTAGTTTTTTTTTTTAATTTTATTTATTTATGATAGGCACACAGTGAGAGAGAGAGAGAGAGGCAGAGACATAGGCAGAGGGAGAAGCAGGCTCCATGCACCGGGAGCCTGACGTGGGATTCGATCCCGGATCTCCAGGATCGCGCCCTGGGCCAAAGGCAGGCGCTAAACTGCTGCGCCACCCAGGGATCCCTGATTGGTAGTTCTTAAAGAGTGGTCCATAGATCCACTTTCAGGGAGTCTGTGATGTAAAAACTATTTTTGTAATAATACTATGATATTATTTGCCTTTTTGCACTGTGATGACATTTGTACTAATGTTGCAAAAGTCATGATTGGTAAAAGTGTTAGTTACTTAGCTTGGCTCAAGGCAACAGCACCAAACTTTAGTGTCAGTCATTGTCCACCACTTCACTGCTATACATTTGCAGGAAAAAAAAGTCAGTTTCACTTAAGAATGTTTGTGAGGAGGGTACCTGGGTGGCTCAGTCTGTTAAGTGTCTGCCTTCTGCTATGGTCATGGTCTCAGGGTCCTGGGGTTGAGCCCCACCTCTGGCTCCCTGCTCAGTAGGGAGCCTTCTTCTTCTTTTCTGTCTCCCAGCCCTTGCTGCTTATATGCTCACTCTCTCTCTCTCAAATAAATAAATAAAATCTTAAAAAAAAAGAATGTCTGTGAGGAAGTAATACAAACTCAATTTGATTAAATCTCAATCCTTGAGTACATGTCTTCTTAACATTCTGTGTGATGAAATAAGAATTTTTTTTTGATGAAATGAGAATTACACAAAAAGTTGTATACCAAAGTATGGTGGTTCTTTTGAAGAACAGTTTGTTAAAATTTTTGAAACTTGTGACCATCACTGTGAGTTTAGTCAGTTGCCAGTGATTAAAGACTTTTTTGGTGGGATCCTGCAATGATTATAACAATTGCAATTTTTTTATAACATGTGATAGGATGTATTAATATTTGGAAGATCTGTATAAGTCAACCAATATTTTCCTAATGACCAATACAGGGTGTTACATAATCATGTACAGTTAAACAATTCATTCAAAGTGGAAACCAGAGGAGTGGATTTTAATGTAACAGAGTACAAATATTTCATTGATATTTCAGATTCCACATTGCAACTGTGAAACTGAATAAAGGAAACCTTATTTAGAATAGAATTGGGAGGCCAGAAGGGGGAGAGCTCATGCCTTACCACACATAGTCAATTGCAGAACACAACAGGAAGAACCTCCTTCGCCTTCCTAAAAGAAAGAAACCTATGCTTACTACCCAAGGCAGGAGGAAAGAAGAATTTCTTCTTCCCAATAATCCAGCTAATGAGAAACTGTCATGACTCAGCCAGTGAGAAGCCATTGTATTTTCAATTCCCAGTCTACACCAAAGGACTTTTGGTTTATACAGCCTGTTTCAAATCCCTCCCCCGAACCTTTACTCTGTAAAAGAGCTTTTTTCTCCTTTTTATTTCTGGACTTGCTTGTGATTTTTGCCATAGCTCACTTGTCATAAGTCTACTTCCCCGTTATTCCTGAATAAACTCATTTTTTTTTTTTTTTTTTTTTGCTGGTAAAACAACTGGCAGTTTTATTTTTAAGGTTAACAGTAATAACCTTTAAAATACTATCACTTTTGAGTTTTGGTGTAGTATCAAAGAAGAATACTGCAATTATCTGAAAAAGTTAAGAAAATACTCTTAACTTGTTCAACTGTACATCCTTGGTTGGCTTTTTCTTCATGAATGTCAATCAAAACAATGTGCCATTATATGTGGGGGACAGATGCTAAAGGTGACCCCTGCGATCTGCCCTTCCTGGTAGTCCAGCCTTGTGTAGTTTCTCACCGCAAGTGTGAGCGGAATCCATGGCTTGCTTTTTAACCAATAGAATGTGGCAAGGTGAAGGGATGCACATGATTAGATACCTGATTACATGGCTATATACATGATTACCTTGCACGCCTGAGACTGTAGTGCTGTCTTGCTGGAATCTCTCTCCCTTAGAGATTCACATGTAGAATTATTATTCCCATGTTTCCCCTAGTATTATCCCCATACAGCTAGGAATTGCAGACAGCTTCCAGGAGCAGGAGATGGCCTGGACTAACAGCCAGCAAAACTGAAGCTGAGGCCCATAGCCCCACAAGAAACTGAATGCTGATAACAGCCATATGAGATTGGAAAAGATCCTTAATAAATATTTAGAAACATCTTTGTTTTAATTTCTAATATGGCAAATATAAATTTGCCCACATGTTATGGGCTGAAATATGTCCCCCTCAAAATGATTATGTTGAAGTCCAAACTCCCAGTATCTCACGATGTGACTGTATTTGGAGAAAGGACCTTCAAAGAGGTGATTAAGTGAAATGAGGCCATTAGAATGAATTCCAGTCCAACATGACTGGTATCCTTCTCAGAAGAAAAGTTTGGACCCAAAGACACCAGGGGCATATGCAAAAAAAAAAAAAAAAAAAAGAGATTGAGTGACCGTGGAGGACGGGTGAAAGGTAACCATCTGCCAATCAAGGGGAGGGACTTCCGGAGAAACCAACCTTGCTAATACCTTGATCTTAGACTTCCAATCCCCAGAACTCTGAGAAAATGCATTTCTATTGTGTAATCCCCCCAGTCTGTGGTATTTTGTTATGTCAGCTGTAGCAAACTAATACGCCTCATAAAAAAATGTTCTTTTGAGTTATTAATAGTTCTTAAGAGTGTAAAGGGGTCCCAAGAGCAAAATATATGAGAACCAGTGTGACAGACAACTGCTAAGTTGTTCTCTAAAATGTTGTGCCAACTTCTACTCCCACCAATAGTATGTGAATATTCTCATTGGGCTATATCTTCAGTAAAAAATTGGTATTGTCAGTCATTTTAATTTAAGCCATTATAATTTTAATTATACACTTCCCTAATTACTTTGAAATTGAGTGTATTTTCATCTTATTGGCCATCTGATTCATAAGTGTCTATCAAATACCTTGCCTATTTTCCTACTGAGTTATCCTTATTTTTCTTACTGATTTGGAATGACTTGGAATTCTTACATTCTATTGTTTATATATGTGATAAGTATCTTCTTCTATTCTCTAGCTTATATTTTCATTCACTGATGGTGTCTTTTGATAAGTAGAAATTCTTTTTTATTTTTTCTTCAAAATTTTATTTAAATTCTGGTTAGTTAACATACAGTCAATATTTATTTCAGGAGTAGAATTCAGTGATTCATCACTTCCATACATCACCCAGTGCTCATCATAAGTGCCCTCCTTAATACCCATCCCCCATCTAGCCCATCCCCCACTCACCTCCCTCCATCAGCCCTCTGTTCTCTATTGTTAAGAGTCTCTTATGTTTTGTTTCCCTCTCTCCTTTTTTTCTTTTCCCCCTTCCCAAATGTTCATCTGTTTTCTTTCTTAAATTCCACACGAGTGAAATCATAGTATTTGTCTTTCTCTGATTGACTTATTTCACTTAATATAGTACATTCTAGCTCCATCCACATCGTTGCAAAGGTAGTTCAATTTAAGAAAATCTTTCATGGTGATGCCTGAGGGGCTCAGTGGTTGAGCATCTGCCTTCAGCTCAGGGCATGATCATAGGGTCTGGGGATGGAGTCCCACATCAGGCTGTCTGTGGGGAGCCTGTTTCTCCTCTGCCTATATCTCTGCTTCTCTTTCTATGTCCCTCATGAATAAATAACTAAAATCTTAAAAAAAAAAATCTTTCACTTAGCACAAAGTCCTCAAGGTTCAGCCATGTTGCAATCTATGTCAGAATTTCCTTCCTCTTAAAGGCTGAATAATATTCCATTGTATGTATGTACATTTTGTTTATCTATTCATCCATCCACAGACATTTGGATTGCTTCCACCTTTGGCTATGGTGAATAATGCTGATATGAACATAGGTGTACAAATATCTGATTGAGTCCCTGCTTTCAATTCTTTTGGATATATATAAGTATTGTTTCTTGAGTCTAGAAAAAGTTATTTTCAGCTTAGTTCAACTCACTATTTAATTGAACACCTTTGTAAGTTTACCATGTCAAGTCATATGGAAAATACCAATGAAAAATAGAACAAACTATTGCTTGTGGAGGGCTTACAAGTTGGATGAAGGAACATTATTCAAAATAAAAATACTATTTTGTGATATCTATCTATCTATCTATCTATCTATCTATCTATCTATCTATCTAAGAGTGGTTTTCATTAATGACTTATAGCATATTATCTATGGAAAGGGCCCAACAATAGCATGCATTCTGAATTCTCACTTTTCTAATGTAACCAAAAAATAAAAAAAGGAACTATATAGAGTTAGACACTGTTGAGAATGTGATTCTTTTTGTTTAATCACTGTGCTACCTGGAGTCATTTACTAACCTCTCTTTAGAAGGGGTCAATGTTAGTGATTATGCCTCGTTATGTCCCTGTGGGATCTGGAAAGGGCTTCTTGCAGCATCCTGTCCAGGTGACCTCAGAAGGAACAACCTGGTGGCCCTCACACACTAGCCTTGGAGGCTCCCAAGCTTCAGAATTCCTGACCCCCCTCCTTCATAGTCAGAGATGGAGACCCACTCCTGTCCTCAGCAGGGGCAGGCTTGGGGGTGGAGAGATCAGCCGTTTTCAGTATCAGCCCTCGACAAGAGTTGTTATTTTTCCTGTCATGTTTGTTGGGGTCCAGCTCAAGTTTGTTTTTCTTGCAGAAAGGCAGGAAGGCCAATTTGGAACACATACAACTCACATGTCATCGACGATGACTTGGCCCAGCGCTTGGCATTGGCTCCCTGACAGTTAAAAGGCACAGGGTGGGTGAGCCCAGCGGCCAGCACTGAGGAACAAGGAAAAGGAGGGAGAATGCAAGATTCTTATCTGCTCAGGCCTCACAGGCCCCCCTCCATTCTTTTTCCCCTGCTCACTCCTCCCTCCAGGGACTTCTGGCTTCAGCTCACACAGTCTCCCGCCTGGAGGGGCCCCGCTGCTCAGTGGCCACCTCCACTTTCTGTCCACCTCTTCCTCTTGCTGAATGTGTGAGGAAGCATCCCACCCTAAGGAGGGGAAAGTCTGCATCAGCAGAGATCCATGCAGCAGCCTTGGTGGGAGGCAAAGACAGGAAGAGGGAGAAAGAGCATTTTCCATGTTGGACCCAAGACAATTGCGCAGTTATTTGAGAAAAGCTTGGTGTTTTTCCACCCAGACTTGAGTAGTGTTGGAAGTTACCATTTAAGAGTTTCACTGGCTTTAAATATTAAGGTGTTGTGGTCTTGAGGATTATGTAGTCTTGAGTGTATGTGTGGATGCTTGAGGAATACTGTCCGGTCCTATCATACAAAGATGCTGGGCGTTCTGGAGACCAAATCACAGCTTCACTTCTTAGTAAAGGAGCATGCTGATCCAGGGAATCTTGATTGGGTAAAACTGGAAATAAAATGTATGCATAAATAATAATGTTTCTAAAATATGTTCTGATGTTCCAGGTAATTAAGTCTTCCTCAACCTATTAACCACTACTTTGGGGAGTCAGTGTTACCTTGAGAGAATCTCCCCCAAAATGACAGCTATCTTTGTGATTCTTGTGCACTCATCACTTTTCCTTAAAAAATTATTGTCATTGTAGTTAGAAAAGAAGTAGGAGTCAGGACTTTAAAGCTACCTTTGAAAACTTATACTTTATCTAATGGTAAAAGATTGGCACATTAAAGACCTAAACGTGAGACCTGAAACCATAAAATCCTAGAAGAAAACATAGGCAGTAATTTCTTTGACATTGGCCTTAGCAACATTTTTCTAGGTAAGTCTCCTCAGGTAAGGGAAACAACAGAAAAAATAAACTATTGGGACTACATCAAAATAAAAAGTTTTTGCACACCGAAGGAAATCACCAACACAACAAAAAGACAACCTACTGAATGGGAGAAGATATTTGCAAATGATATATCTGATAAGGAGTTATTAACTCCTTATCCTTTTGAATATTATTCAAAATACGTAAAGAACTTACACAACTCAACACTAAAAAACCCCCAAAATCCAATTAAAAAATGGGCGGAGGATCTGAATAGACATTTTTCCAAAGAAGACATACAGATAGCCAACAGACTCATGAAAAGATGTGCAACATCTTCCAGGGAAATGCAAATCAAAACCAAAATCAGGGGCATCTGGCTGGCTCAGTTGGTAGAGCATGCAACTCTTGATCCACATAGGACATGGAGCCTACTTAAAAGACACACATATACACACATACTCAATGAGATATCACCTTACACTTGTCAGAATGGCCGGAGTAAAAAAGATAAGATATAACAAGAGCTGGTGAGGATGTGGGGAAAAAGAAACTCTTGTGTACTGCTTGTGGGAATACAGGCTGGTGCAGCCACTGTGGAAAACAGAGTGAAGTTTCCTCAAGAAATTAAAACTAGAAATACCATATGATTCAGTAATTCTACTAGTGGGTATTTATCCAAAGAAAATGAAAATACTAACTTGAAAAGGTATATACACCACTATTTTTTATTGCAGAAGCAGCCCAAGTGTCTACTGATAGATGAATAGATAATGAAGGTGTGATACACACACACACACACACACACACACACACACACACAAATACGCAATGGAATGATTACTCAGCCATAAAAAAAGGATGAATTCTTGCCACTTGTGACAACATGGATAGACCTAAAGGATATTGTGCTAAGTGAAATAAATCAGAGAAAGACAATTACCACATGATTTTCTTTGTATGGGGAATCTAAATAACAAACAAAAACAAAAAGCAGAAACAGACACATAAATACAGAGAACAAACTATGGTTTCCAGAGTCAGGGGGGTGAGGGGTTGGGCAAAATAAATGAAGAAGGTGAAAGATATAGGGTTCCAGTTATGGGATGAATAATAAGTCATGGAGATAAAAGGCACAGCATAGGTAATATAGTCAATGATATTGCAATAGTGTTGTGTGGTGACAGATAGTAGCTATGCTTGTGGTGAGCATAGCATAATGTATAGACTTATCAAGTCACAATGTTGTGCACCTGAAACTAATATAACTGTGTGTCAACTATATTTCAATTAAAGAAAAAGATGAATTCAAATTAAATTCAAATTCAAATCAAATTCAAATTAAATATTAAAAAATACTCACTAAATAAACTAATGCTTTTATATTTGCTCTTTCTTTGGTCATTTTATCTTCCAACTACACAGTAAGGCAGAAACCTTGCTTTCCATTTCCTTGAGATAAAAGACATCTTTCATGTAAGATTATTGCTTTGGCGGTTTCTTTTTAGATGGATTGTACAGGAGCCCTGCCATCCTTTAGCATATTTCACTTGCTTATCAAGCACTTCACAAATCATATGCCAGATGTAGTAGATCACACATCCAAAGACAGCTGTAGCAGCATCTTCCAACCCATAGGCTCTTTTGGAATAAAACCTTGTCCCTTCCCATCAGGAGATGGTTTCTCTTTCTTATCACCTTGAATCTGTGCTGGTCCTGTGACTGCTTTGACAAATGTATACCAATGGAAATCATGTTCTGGGACTGCAAGTCCAGGCATGAAGAAGGACTAACAGTTTATGTCTTTCTGTTCTTGGAAGTTCTGATGGAAGTCCAGTTTTGCTACTGGAGAGACCCTGTAGAGAGGCCACATGGAAAGGGAGCAGTCCTCAAACAGTATGAAAAGAGAAGTTCAGCTGTTCCATGGCCCAGCTGAGCCCAGAGTCTAGACAGCTTGCTTGGCAAATGTATCCACATGGCCCAGCCCCAGGAAAGACCAGCAAAGAACTACCCCACTCAGCTTAGTTTGCAGAATCATGAGCAAATAAGTGGTTATTATTTTAAGCTACTAAGTTTTGGGGTGTTTTGTTATGCACAACAGATAATTAAAATACCAGATAAACTGATATTAAATCTTGGTTGAATTATTTTCAAATGTTTAGTGAGAATGGTGTACAATCATTTTTTTTAATTCATTTGACTTTATAAGTAAGATCTTGTGAAGATTGTATACTTTACAATTTTCTAAGTATTGTGTTTTTCTAGATATACCAATTAGATCCTTTTTGTCTTGTGTTTTAATTCTCCATTTCTTTATCCTGGTCATTTTACATTAGAATACCAGATATTTTCAGGGGACCTGGCTGGCTTAGTCGGCTAAGTTTCTGCCTTCATCTCAGGTCATGATTTCAGGGTCCTGGAATTGAGCCCTGCGTTGGGTCCCTAGTAAGGGAACCTAGTAAGAGAGGGAGTCTGCTTCTCCCTCTCCTTCCGCTGCTCTCTCTGCCAAATAAATAAATAAAATCTTTTTTTTAAAAAAAGAATACAAGGTATTTTCAAAGTGTTGGCCCCTATCAATCATAGTAAATGTTGCCATTTTGAGAATTTTTTTTTTTAATTTTTATTTATTTATGATAGTCACAGAGAGAGAAAGAGAGAGGCAGAGGGAGAAGCAGGCTCCATGCACCGGAAGCCCGATGTGGGATTCGATCCCGGGTCTCCAGGATCGCGCCCTGGGCCAAAGGCAGGCGCCAAACCGCTGTGCCACCCAGGGATCCCGATTTTGAGAATTTTTGATGATTGTTTCCTCTATTCAAATTATTTGGGAAATTTACTACTTTTAAGATCTCTCAAAGTAGAAGATGAAATTGTTTTGTAATTTCTGCAGAAGTTGCCAGTGAATTTGATCTTTCACTTTGATTTTTGATGAAAATATTCACATTAAAAAGAAAAATGAAAGGTTAAAAGAAGCCTATGAAAGTGATTTAAGCTCCTAATAAGCAAAATAAATATAAATGCAGCATAAAGTAAAATAATTATTGTTTTCCTCTTTTTATTTGTATAATTGTGGTAAAATATACATACCTATACTTAACTATCTTAGCCAATTTTCAGTGTGCAATAGTACCGAGCATTAAGTACATTCATATGTGCCACCATCACGATCATGCATCTTCCAGATGCATGGTCCTATATAAAACTTTACACCCACTACACAACAACTCCTCATTTTTCCTCCCTCAGCTCCTGGTAATTGCCCTTCTGCTTTCTGTCCCTATGAATTCCATACTCTAGGTACCTAATGTAAGTGCAATCATGCAGTATTTGTCCTTTTCTAACTGGCCTATTTTACTTGGCACACTGTCCATAAAAGGTTCATTGGCATTGTAGCCTGTGTCAGAGTTTCCTTCCCTTTGAAGGCTGAATAATATTCCTTTGTATGTATATACCACATTTTATTTTCTTTTTTAAAAGTTATTTTATTTATTTTATTTGAGAGAGAGAGAGAGAGAGAGAGAGAGAGAGAGAGACTGGGGGGGGGGGCAATGGGAGAGGGAAAGAGAGACTCTCAAGCAGACTCCCC
The DNA here is from genome assembly GCF_011100685.1 of Canis lupus familiaris. Lineage (NCBI taxonomy): Eukaryota > Metazoa > Chordata > Mammalia > Carnivora > Canidae > Canis > Canis lupus. Next base: position 6,150,732 of record NC_049250.1, read on the forward strand.
ATTGAGTGCAGAGCCCAATTTGGGGCCCAATCCCAGGACTGGGAGACCATGACCTGAGCTGAAACTGAGAGCTGGATGCTCAAATGTTGGAGATACCCAGGTGCCCCATACCACATTTTATTTATGTATTCATCTTGTTTCTGCCTTTCAGCTATTGTGAATAATGCTGCTAGGAACATGGGTACAGAAATATTTTTTTGAGTCCCTGCTTTCAATTCTTGTTTTCCTCTTTAAAATTTTTTTAAAAAGTTTTTAAAATTGAGGCATAACTGACAAATAAAATTGCATTATTTCTTGTTTTAAGAAAAAGGATTCTAAGAAAAAGGATTTTATCTTTGGTTTCTTCTTTTCATTTAACTCTTGTTGGGGTAGGGTTTTTTTTTTTTTTGTCTTTTTGTTTATTTGTTTTTGTTTTATTTTGTTTGGTATCAACACTTAATTTTTTTTTTTTTTTGACTCCATAACCCAGCCTGGAACCCAGCTCAGGGCCTGAACTCACAACGTTGAGATCAAGACCTCAGCAGGGATCAAGAGTAGGATGCCTAACCAGCTGAGCCATCCAGTGCCCCATCACCTAATGTATTTTATAGCATTTTCTAAAGGTAAGATATTTAAGTTATGAGGGGTTAAACTTAAGTTACTATATTAATATATATATATGTATATATATATATAGTTTTTTGTTTTGTTTTGTTTTTAGTAAAAGTTGCTGTATCGACTAGCTACTTTCCTTCTTGCTTATGTGGTTTCCTCATATGTAACATTGGCTGGTAACATTACCTGGGCATTGTTGGTATTAAGGACTGAGTGTGTTCTTGGCACTCTTGTTGAAGATCAGTTGCTCATGGATGGATAGATTTAATTCTAGCCTCCTTATTTTGTTCCACTGGTCTATATGTCTGTTTTTATGCCAGTACCATACTGTTGATTACTGTCTCTTTGTAACATATTTTGAAATCAGGACATCTGTGATGCCCCCTGTTTTGATCTCCTTTGTCAAGATTCCTTTGGCTATTTAAAATATTTTGTGGTGCCATATGAATTTAAGGATGGATTTTTCTATTTCTGTAAAGTATACCATTGGACTTTTGATGGGGATTGCATTGAATTTGTGGATTACCTAGAGTAGTATGACATTTTAATAATATTAATTCTTCCATGGGCACCTGGGTGGCTCAGTCGGTTAAACATCTGACTTCAGCTCAGGTCACCATCTTGGGGTCCTGGGATCAAGCCCTTTCAATGGGCTCCCCACTTAGTGGGGACAGAGCAGACAGAGTCTGCTTGTCCCTCTCCCTGTGCACCTTCCCCAGTCATGTTCTCTCTCTCTCTCTCAAATAAATAAAGAAAATCTTTAAAAAGGAACAATATTAAATATTTCAATCCATGAACACAGGATATCTTTCCATATTTCTGTGTCTTTAATTTTCTTCATCAGTGTTTTATATTTTTCAGTGTACAAATTTCACCTTTTCAGTTAAATTTATGCCTAATTATATTATTGTTTTTCTTCCTAATGTGAATGGGTTTGTTTTCTTAATTTCCCCTTTGCATAGTTCATTGTATATAAAATATGACTGATTTTTGTCTGCTGATTTTGTATCCTGCAACTTTACAGAATTTACTGTTTTAACAGTTTTTTTTGCATATTTAAGATTTTCTGCATTTGTGATCATGTAATTTATAAATAGATAATTTTAGTCTTCTTTTCCAATTTGAATGTCTTTTTTTCTCTTGTCTTTTTCTCTGATTAGGATTTTTAGTACAATGTTGAGTGGAAGTGTGAAGAATGAGGCATCCTTGCCTTGTTCCAAATCTTAGAAGGAAAACTTATAGTTTTTCCCCATTGGTTATAAAGTTAGCTGTATGCTTTTCATATATGGCCTTTACTGTGTGTGGTAAGTCCCTTCTATACCCATTTTGTCGAGAGTTTTTATTAAGAATGAATGTTGAATTTTGTCAGATACTTTTTCTGTGTTTATTGACATGATCATATGGATTTTTTCTTCCATTCTGTTATTATGGCATTATTGCATTCATTGAGTTACATATGTTGCACCATCCCAGGAAAAACTTACTTGACTATAGTATTTGATCCTTTTTTTATTTAAAAAAAGATTTTTTTTTATTTATTCATGAGAGACACACAGAGAGAGGCAGAGACACAGGCAGAGGGAGAAGCAGGCTCCACGCAGGAACCCCGATGTGGGACGCGATCCCGGAACTCTGAGATCATACCCTGAGCCAAAGGCAGATGCTCAACCGCTGAGCCACCCAGGCATCCCTGTGATCCTTCTTTTAATGTGAATTGAGTTTGGTTTGCTAGCATTTTTTTTTTTTTTGGTTTGCTAGCATTTTATAGACAATTTTTGCATTCATGTTCATCAGGGATATTGGCCTATAGTTCTCTTTTCTTGTGGTGTCTGGCTGGCTTTGGTGTCAAGGTAACACTGGCTTTGTAAAATGAGTTTAAATTTTTGTTGTTTTTTGATCTTGATAGATTATCCCATTCTTGTATAATTTTCCCTTTCTAAGTCTGAGAGTGCTATTTAATTTAATTTACAGTTTACAAGAGGAATTTTCTTTGTATGTATATTAGTTTTCATTTAGTTTATTAACAATCTATTTACTTCCTCTTACTTCTTGCTAAAATCATGATCTTTCTCTTAATTTTAGTTTCTTTCTCTCCTACAAAAGTGATTGCAAAATAGAGAATCTTAATATAGGGGTAGATAATAGATAAGACTTATGGAGAGTAGTCTGTGGTGGTTACAGTGAGGTAAACTGTTCTTCAGATGATTACCTTAGCAAATTTTCCTTTTCATTTTGGAGAACGGAGGATAATGTCTGTGATGTATATGATGATGGTGGAAGTAGGACAGGTAGCTCCTCTCCCCAGTTGGGCTCAGCTCTGATGATGTCATTGTGTTTTCCCAAAAGGCATCATCAATCCTAGAACCTTCTGCTCTGAGGTTCAAATTCCCTGACTTCATGCTTCTGGCACCCCATCCTGAGGTGTCCTCTGTAAGTCATACAACCATCCAGATATCAGCACCTGTTTTACCACAAAATGAGGTAAACTTGCCAGGTTCCTAAGATAAGTTTTGTGATCATGCCCCTTTATTCAAAATTCTTAGCAAAAGATTTGCCCGTAAGGAGAAAAAAAGAGTAGGACATTAAAAATTCACATTTATGTTAAAATTATTTCTTGCTAAGTAAGATACAGTTAGTTTCAAGTTAATGATTATACGGTTAGGATCTTTTAGCATCTTATGAAAAATTCATAATAAGTATAATTAATGGGTAAAAAGTATAGCATTTACTGTAGATAGGTTAGTATTTAGTAAATTTTTATAAATTATTTCTAGATCAGGAGACAACTTGGCTATTTTGCTGCCTCCAACATCTCTTCGGTCTTTCTACTGGAATAGATGTGCATGTGGAGAGTAATTTTTAGACTATAGGTCACATCCTGATTCTTTGCATATCCAGTAATTTTTCATTGTATGCCAAGGATTGAGGAAGATAAGTTCAGAAGTATTCTACTACATCATTTTCCTTAAAAATGCATTGAGTTTTATTCAAGCAAGCAATTAAATTATTAGTGGATTCTCTTGATCATACCAGGTGGATCCATTCCTGTTTTGTCCTTAGATCTAGATGTTCCTTATTCTAGGGCATGCTCTTTACTCAGGCGGCATGGCCTTCCTGGGATCTGAGTTGAATGTCTGCAAGGTTTAGCAAAATTTCTCCACTCTGACTGTGTAGGACTTCAACCTCTCCCAGCCCTGAGTGGCCTGGGAATCTCTGTGGGGCTTTTTGCCTGTAGCAGCTCTTTTCTATAGGGCTTCTTAGAATTTGCTAAGTCCAGGCTTCAACTAAGGACTATGTGGAGTGCCTACTCAGACTCTCAGACTTCTGCCATTCTTTTGTCTCTAGTACCTATCCCCATATATTCTAGGTGCTTCAGCTGCTCTGAATTTTAATATTTGCCCTTGCAAGTCATGGAGATCAGAGCTCTTTGCTTGGGTTCTACCTCCCTTTGCTGTAGTTTGGAGTGTGTCCATCGGCTGAAAGCCAGGGTGCATTGGGGCTCATTTCGAGTATTTCCGTTTTCTCTAGGATTGCCACCCTTTGTTTCCTGTTGTCCCATCCTTTAAATCATTGGCTTTATAGATTGAATTCAGGTTCATAATTCTCTACCACAGAGGGTAGGGCTGATATGAGTTACCCTGTCAGGTTTGGAAACTAAAGTCTGAATTTTGGGAGAAGGAGTCAAGTTTTTAGAATAGGGCCACTCAAGTTTAACTCAATTCTTTGGTGAATATGATTTTTACAATATTTGGCACAGCTTTCTGGTTTTTTGTTTATGTAAAATGTAGGCTTTTATAGCCTGAAGGAATTTTAAAAATCTTTTTAGCTCCTACTTTTAGAGATGAGAAACCAGGCTCCAAAAGGAGCCTGGAAGGTCAAGAGCCAAGAGAATGGCAGAGCTGAGTTTATTTAGTTCTCTTTGTTTTTTAATGTAGTACTTGCTGTGGAAGGCAGAATTACTTAGCTCTCTTTTCTTACCTCCCAGTTATACTGATATCCCATAAGTGTGCTATAAAGATTAGATAATATTTGGGTGAAAGTAATTTGTCAACTGCAGAAGTGTAGTGAAAAATATTACCATTCTGGTATCCTATTAATGACAAAATATTATCCAGTGCTTTTATCTGTCACTCTCTCCATCCATCTCCCTTCTGGCTACTTGTATATTTGTATGTACAGACATATACATATATAGAAGAGAGATGAACAAACACAGTTAAGTCAATCTATTTATTTCTGTGTTTGATGAGAGCAGAAGGGAGTTTGTGTACCCCTTTAGGGCCATATACTATTCCTTGGCTTTGCACTGACTACATTATCCAAGAACCAAATCTTGTGGACAACACAATGCTGTGTATTGACCTTACGCCTGGGGTACTTGAATCTTTCACTGTGGCAAGAATGGACCATCAAGATCTAAGTTTTGATCAATCAGGGTTCACTTTGAAATCAACGCAACCCAAACTCCATTAAGTGTCACTGTGGAGGAGCAAAGGGATGGATGTTGTCAAAAGAGCAATGTCCATTGTGGGTATTCACAAAAAATGTGTCTATGTATTTATGTTTAACTTACTGACATTATTTATCATTCTATAAAGAACTTGAGCCATCTCACAAGGGAGAATTTTGATGTTTTTGTTGATCTTTCTTTGAACATTGATTTCATGAATAGGCATTGGTTATAGGCTGAGCTATATGAGTTTAATATGAATCCAGTGTTTAATCTTGCATCTTAATACTATTGTAAGACTCATAATTGATAGAAATGGACTCCTAACAGATTAGAACTGTCTCCGTGGAGGATGACTCAAACACAAGAATCCAAGAGAAAGTAAGTACAATGAAAAGAAAAAAAAATTACACAGGGTTATACAAATATATTCATCAACAGTATAGTGGCATTAAAAATTTTATTTATTCATGAGAGACACAGAGAGAGAGAGAGAGGCAGAGACACAGGCAGAGGGAGAAGCAAGCTCCCTGCAGGGAGCCTGATGCAGAACTTAATCCCAGATCCCAGGATAGTGACCTGAGTGGAAGGCAGAGACTCAATCACTGAGCCACCCAGGTGTCCCAGTATACTGGAATTTTTATGGAATGCTTGTCATGGTCCAGGAACTCTTCCAGGGAAGCAGTGAATGAGAGAGCAGCATAGTAAGCAATTCCTGCCTTCTGAGCGATCCACATGTGCACAACAGGGTGAACCATCTAGTGCATCAGATGGTGTCCAGTGCCATCCAGTCCAGGGAAAGAGAGTCAGAAAGGGGGATGGAGAAAGTATGTTAGGGGTAATGCAATTATAAAGAGAGCAGGTGGGAAGATCTCACTGAGGGCCTTCTAGCACGGACTCAGGGAAGTGAGAGGATATCTGAGTAGAAAGTCCTCTGTGTTTGAGGAATGCTGGGAGGCCAGTGAGACTAGAGCATGGAAGGTGGATTAGAAATGAGGTGGCAGGGTGGGTGTGGGTGGCTTCTGGAGCCACTGGACAGGTTTGACTTTCACCTGAGGTGGATGGCAGATTGCTGGGGGGCAGCTGGAGCCCTGTGCAGAGAAGACACTAAGGGGTAGGGATAGAGGAGCAAGGGAGCTAGGGTGACAGTGGTTGGGCCAGAGGAGGGGGCTAGGTGGGAGAGCTGGTCAGACCTGGATGATTCTGAAGGTAGATCTAACAGGATTTCTTGCTTGGATCAGAGCTGGGAAATGAAATGCAGAGAGGAACCAGAGTAGACTGCAAGATTCATGGCCTCTTAACTAGGAGAAGGGAGCTACTGTTTCCAGAGGAAGGGATTGCCCAGGGTGGGTTTGGTTTTGGCCATGTGACATTAGCATAGGGACATCTCAGGAGTGTGGGCAGGCACTTAGAGATAGCAGCCTGAGTTTAGAAGTTTGCATCCGGATGGTGTTTACAGGCTGGAATAGGGTGCAGTCTTGGAGGGAAAAAGGATAGTTGCAGAGAAGATGAGGCATGAGGTCTGGCAGCCCCTTCTTACTGATGCCACTGGATCTAGTAAGGGGAGAGTAAGGGCCTGGATCTAGCTTGAGGGGCCCAGGCACATTGATGAGCCCTTCTGAATCTCTGTTTACATTTATAAGATGAGGAGAGCAACATCTACTTCCCAGGGTTTGATGACCTAATGACTGCATGAATGCTGTTTACCTTGGTGCCCATTACCTGTCTCTCCTCTCCAACCAGAGAGGCATGACGGGGCCAAGAGAACCAGTCACAAAGCCCTCTGGTTGACAGCAACTTTTCTAAGAAGCCTGGGAAAATTACCCTGGAAATGCTTTCCACCTGCCTATTCTATTCCCTTCTTGAGCCTTGTGTCTTGTGGGTCTCAGCCCACACATCTTCAGAGGCATTTTCCCTTAGCTGATTGCCTACACCCCTTCTGCCTTCCAACTTTTCAAAACGTAGCTGGGTTTCTGTTCCAGTTTTGCAAACACCATTCTCACCTAGGTGCCAGAATAAACTGGCCAGAGAGTTAATGTGTTAATGATGCCAGTGGGTGTTTGGTTAACCTTCTCAATGGATCCACAGTCAGCAGCCACAGGACCCTCCCCCCATCAGCAAAGTAGTTGCTGTGTAAAAACCAGCTGTTTTCCTCAGGGGGTGGGGAGAGGTGAGAAACCAGGAAGCTGAGGTTTCTGGGAAGCTCTAGAGAAAGAGCCGAGATCTTCTATGTGCTGTGAAGTGGTTTTCACACACAACTGATAAAATCATGCTGTTCTTGAAATTAAGATACTGGCATTGAACAAGCACGAATGTAGACTAAATATATGATTGTCTCATCCTGATTAACAATGGAATGGCCCTAACAATAGGTCTCACAGAGTGAGAAGAACTGGGGTGTGCTTGCTCTTGCCTTGTTATAGTTGAGAATATTGTGAGACACAGTCAATTAGTGGAAGAAAAATAACTTGAAGGTGAAGTGCTTTCTGATAGTACTTAAAACATTCTTCCAAAATACACAGCTTTAATGAAAAGAGGAAAAATTTAGTGAAGATAACAGCATCATTGTAAAACAAAGTCTGTTTCTAGGGAAGCAGCAATATTTTCCTTTTTAATAGAAGCAGAATGTAATGGTCAACTTTGAGAATTCCAACTTGAGAGTCAGAAGCTGAGTAAATTCCATTATTTGTGTAGTTTTAACAAATTAACTCAGAAGTCTGTTCTTGGCCAAGCTTATACAGACTCTGAAATAATAGATCTTTGCAGCTTCAAATCTTGAATTTCCAAAATTACCTTTCTATAAGTCTTCTTTGGTTTTCATTATTATTACTAAAGAAAATAAATGCTCCTGCCTCCCAAAATTTCAGAAAACACAGATAAAACCCAAACCAAAAAGACTGAAGACCCATACTCTCACTAAGGAGCAGATAATGGACCTGAGACCATTTCGGTTATCATATTGGTATTTGTCCTTTGAGAATTTTTTTCTGAGAATGTTTTCCTCTCCAAAATGGGATATCATAAGTATTATGTGCTTTTCTCAGTGCATAATGCATCTGGAGCCTGTTTTCAGGTCAGCAATGTGCTGTCAGGACAATGCAATGTTAGGTGCTGCATGGCTCCTCAGCCAAGTGTCATGCTTCTGAGTGGCTCTGTTGCCATTAACAATAGGCACAAACTTCCACTTATAAGATAAATAAATACTGTAGCTAATTCCACTGTATGATATATAGAAAGTTGCTGAAGGAATAAATCCTAAGAGTTTTATCACAAGGAGAAAAGTGTTTTCTTTTCTCTTCTTTTTTTTTTTTTAGAAAAGATTTTATTTATTTATTTGAGGAAGCGAGAGAGAGAGAGAGAGAGAGAGAGAGAGAGAGCTGGCGAATGAGTGGTGGGGGGCAAAGGAGAGGGAGAAGCAGACTCCCCACTAAGTAGGGATCCCAATGCAGGGGCTCAAACACAGGACCCTAAGAAAATGACCTGAGTCCAAGGCACACACTTAACCAAATGAGCCACCCAGGTGCCCGTTTTTCTTTTCTTTCTTTCTTTTTTTTTTTAAGATTATTATTTATTTATTCATGAGAGACGCAGAGAGGCAGAGACATAGGCAGAGGGACAAGCTCTGCAGGGAGCCCGATGTAGGACTTGATCCCAGGACCCTGGGATCACTCCCTGAGCTGAAGGCAGCCGCTCAACCACTGAGCCACCCAGGTGCCCTTTTTTCTTCTTTCTTTTCATTGTGTCTCTATGAGATGATGGATACTAGCTGAATCTACCATGGTCATCATTTCATAATAGATGTAAATCAAAACAATGTACTGCATGTCTTAAACATATACAGTGATGTATGTCAACTATTTCTCAGTGAAACTGAAAAAAAAAGAAGATGAAGAGTCTCTGCCATGATACAGCTTACAGGTTAGTGAGGAATGAAGAAGCAGGAAACAATACATCACACAGTGATGCAGAAGAACAGGCATATGGTAGAACCATAGCTTTTTGGAAGAAGCAGTCTTTAAGCTGAGATTTGAAAGACAAGTCATAATTACCCAGACCCAAAGCAGTGGGAGGGGGTTCCAGGCAGAGGAATCACACTGGCATGAAGGTTCTGTGGGGTAAAAGGCATTCAGGGCTCAGGAGGAGGTCAGCTCAGTGGGCAAAGGGGCTGCACACTGGGATGTGATTTGTCTTTGACCAAACCCCCACATAGTCCCACAGATTTGCAGAGATGTGCATTTTCAAAATCTGAAAGGCAATAAACTCAACAGTCCATATTCATTAAACAAATATAGCTGCTGTGTATAAAAGCTAAATCCAAAAACCATGCTCCATACCTGTGATGGAGCCCCATGTCTGGCTCCCTGCTCAGTGGGGAGCCTACTTCTCTCTCTCCCTCTGTCCCTCACCCTGCTTGTGCCCCCCCCCCAGTAAATAAATAAAATCTTTAAAAATAAAAACAAACAAAACCCAAAAGAGCAAGTGGAGGTGGGTAGGGCAGGGCATGTGCATTGAGAGGTGGTAGGTAACCCCAGTGCCAGTCAAGGTCTGATGGGAAATAAGCCCCATGAAAGCGATTGGGTTGTTGGAACTTTATCCCAAGTGTGTTGAGAAGCCCTTTGTTAAGCAGAAGAATGCCAATCAGATTTGGGTTTTGGAAAGATCACTCAGAATGAAGTATGGAGAGGGGTTTAGTGGGGTGTCAGAGTGTGACAGTGACACCAGGGCAGAGGCCTCTGCAGAATTTGAAAAGCAGAAACAGAGAGAAGATTGATTCAAGAAATATTTAGGAAGTATTTAAGAATGGACTTCTGTTGTGTTTGTAATGCCCATGGAGACACGCTGTACATCCTCTTAAGAAAAGGACCTGCTCCTCTGTGGGGAGAGCTGTTAGCTACTCCTGACCACCTGCTCACAGCCTGATCTTCCCATTGGGCATTTCCAACTTCCCTCTCTGCCCAGTCCTGCCCCCATCTGCATCCCAAGGTGATCAGGAGGGAAGGAGACTCAGGAGATGTGTGTGGGTGGCATTACTCACTGGGATTGAGAACTCAAAGGAGAACCTGAGTTGCAGGGAGGGATGCAGATGGTGAGTTTAGCAGGAGGCATGTAACCCTGGGGTGCTTGTGGTCTAATTCTATGGAGACACCTAATAAGTGAGTCAAATGTGTCCTTGTCTTGGATTTGAGGTTGAGTCTAATTTGCAGCAATATAGTCACAGATAATATTTCTCCCTATCTTTTCCCATCACCTCTATGCTCATGCTATTCTGAAATACTTCCAGTTATTTTATTTATTTATTTATTTATTTTTTAAAGTAAGTTCTATGCCCAATATGGGGCTCGAACTCATGACCCTGAGATCAAGATTCACATGCTCTACCGACTGAGCCATCCGGGAGCCTTCCAATTTCACCTCTGCATCCTTGCATTGCTATTACCTCTGCCTGGAACATTCTTTCTTGTTTTCCCCTTCAGCTCTTCCTCTACTTAATTTCTACTCATCCTAAGGACTTAATCTCTTCCAGAAAGTCATCTCAGAGGCACCTGGATCTGGCTTAGGGGCCCCATCGACATAGCATCTTTTTTTCTTTGTATTAGCCTCAAAGTTTATAAACCTCATGAGGAAAGGGGCTTGGTTTGAGTTGCTGAAAGCTTTATCCTCAGCACCTCCTGTGGTCCTGACAGAGGAAGTGTGGATAAGTAATTGTTGAGTGAACCAGTGGTAATTAAAATAAAGCCTTAGAAAGAAGCAAAGGAATGCCCAGATTTAATGTAAAGTGGGAAGCAGAAGGGTAAACAAAAGAGGCGTAATTTATCTACTAAATTAACCAGAACTTACTGAACTAATATTGTAGGATATTAAAGTCCTCCCAACATTTTCTTAACAGTGCGCTACGACAAACAATGCTATTGTGTACATTTTAAATTATGTCCTTAGGATAAACTGATAAAAGTGGAATTTATGTCACAAATTTCATGTTATTAGATTTTTTTTTAAAAAAAGATTTTATTTATTTAGGAGAGAGAGAGAGGCAGAGACAAGCAGAGGGAGAAGCAGGCTCCATGCAGGGAGCCCGATGTGGGACTCGATCCCAGGTCTCCAGGATCACGCCCTGGGCCGAAGGCTGCGCCAAACAGCTGAGCCACCCGGGCTGTCCATAGATTTTTGATATCTATTAATGACAGTTTCTCCAACAGGAGCATTGTGTTATTTTTGTGCCTATTTCCCAGCCCAGCATTATTTAACATTTTTAACATGAAGCTCTCATTTATTTTAACAATTGTAGCAAGATATGCATATCATACAATTTACCATTTTAAGTATGTAAGTCCGGAGTATTAAGTACATTCATAATGTACAACCATTACCACTGTCCATTTCCAGAATTTTTTCTCATCACTTCAAAAAGAAAGTCTGAGTCTATTAAGCAATAACTTCCCATTCCTTTCTCTTCATTTCCTAGGAGAATGTGTTGCATGTTTTAAGAAGGAATTCCGGTTTAACTGCATTTTAATCCAGCACTGAGAATGTTAATTGACTCTTACAGACTTCTGATTCTGCATTGTACCAACTACTAGAAACATGGGTGAATAATTGTATCTTCGCCAAGGAATAGAGCTTTGAGAAAACAATATTCAGGACCACAATGCCATAGAAATAGCCTTTAGGGTTTTAAAACCAGAAGAGCATCCTTTGCAATGGCTGAAAGCTCCTCAATCTGAGGGATTTTTTTCATCTAATTATTTAAAACAAGCAAAGGTCTACACGATTGGGATTTTGAAAGCTTATCCTTAAGTAGGAACAAGATATGGTGTGTGTGAGTGTGTGTGTGTGGGGGGGGCTTTCTTTGTCTTTGCAGGTGAAATTCTTTTTTTTTTTTTTTAAGATTCTACCTATTTATTCATGAGGGACACAGAGAGAAGAGGCAGAGACACAGGCAGAGGGAGAAGCAGGCTCCCCACAGGGAAGCGCGATGCAGGACTCAATCCCAGGACCCGGGATCACGCCCTGAGCCGAAGGCAGATGCTCAACCACTGAGCCACCCAGGCGTCCCACAGGTGAAATTCTTAATCCTAAATGCCGATGACATGTAACTAACATGAAATGGTAGCAATTTTAAGATTGTAAAGAAAAATGTAGTTTTTGCTTTGAAATTATTTCCCAGAGAAGACAGATTTATGTTGAAGTCAGCTAAATTCTTCTGGGGTGCTTTCAGGACAAGTCAGAATAACCCAAGGATGAGCCATCATGGACTGGAAAGGAGCATATATCTGAGACCTGACAGGAATCCTGAGGTGAAGGTGAGTCTGGACACCCACTTTAAAACAATAGCAATTTGCAGCTCTGCTAATTATTGGCTCTTGGCTCATGCCTATCTTTTACCCTTAGAATTACTAAGTGAAAAGGTATTGTATTGAAACTCTGGCATAATAGGAGGGAAAATTTATGGAGGATTAACTTTCTTTCATCTTTTTACCTTTTAAATAGGGGAACAAGTCTAACAACCTGAATTAAAAGGACATGCCTTTAAAGACTTTGAAGTTTTTCTTTGCAAACAGTGTTGAATTTATTTGAACTGTTAGCTTTCAGAGCAAAAGCCTAATTAGCAGCCGATGATTTCCTTATGCATTCCTTGCTCTTTGTGAATGATTATACAGTATCTGACTGGGAGTGGGGGCAGGACAACTTCTTTGGAATATTAATAAATGTTGATGAGCTCACATAAGTGACAGAACAATTTTTTTTCAATGACTACAGCGTTTTCTTTCTGCACTCTGGAAGCATTAAAAAGCTTAGGATGGTGATAAAGTTAATGGAGGCGGGGGCGGGGGGGGGGGGAGCGGAGAGGGTGGAATCCAAATAATAACCTGATCCTAAGATGTCTGCATCTTGCGAGCACCTGGGTGGCTCTGTTCGTGAAGTGTGTCTTCCTCTGGCCCAGGTCTTGATCCCGGGAGGTCCTGGAATCCTGGCTTGGTCCTGCACCTGCCTAGCCACCCCCTCCCTCCAGGCCTCAGCACCTTGGCTCCGCTCTAGCTCAGCAGGTAGCATGCTTCTCCCTCTCCCTCTGCCCTTCCACTTCTGCTTGTGCTCTCTCTCTCTCTCTCTCTCTCTGAAATAAATAAATAAAATCTTTTAAAAATATGTCTGCATCTTGGTGCTATTTAAATTCGGTCAAATGCTTTCTGATTTGTGGGCTTTCTGTTAGCCTCTGAATGGACAACAAAATCAGGTGTAAAATGTTTTAAAATAGCTAAAGTTGTCTATAAGTTGTCTTATAGAAGCCACCAGTTCTGATGGCCACCTGACCTTCAGAACACCTTCCTTGATTAAAAGTGTACTCTGCACCTGGCATAGAGCAGCCTCCTTTCCTATCCCAGCTGGGCCACTTGTCCACTCTCCCACCCCATCAATTTTCTGGGACTCAATTTCCTCCTTTGTGCAATGGGATAGGCATGGGGGAAAATTCAGGATGCTAGGTCTGGGGGAGTGGCATAGGATTGTAGGAGATGTTTGCTCTACATAGTTTTGCAAGGCTTTGCATCAATTTTATTTTACTAAGAAGCAAGACAATATTTGGATTAAAGGTAGCGAAATGTGTATGCAGTCTGACTCACATTTGTAGGGTGATATTGTGAGAGCTCTTACCTGGAAAGTTGCTGTCATCATGACTGTAGGCAAGTGAGAAGACCTATCTGGGCTCATCTTCTCTCATGGTAAAATGAGGTGTTTCCAGCTCAGATCTCTCTATAGACTGACACTCGAATCTTGAAAATCAACCAGTTGCCTCAGGCAGAGGTGGGCTCTGGAGAGCAGGAAAGAATTGGGAATTGTTTCCATTGGCTGAGATCAGAAAGGGAAGATTCAACACACCTGAGGCAGGGAGTACCTCCTACGTGACTGCCTGATACCACGCTCTCCTTGTGTTCTCCATGGGTTGGAAGCCCTATGTACACATTCTCGTACAGGCTGGGTAAGCCAAGACAAGATCGCTTTTGCTAGGCTTGGACACCTCACTGCTAGGCCCGTCAGCACTGGGTGTGGCTTTCATTCTCCAGATTTTCTTTCCTGCTTGGTCATCCCTCATCTCCCCCTCATATATGTGCATGTCAAATCTTACTGTTCTGAACTTTTTTGCTGTGTGTAACATTATTTTTTTAAATAAGTTTTTATACTTTGGAGTAATTATAGATTTACAGAAAAGTTGCAAAAATAGTACAGAACAAAGTATTCATGTATTCCTCTTATCAACTTGCCTCATTGTTAACATCTGTGTGTGTGTGTGTGTGTGTGTGTGTGTGTGTGTGTATTCATTCTGCTTCATTTTATAGGTACTTAGTATTTCAATGCCAGATGCTTTTCTGGCTATACAAATCTCACCTTAAAATGTTGAGACACATCAGGTAATGCATGAATTTTCCATTCTGTAGGATCTTAGGGCAGTCTCTGCCTTCTGCCTTCATGCCTGAGAATTTTCCTCCCCTCTGTTCTGCACTAGATTTCTGGTTCCAAAAATCTCTGTTTCTCTCTTCCTTGACTTGCTAATTCATCAGTTTTAAAAATAGATTTCTGAGAAAAAAATACATGGCAAATAAAATGCTTTAATATGTCTGTGTTCTAGCCTCACATTTATTGATAAGTTGGATGCATATAGAATTTTCCTTCCATTCCAGCATTGCTGTTGGGATGTCCAAGGCCATCCTGATCACAATTTATTTTTTTATTTTTTATTTTTTACAACTTTTTATATGAGGTCTGTTTGTGTTTATTTTTTCTTTCTGAAAGTGTACAAGATATTTTTGTTTTCTCCAGTTTTTCCTCCCATATATATCCCTCCTTAATACAATCTGTTCATGTTCCCTGGTTGCAATTTTTATCTTAGTTAGTATTAGTTTTTTTGGGGAAATTTCTTTCCCCTGCAGAGTTTTTTATTTCTTCCAAATTACGTTTTTTTTTTCTTTTGTTTTGATCCCTTTCTCTCTCCATCTCATTCTGTCTCTCTTTCATTCTTTAATGATAAATCCTTTCCTCAGAGGCTTAGTAATCCTGGTTGTATGCTTATACAGGGGGAAGCTAAAAAGTGGTTTGGAAAACAGCATGGCATGGAGGTTCTGATGCCTGAAGTCCCTGCTGATAGGAGCTGGGTCTGGGCTGATGAATTGTATAATCTCTAATACAAATATTTTTGTATTTATATGGGTAGGTCATATTCTCTGGAGAAGACAGAAGACAGTGATTCCCGTCTTCTGCCTGGAAGGGGAGCCTATCTGCCAGCACCTGGGAAGCTGAGCTGGGGGAAAGGAATGGCCCTCAGCAACCACATCCCCCCCTCACAGGGTTGCAAGCCCACCTTCATACCTGGTACTGTCCAGTCCAGAGACTCGGTCTTAACTCTTCTTTAGAAAACCAACCTACAGTTTTTGGCACTGGTTGGGTAGGCAGTTGGTGATTGGATAGTTGCTGATGTAGACTTTCAATCAGTCATTTTTCTTTAAGGTCTCCTTTTCCCTCTAACTCTCAGAGGCCCCTAATGGGGGCATTCTGGTGGCCTTGAAAGATTCATATTAATAGATCAGTTCGGTTCTTACCTGTCTTCATAGGATTCCGTTGTCTTGGACCTGCTGATTTGTGGCTCATCTGCCTGCTTTCTAGCATTCATAATTACTGCTACCTCCTCTCTGTTTTCTCCTTTCTTGTGGATTTCTGCCTTAACAAAATCTGATTTCTGTCATTTTAGTGGGATTTGAACCAAAAGGAGATGCACACACACCACCTGCTATCTTGGCCTCCGTGTTGATCCTGTTGTAATTATCATTACTACCTTCTGCTCTCCCTGTCTTTGCCTTTCACTACTTTCCTGTGACAAAGGCCCACATTCTAGATAAACTGTCTGTGAATTACAGATGTCAAAGCATTCATCCAACAGAAATTATTCTGATTTCTTCATTTTAATGACACAGAGACCAAGGAAGAGAAAGATTAAATGATTTACAGCAGGGCCAACAGTCCACTGTCTTCTGCTATTCACCGTATCTCCATTCCAATGGCCACAGCTACTGCAAGGCCCACCACCACACTTACATTCCAAAGGATGGTGCTTGCTGTCAATAGGGTCAAAAGCTCTTATAACAGAATAACCCCACAACAAAGATGTTTTCAGGCGATCTTGGCCTAGTGGAATAATACAGCATGGATCCTGGAAAGGCCAAGGTCAGCTGTGGTTTGTTGACTTGTTTCAATAGTATCCTACTTCTGAGGGTGATGGTGAAGTACTAAGAAAAATAGCATTTAAAACATATTATAGGGGATCCCTGGGTGGCTCAGTGGTTTAGCGCCTGCCTTTGGCCAGGGCGTGATCCTGGAGTCCCGGGATTGAGTCCCACGTCGGGCTCCCGGCATGGAGCCTGTTTCTCCCTCCTCCTGTGTCTCTGCCTCTCTCTCCCTCTCTCTCTCTATCACAAATAAATAAATAAATAAATAAATCTTACAAAAAAATATTATAGGGCAGCCCAGGTGGCTCAGTGGTTTGGCGTGTGCGACCTTCAGCCCAGGGCTTGATCCTGGAGACCCGGGATCGAGTCCCACGTCGGGCTCCCTGCATGGAGCCTGCTTCTCCCTCTGCCTGTGTCCTGCCTCTTTCTCTCTCTCTCTCTGACTCTGTCTCTCATGAATAAATAAATAAAATCTTTAAAAAAACCCCAGCATATTATAGAAGAGATCACTTTGTAGTCGTACCTATTACAGTATTATTTTAATCTGATCATTAATGCTTCTCTAGGATTCCAACTGAAATTTGTATATGTGCTGCCGAAGCGAGCCCTGAAATTTGTAAATAGTTTTGTATTCTTTCACACTTGGAACTACTATTTATGTTTTGGCATCTAAAAAAAGCATTCAGTTTATGTGAGGTTTATGCTTTCCTTTATTTCTACCTGAAGCTTAGAAACCTTTCGAGAACTCTGAGGAAAAGAAAGAAGGTATCACTCAAATTCAGAGTGATGTATCTTTGGTGATTTTACATCCACGTCATATGTTGAAGCAGAATTTCCAGCCTGTGCATTTATTCCTATAGTGGATAAGTTAAGCTAGTAAAATGAAAGCAAATAAGAAAAACAGGAAGGAACATGAATCAGGAAACAGAAAAGTATATAACATTTATCGGGCACTTGTTATATGCTGGCATTTTCCTATACCTCAGCATAGGCTCTGGAGTTCCACATTTCCATGTGGAAATCCAAGTCTTTGCCCTTCATTTTTTTTTTTTTTTGTTGTTGTTCAACAAAAACCTTAAAAGGCTTATACATGAGAATGTAATGTAAGAAATGTCCTAAGAGTTTCCTGAGAAGAGTATTATTAATATATTAGATAGCAACAATCTTCAAGGAAATGAAATCTGCAATTTGCATTTACTATGACCTTATACTTTGTTAGAAGTTACTGTGAATAAATACACATAGATGGTTTATCCTCATTATTCACATATTCACAGAATCTGTATTTGAGAATTTATGTACTTGTGAAAATTGACTTGCAACCTCAAGATCAATACTTACTGCACTTTGCCAGTCGTTCAAGGACAGGCGCAGAGCAAGACGAATCTGAGTTGCTGGGCTGGCATGTCCCCAGCTGAGGTGGAACAAAGCAGCGTTCTGCTTTGTCATAAACAAGTGCCTTTTTCTCCATCTATTTAGTGACACTTTTCCCACATTTTTGTTGGTGATTCCACTGTTTATTTTTCTTTTATTTTTTTTAAAGATTTTATTTATTTATTCATGAGAGGCACAGAGAGAGAGAGAGAGGCAGAGACACAGGCAGAGGAGAAGCAGGCTCCACGCAGGGAGCCAGTCGCGGGACTCGATCCCAGGTCTCCAGGATCACACCCAGGGCTGAAGGCGGCGCTAAACCGCTGAGCCACCGGGGCTGCCCGATTCCCCTGTTTAAAATGGCTTCCAAGTTTAGTGCTGAAATGCTGTCCAGTGTTTTTGAGTGCGGGAAGGCTGTGATGTGTCTTAAAGAGGAAATATGTGCTATAGAAGCTTCTATTAGGCATGAGTCATGATGCTGTTGTCATGAGTTTAAGTTCACGATCAACAATGTATATTATTAAACAGAAGAACACATAAAAGAGACATAAAACAAGGTTATGTATATCCATCAGTTGCTGAAAATGTGACCAGAGACTGGAAAGAAGCTAATCCTGCATTTCCCTAGGAGCAACTACAGTATTCGCTACTTCCCTGTCTACAGTGACTTTACAGAACACAACTGCTGGGAGTAATGAAAACTGGTGTGTGTGTGTGTGTGTGTGTGTGTGACATATTAGACATAAATAAACCTATCTTCAAGGAAAATAAATTTAACTGAGAAGGTAAAATATAAGAATAAATAAAGACAATAAAAATGGAAGTATTTGAGTGACAAGGTAAGGAGACTAAAACAAACTGACCGTTGGAGAATGAGTTAACTTAGGGAACTAATTCTTGGTGTCCAAGTAGAACTCTTTCCCAACAAAATGAAGCAATGATACCACTGGTTGGCTGCTCTTTGCTTATTTTTCAGTACAAACAAAACTGTCTTTAAAACAAAATAAACACTATAAGGGAAAGGAGGGAAACTGAGTGGGGAAAAATTAGAGAGGAAGACAAACCATTAAAGACTCCTAACTCTGGGAAACAAAGGATTGCAGAAGGGGAGGTAGGTGGGGGGATAGGGTGACTGGGTGATGAGCACTAAGGAGGGCACATGACGGGATTAGCACTGGGTGTTATACTGTATGTTGGCAAATTGAATTTAAATTTTAAAAAAGGGAAAAATAAGAATAAATGTATCCATACTAATTTTATATTAAGACTCTTCCTGGTTGAGCAACTTTGCCCATTTTCTTCAGGTAGCAATACCATGTTTCTTTGATCTCTTCCTGTAATGTAGGCAGTGCCATGAAAACTGCTACTTAGTGCCATTTGTGCTGGTTCATATGTTCCCTGAGAGCGACAGATGGTTCTGTTTGTAATCTACATCTAATCTGTATCTCTGCCAAGTTTCAATTCTTGCTTTTCATATTTAACAGTGGACCAAAGTGTTCCATTGGCGTGTTTAAAACCAAAGTTTGTAGTTATCAGATGAGAAAGTGAAGTTAAAATGGTCATTCTCAGAGGAGAGAGACTAGCATCAGTTTGACTTTTTCTAACTTTTGACATGCTGTTGAATGCCTGAAGTGACTTCAGAAATTCTAGCCGAATTTTGGCCAAGGATTGGCTTCCCCCAACTTCTTTCTCATTTCTCATGCCCGGACCCAGAGAAGGTAGAGTCTCTAGCCTAGATATGATGTTAAATCGAGTCCACTAATTCATGGTTTCCCAGACTAGATCAGCGACCCATAGGTTTTGTTCATGGGGGAAACTATAAATTGTTTATACTTTTTACTTTCCTCTTCCTCTTCCATATTTGGTGCTCTTACAGTATTTACCCAGAAGCACATCTCAGGTCCCTTTGCTTTGTTGTTTCTTCTGCTTTCCAATCCCCTCCCCTCTCTCTCCCTTTCCAGTGCATTGATCAATCCAAGGCCTTTAGATTGGAAATTAATTCCGGGTTTCCTTCAGGTTTTCTTTGTGCCCCCAATTTCTCTACTCAGACTCCTCAACTCTTTCCAGTTAATTCTCAAAGTCATCCTTTTAGGTGAGAATCCATTCGCATCTCATTTTATCTTAGCTAGGATCACTTTGTCTTAGCTTTAACTAGGGCATTCATCTCTTAGACCCATAGGTAGTATGAGAGAATTTAGAACAGCTTATCTAAGTTTGGTTATTGTTAAATGCCCTTGGCTTCAGTAGGCATGGTAAGAAGAGGAAGTTCATCAGCCACAGAACAATGAGCAGGTGGCCTTGGCAAGAACAACCTACGCAATTATACGTTTTCTTGGTGGTTGGCTGCCATTATGTGAATTTAGTGTTCTAACAGTAGACTAATCCAGTTACTCTAAAAAAGCACCAAAAACTGTAAAAATAGTCTATAAAGAAAAAAAAAAAAAAGGAAAGATCCTTAAAAGTATAAGGAGTGAAATCACTATATTCAACTATCACATTTTACAAATAATTTGTCATTTACAACTCAGTTGACCCTTGAGCAACATGGGCATTAGGGGCACTGACCCCATGCATAGTAAAAAATTCAAGTATAATTTTTGGCTCTCTTAAAAATTAACTACTAATAGACTACTGTTGATTGGAAGCCTTACAGATAACATAAGTAGTAGATTAACACATATTTTATGTTATATATGTATTATGTACTATATTTTGATAATAAGATAAGCTAGAGAAAAGAAAATGTAATTAAGAAAACCATAAAGAAGAGCAAATACACTTATAGTACTATACTATATTTACTGAAAAAAATCCATGTATTTGTGGACTCATGCAATTCAAACCCATGTTCAAGGGTCAGCAGTATTCTATGGTATGGATATACCACCATTTGTTTGTCTCTTTAGCTATTAGTGGACATTTGAGTTGCTCCCTTTTGGAGCTACAGACATAGTTTCTCAGCCTGGCCACTACTAACATTTTGGGCTGCATAATTGTTGTGAGGGACTGTTCTGTGCACTCTAAGATACTCAGCAGAATTTCTGGTCTCTCCTCGTTATTTCGTTATTTGCCAATAGCACCCTAGTTGTGACAGCCAAAATGTCTCTAGATTCACCAAATACCCCTGGGAAGCAAAATCACTTCCAATTGAGAACCCCTGGGTGGCAAGTGCTACTGTAAAGAATCAGGTCGAAGACCGTGTTGAACATATGCTCTGATTTATTTTGGATAAATATAGGAGTGGAATGGCTCAGTCATAGACGAGTATGTATAGCTTTTAAGAAAATCTGTTAAATGGTTTCCAAAGTGGTTGGAAGTCCCCACTAGCAGTGTAAGAGAGTTCAAGTTCCTCATCATCCTTGCCAACACTTACTTGGTCAGTCTTTTGCACGTGACACATTCTAGTAGAAGTGAAGTGGTATCTTTTGTGGTTTTATTTAGCATTTCCCTAATGACTAACAATATGGGACATCTTCAGGTCCTTATCTTCTCTGGTGGAGTCTCTCGGGGATCGTTATCCTCCACTGCCTGATGGCCAATGTCTTGAGATGCATTGTTTCATATGTTTTGTCCAGTTTTTCAGTTGTCTGGTTGGAGACTAGATCTGGTCCCAGATACTCCATCTTGCCTGGAAGCAGTATTCTTAACACCTGCCCTTACATGTTTTTCTAGTTGTTACAGTCACAAAACCCTCACTGCTACCATTTTCTCTTTTTCCTCAATTTCCAATCTTTAGACCTTCAATTCTTTTGCTTTTGACTTTGAAAGTTAGTTTGCTTAAGGAAGAGCTTATACTGTATGTTTCCTTTTCTAATCCTTCTGCAGTACCCTTTGCTACTGCATCTTTACACATTTCCATGGTGCCTAAATCAAGTTCACAAATTTTAATTTAGCAATCAGGAAGGCTAAAAGGATGAAGATGACACATGGGACAGATGGACAGAGATTGAGGGTGCCATTTTATTTCAAGCAGAGTTTTACTTCTGGTGTCCTTAAAAGTTACCTGGCATAAAATGAAACAGCTGATACAATGGGCTTTATCAAAATTACAGTAAGGCCAGTAACAAATTGAGAGAAAATATTTGCAACACATACAACTTTATATACAACGTATGCAACTTGATAATAATGATGATCAAAAGATTTGAAAGTACTTTACAAAAGGAGATGTAGGAAAGGCCACTAAGCACATAATAGAGGCTCTTTCTCCTTTGTCACCAAGAAAATGAATATTAAAACTACTTTGATACCTTCCTAGTCCTCTAGAATGGCTGTTATTAAAAGGAGGGACAACGCCATGTATTGGATAAGATGAGGAGGAACTAGAACTCTTGTGTAGTGCTGTTGGGAATGCAAAATTGTTTATCCACTTTGGAAAGTATAATGTATGATTTAGTTGATATGAAATCCTAGAAACGGCAAAAACTTCAGTGATAGAAGGCAGAGAGGTGTATGATGATAGTGACACAATTGTAATAATTGCCAAAATTCATCATACTTTATACTAAAAATGGGGAAATTTTGTTGTATGTAAATTATACCTCAATAAAGGTTGGGAGGAAAAGTGAGCTGGTGATGTTTCCATTTGGAAAGATAAATGGGAAATCACTATTTTCCCTAGTAAATGATGTCGTAGTGCAGCTTCTGATCTGCCACCTAATTTAATGTTTTGGCTCCTTTGTGCCCTGTTACTTTTTTTTTTCAAAAATAGTTTCAAGAAAATAATATAAAATCTTTGAAGTACCTTCAATTTTTTAAATGAAAATGTTATAAATACCACACAAATCACTACAAACATGCGATAAATCCAAACCAAACTTGCAAATATATGACTAACAATTTGTGCTGGGAGATGAAGATAGACTACTGAGTCCATATATTTTACTGCCTTTACTTTCAAGATGTGTGCTATTGGACTGTGATTTAGTTGCTTGAGTGAAGCACTGCAAACATAAAGAAAGAATGCTATTAAAAATATGTACTTTCTTCATGGAGGAATATTAAAATCAAAGCCTAATTTGACAACTTAAATGCTGTTGGTCCAACAATAAGTAGTGGTGTGTTCAATAGTGACCTTTTTCCCTTGGGCCTTTGAAATCTGAGATCCACTTTGATTCTTTGAGCCAAAATGTCCATGAATGGAAATATTGCCAGGATCATGCTTTTGGAACACGGGTAGTAAGACCATGGAAGCATAGAGGGAAGGAAAGGCCTTAAACTGTAAATCTCAGTGGGCAGAGGGTTTTTTCAAGCACATTTTTTGGGACATCTCGTGCATTCCTAAACTGCAGTTTGTTGCATTGAGCCAGGTTTACAGATCTTATATCCAGTAATGGCACCCTGGTGGACACTGGGGGTGTGTGTGCCTGCATTTGAATATTAGAACAGTCTCTATCTTTTCCTTCCACTTTTCTTTCTTAAGCTTCATTTGGCTTCAGGGCCTCCTACCTCCTGATTTGAGTTTGGAACACATTGACCTTTCTCTTTTTCTCTGTAGTAGATATGTCAATTTCCTCAAAAATCAGATATTTTCTTATTTACATATTCTCATAAGCGATAATAAAATATCTGGTAAAAGCCAGTTTTTTGTTTTTGTTTTGTTTTGTTTTTACAAAAGTATGTCATTGGTATGTCCTGAAGCATTTGCTGAATGTAGATACAGGGGCCCATATAGGATGGATTCTCTGGAACCAGGGCTCAGAAGTTGGACTGTTTGAATAATGGTTCTGTTATTGCTTCTGTTCTTACCAGATACATGACTTCAAGGCAGTACATTAACCCTTCCGAGTCTCAGTTTCCTTATCTTTAAAATGGGATGAATATCTTGCAAGACTGTTGAGAGTATTAAATTACTAAAGGAAATATTGTATCTAAAGTCCCAAATATCCCTTAAATTTGCCACAAAATCTATAACATCCTAGTCTCTCATCTGCCACATGCAAAGATCACCACCCTGGCTTTCTCTCTGGTCCCTGGGACCCTGTTGTACATATAAGCCAAGCAATGGACTGAATTTCTGCCATTGGCTCTGCTTGTTCTTGGCTTCCCTGCTTGTCTGGGTTGAAGCTGAGCTGGGCTGGACCCACCAGAAGTGGTGCCTCAGCCTGGCGAGCCTCTGGAGTGGTACCTGGAGCTTCTGCTCGGTGTAGGCCACTTCTCTGCTGCTCTGTGGATCTCTGGAGGGAGGGCATCTTCAGCAAATTACCAGGAATAATGCATGCTCCCTGGTATTGAATCTGACCCAGAGAGCCACACCTTTCCTCCTTTGTGACTCTCAGGTGCCCTGCTGTTCCTGTCACTGTTCTCTTGTCTCCATTTCCTCAGGTCCATGAGACTGCTGAATGCCAGGACCCAAAGTATGGAAGTCACCTATGTAGGTGTATTCCCATGGGGTTCTTGTAAAGATCAGGGGATGAAATAGACATGCTCATTTAGCTGTATCCAACAACTAGTAATCACTGCACCGAGAGCTGAGGAATCAGTGGTGGACAAGATAGATTTGGTAAATACTCTTGCAAAGCTGGCAGCCTAGTGGCAATAGATGAAATTAATGCATTATTAGCCAGGCAAATAAAACAATGTTCTGTAACATCTAAATAGATTGATTGGTGGATGTGACAGGAGGCTTCCTACAGGAAAATAAGGAAGACTACCTGATGGAGAGGGATGGAGAAATCCAGACAAAAGGAACAGTATGTGTGGAGCCTGAGAGATATGGAAAATCAATGTGTTTAAGAAACTGGATAAGTAGGGACACCCGGGTGGCTCAGTTGGTTAAGTGTTTGTCTTTGGCTCAGGTCATGATCCCATGGTTCTGGGATCAAGCCCTGCATTAGGCTCCTTGCTTAGTGAGGAGTTTGCTTCACCCTCTGCCCCTCCCCTCCATTCATGCTCACCCTCTAGCTCTCACTCTCTCCTTCAAATAAATAAATAAAATCTTAAAAAGAAAGAAAGAAAGAAAAGAACTGGAAAAGCACTAGAGTAGGGGCAGTGAAGGCAGGTGTATCCTTTCAGTATATGCAGAAGGGAGAAGCCCCTGAGAGGAGAGAAGGGTGTAAAGAGCAAAAGCCCAGGCAGATTGCTGTGGGCTGGAGGTCAAGGGTGGAGAACCCTGGAGTGTGGTGATGGAGCGAGCACAGCCTCCATCAGAGTGTTTGCTGGGGCTGAGCTTCTGGTGATCTCTTGATGGTGGTGGAACACAGAGCCCATACTACAGAGCAAGTTAACTTTTCTATTATGGCTCAAATTCAGCAGTCTTTTGCTTTCCTTCTTCAAAGCATGCTGGATGGAGTTGTCTCCTACTTTCACTGGCTCTTCTGCTACACGTTGTCTCCCCTTAGATTCCTCTGCTATAAAGTTATAAGGAAAGCACGTGCAAAAGAAACAAGGGGAATATTCTGACAACATTTTGCATTACCTGTGTGTTTGCTAGGTTAACAGGATGCTTTTGGATGTAGAAATTTTTATTTTGAATGATAAACAAAGATGAACAATTTTAAATGAGGAGATGATGGGATCTACCTGCCCAGCTCTCTTGTTTCTTCAGGGACAGCTGACACATGCATGTCTGGCAGACAGATTCCAGTGACAACTTGTTTGGTTTTGACCTCTAGAGTGATTGCTTTCCATTTTGAATTCCATCATCTTTAAAAACCAAGTGCCATTCTACTTTTAACAACATTTCAGTTGTACATAAATATAAAACATCCACGTGCAAGTTGACAAGTAATGAATTATACAACACCCATAAAAATATCACCCGGGCTGAGATATAGGACATTGTCTGTTCCCTGGAACCCTCACACGTTTCCTCTTCCCCTCAGAGAGGTAAAGACAGCATTGTATGGTCCTTGCTTTTCTTTTATAATTTTTACTACTTATAGTTGTAGCCCAAATATTATAATTTCATTTGGCCCATTTTTTGCAGTTTAAGTAAATGGGGTTGTTGTGCATGTATTTATTTATGTCATTGCTTCTCTTTTTTTTTTTTTTTTTTTTTTTTTTTTATGTCATTGCTTCTTTTGCTTATTCTGCATAGGATTTGATCCATGTGGTAAGAAGCTATGGCTGTTCATTTTTATTGCTCTATTCTATTTGTGTTAAACATCCTAATTTGTTTATCTGTACTAGAGCTGATGCTATTTAGCTAGTTTCCAGTTTTTCAAAACATTTTTCAAAAGTTTTCAAGAATTTCTGTTTTTTTTTTATGATTAGAAATAGGCTGTGATGAACACTTACATGTGGCCCTGTGTCTGTGTACAAGTTTCTCCAAGCAGTATCTAGAGGAGTGTCATTGATGGATCACCCTGTGTGCATATTTCCTACAGTACAGGATAATGCCAAACTTTTTTCCAAAGAGGTTTTACCAACTTACACTCTCACTAAATGAATAAATATTCATTGATCACCTACTGTGTGATTTAGTCTGTAGGGGAAAAAAAAAATGGACAAAACAAAATCCCTGAGCTCATTATGCTTATATTCCCACGGATAGTGACAAATAATAAATAATGACAAAATATTTCAAATGGTTAAAACAGTAAAACAGTAACCCCTAGCAAGAATGAAGAAGGTGAGAGTGGGGTGCTCCTTTAAATATGGGGACTGGGATGGACTCTCTCCCTCTCCAAGCAGGTCGAGGTTAGACCTAAAAGATTGTGCTCTTATATTTGGGTTTAATTTACATTTCCTTAATTACTAATGACATGGTTATCTTTTCCTATACTTTCTTCGCTATTTGAATTTCTCTTTTCATGAAGTGCCTGGCAAGCCTTTTGTCTATTTTTGTATCATATTCATTTATTGTTGATTCATTGGGAACATTTCACTCACTTAATGGTATCTTTATTTAAATTTTTTTTTTTTTTTTTTTTTTTTTTTTTAGAGAGAGAGAGAGTGCACACACACAAGTGGAGAGGGACACAGGAAGGAGACAGAATCTTAAGCAGGCTCCATGCTCAGCACAGAGCCCGTCATGGGGCTCCATTTCACAATCCTGAGATCATGACCTGAGCTGAAATCAAGAGTTGGACACTTAATCAACTGAGTCACCCAGATGCCCCTCTTAATGGTATCTTTTGATGAATACAATTAAAATTAGATTTATTCATATTTTCTGCATGAAGCTATAATAATTGTTGGTTTTTTTTCTTTAGCTTGGTTTCCTTTTGTAATTCCAGTGCTTGGATGTATCAGCTCTGCCCAGTAGGAGGTCCATGCTTTGGATGTCAGAATGTGGGCTTCCAGAGATGGGCCTGGGTCACTGAGCTTATATCCTGATTCTTTCTCATTTTTCCAAGGAAAATGCCCAATGGTGCATTCATGCTTCCTGAGCAGTTGTGTAAAGGGTGTCACACACCACATACTGTCTCTGGCATCTAGGCCATAGTGGAGGCTGTTCTGGGAATACATTTCCTTTGTGCTGTTATTTGTCTTCCTAACTTTGGAAGATGGCCACCTACCCTAGAGTCTGTCTTAGTGTCTGTCCCCAACTTGAGCTTGAATTAGGGTTCCCTCAATGATCTCCCTTTTGTGTGCATTCTATGCCTTTTACAAGCAGTAATATCTTAGAAAAGGAGTGCTTGTATTAGCACTCTCTCCTGTGTGTTCCACGAGGATCAGAGCAACTGACTAAACCTTTGGAGCCTGCGCCTAGCAGAAGAGTGAGCCCCCATAGACACACAGTCAGTGTTTGTTGATCCGGAAATTAAGTCTGAAAAGTATTGTCAGGGTCATCAGTCTAAAGAGTTCTGTTGGCTGACTACATTTTAGACAGGTCATAATTGAAGTGAGAACTTTCTCTAATATTAACTCACAGTAGGATTTCTTCCCCAGCAGAGAAGGGCTGACTTGAGGGTGGGTGGGATAAACAAGGGACACTTGGAAATCTGCTAGGATAACCAGAGGCCCTCAAAGCCAGCTGTGGATACTGGGTAAAAGGCCACAATCTGATCCTCTGAGCAATCTCTGCCCCGTGTCCCAGGGGAAACAGTGACTTCACATTTTGGGGAGACTAGCAAAGCCTGGCAAGGGCTATGAGTGAGCTCCTTGTGTGATTTGGATGAATTTGAAGCAGCCACCGTGTGGATTCTGTGCTATTCATGCTGTTTATCTTTTAAAAATAGGGCAGTGGTTACACAGCTGAAGGCTTGAGCCTGCCCAGCTCCCTGCAGGACTCTGCCCTGCTCCCAGGCTTGACGGCACTTCCTTCCTGACCTCGAGTGGCTTCCTGCTCTGGCCTTATCGCACACAAAACTTGACACTGCATTGGAATGCACTTCAGGTCCATACATGGAAATCTCTTGCTTTCTACACTTACAAACAACTGTCATCTACAAAACGCTTTCTTTATTTGCAGACTTACACTTTCTTTGCTATGGTAGGAGAGGATTAACACAACTCCAAAAGACATGAAAAAAAAAAATCCTACTTCCCATCTCCATCCCTTGTTGTCATCTGAAATTGAATTTTATTTATTTATTTATTTATTTATTTATTTATTTATTTATTTATTTATTTATTTTCTCATCTGAAATTTTAATCTTTTGTTTTATGAGCCAAGGAAATAAAGAATAAGTATGGCATACATGTGTATGTCAGCAACCGAGAAGTGGCAGGAAGCTACAGTGTTTATAGGGGCCTAGGAAAATAGCTTCCCACCTGTAGTGAATTATACTCTATCCAATTTCCTTCATTTTATTATGTCTCCAACTTAAAGAAGGAGGATGGGTAGTTTACTTGTGAATATTGTTATATGAACAAATAAACTGTCAGTACTGCCATCTTTGGCTTCCCTTGCGAATTTTAAGTGTTTTAATAATTACAAAGGCTTTTCTTTTTCTCATCATCTGAGATCTTCTGAGATCTTCTGATGCACCATTTTCCTTCTCCCTTAAAATTTCAAGGTAGCTAAGAGATCATTGTCACACAGAAAAGTAAAATGGGGCTCATAATATTTTTAGGGCTTAATTTTCTGAGCTAAGATAGTGCAACAGAAAGAGTATCAGGGAAATAGAACATTGACAGCGCTCTACTTTGCAATGCATTACATGAAATCTATTTTGAAAATCATTGAAAATTTGGTGCGGTGCTGATCTGGAAAATTCAAAGAGTTAATGGGGGAGAAAAGATGCTAAAGGAGGTGTCTGGAAAAAAAAGGAGGTGTCTGGGAGTGTCTTGATGTTCTAAATTCAACTGCTTTTCATGAGCTCATCAGCCTCCTTAAGATATTATGATCTTTTCCCTGGGCTGGGGGAATTTCCTCAGCTGTGATTAAAGAATGGGCTGGGCTGTGTCCTCAGAAGTCAGAGCCTTAATATTGGAAACATGAGCTCTCTTGGAACCCTTCCCGATTTCATTTCAGAGGAATTCCCCTCAAGGAGCAGCTCCATCCGTAGAAGGCGAGGACAGAGAAAGCCTTTTGAAATTTATTTCTTATTTTGAAAGTTGAAGTCTTTCTTTCCTCATTTTGGAAACTACTTAAGTAAGAGCCAGGGAAGATAGCTGGAAGTCTCTTCTTTAGGATGAGCAAATGAGACAAGGGAAGAGTCCTCAGGTGCACAGCCATCCTGAGCTACTTGCAAGTGGACACCACTTCAGTCATGTGAGGAGTGTGAAGAAGCCTGGTAGACCCCCTGGTGGGACAGCTGCTGGGGGCCTGGGGCTTTTACTGCTTCCTAAGGAACAAGGCAGCCTTAATTAAACCACTTGGTGTGCGCATAAAACTACCCTGTTGTATGTCATGAAGGAGTGGGTTATGACACAGAAAAACAGCGACTGACTTAGGGTTGGCTGTGAGGGGATGCTTTGCTGTGGAGGTGGTATTTACTTCCAGGGGGCAGGGCAGGTGGAAGAGAGGTGGCCCACCTGGCTGGGGAGGAGGGAAAGGTTGAGGGAGGGAGGTCTGTGGGTTCACACAGTGCTGTGAGTGTGGCCAGGCTGGAATGAGAGCCACAGTTGGCCAAGTTGATGGGCCTAGATCATTCAAGGCCTCCTGGGTCATGGATTTTGTCAAGAGAGTGAGTATGCCTGTGGGAGAGGGGCAAGGGAAGGAGGAGAGGCAGTGGGAGAGGGAGAGGGAGAATCTCAAGCAGACTCCTTGCTAAGCACATAACCTGATGCACAGCTCCATCTCAAGATGTTGAGATTGTGAGCTGAGTCAAAACCCAGAGTGAGACCCTCAACAGACTGAGCCATCCAGGCACCCCGAGTTTTGGACATTTTAAAGCTGTAAAATATGCATAACATATAATTTACCATTTTAACCATGTTTAAGCATACAGTTCTTTGGCATTAAGTATATTCCTGTTGTGCAACTATCATCAGCAACCATCTCTAGAACTTTTCATCACTTTAAATTGAAACTAAATCCATCAAATAACAATAACCCATGTTCCCCTCCCCAGCCCCTGGCAGCCATGATTCTCCTTTCTGTCTCTATGAGGTTGACTACTCTATATGTAAGTCATACAAGCTGATTCTTATAGTATTTGGCCTTTTGTGACTGGCATATTCCACTCAGTATAAGTTCTCAAGGGTCATCCATATTATGGTATGTGTCAAAATCTCCTTCCCTTTAATTTTTTTTTTTTTTTTTTATTCATGATAGGCACACAGTGAGAGAGAGAGAGGCAGAGACACAGGCAGAGGGAGAAGCAGGCTCCATGCACCGGGAGCCTGATGTGGGATTCGATCCCGGATCTCCAGGATCGCGCCCTGGGCCAAAGGCAGGCGCCAAACCGCTGCGCCACCCAGGGATCCCAAAATCTCCTTCCCTTTAAAGGTGAATAATATATTCTGTTGTAAGCATGTTACACATTTGGTTCATCCATTCATCTATGGGCGGATGTTTGGCTTTCTTGAGTAATGTTGGCCATGAATAGCATTACAGTGTAATAAGGCAAAACAGTACACAGCCAGATACAAATATCTGTTTGAGTCCCTGCTTTCAATTCTTTTGGATATACCCCAGAAATGAAATTGCTGGACCATGTGGTATTCTATTTTTAATTTTTTGAGAGACTGCAATTCTGTTCTCCATATCAGCTGTGTAGCATTTTATGTTCCCACCAGCAGGCAGAAGGATTCTAGTTGTTCCTCATCCTTGCCAACACTTGTTATTTTGTTTTCATTATTTTGGTGTTTTTTTTTTCTTTTTTCTTTGTTTTGGTTTTAATAATAGTCATCATAATGGGTGTGAAGAAAAGCTTGGAATTCTTAAGTTAGAAGCCATTGGATAATTTCAACAAGGAGTAGCACAGTCTTCTTTCTTTTTATTTTTTTACATTTTTTTTTTCATTTCCTTAAGTAATCTCTATGTCTAATGTGGGGCTTGAACTCATGACTCTAAGATCAAGCATTGCATGCTCTTTTGACTGAGCTAGGCAGGTGCCCCCCTTTTCCTTTTTCTCTTATTTATTTTAAAAAAGATTTTATTTATCTGACACAGAGAGCGTGAGCACAAGAAATCATGAACAGAGGGGGAGAGGCAGGCAGAGGGAGAGGGAGAAGCAGATTCCCTGCTGAGCAGGGAGCCAAACGTGGGGCTCAATCCCAGGACCCTGAGTTTATGACTTGAACCAAAGGTAGACACTTAACCAACTGAGCCACCCAGTTGCCTTCTACCCTTTTTCTTTTTAAGTGATCCCTCCGACAGTTTGATAGGGAATGGATCAGAGCAAGAGAGAGCAATTGGGCACTTGTTAAGAGACTGTTTTGGTGTACAGGAAGGACGGACAGTAGCATGGACTAGGGTAGCAGTTTTAAAAAAGAGAGATACACAGATTCAAGATATATATTCAAGATACACTGATTCACTCAGCCAGTGGAGGTGGCACAAAAGCTGCACTTAGAAGCAATACTTATTGGTCTTGAAAATGAATTGCATGTAGGGGTGGCTGAGAAAAAAGAGAAAGAGAGGAAGAAAATCAATAAATTCCTTTATTTTGGAATAAAGGACTGGCTGGGTGGTGGCACTGTTTTCAGAGATGAGGAAGACTAGGTGTGTTGGAAGGGAAGAGCACCAGGATTAGAAATCAAACACCAGTTCAATTTTCCAGAGACAGAAAATTGGATTTGTAACATGGAGATGGAGAAACCAACTCAGAAAGGTTAAGTAAGTAACTTAAGGTCACACAGCACAGAATGCAAGTGATAGAGTCAGGATGCAAACCCAGGACTGTCTGACTACAAAGGCTGGTCTTGTTCTTTCTGTGTTACTGCCTTCCAGTCAGAGCAGATCAGTCTCCAAAAATTTCCACCATTGACTACATTTATCTACTTTGGAAAATCTCTAGTAATAGAAGGGAGACACTACAGGCAGTAATAAGTGTGAAGTTTAGAATACAAACCTTGAAGAGCTTTTGAGAATAAATAAAACAACATATTTAAAATGTGATTAAAAAAAACACAGTTGAACAGAAAAAACTCTCTTAGAAATCATATTAACAGAGTATAATAAATATAGTTTCCTATTGCTAGAAAGCAAAGAACATATTTAATCTTCTTCCAAAGACTCTGGAGTCAAAGTTGGTGTTCTGTTTGTTTTTCTTATCTTTTCTAGTAATCTACACCCAACGTGGGGCTCAAACTCACAACCCTAAGATTAAGAGTTGCATGCTCTACTGATAGCCAGACAGGCACCCTTCAAGGCTGGTGTTTTAACCACACTACACAGGAGCACAAGTCTAGTAATTTATCATGTACTTGACACAGAGATATTTGTGCAGATGAAACAATGCTAACATGATAATCATGATGGACCAGAAGGGATGAGCATAAAGATTAAGAACAGAGGTTCTAAAATTAGACAGAGATGACTTTGAACTCACTTACTAGCTGTGTGTCCTTGGACTGGTTCTAGAACCTCTCTTACCTCAGCTTCATACAAGGAAAAATATGATACCTGGATCTGAGGGGAACTGAAAGATTAGACAGTGCATGTAAGGGACTTAGTTAATAAAAAATTTTGTTTTATTTTTAGACTTTATTTATATATTCATGAGAGACACTCAGAGAGAGGCAGAGACATAGGCAGAAGGAGAAGCAGGCTCCCCTGTGGGGACCCTGACATGGGGCTCCATCCAGGACCCTGGGATCCTGACCTGAGCCAAAGGCAGACACTCAACCACTGAGCCACCCAGGTGCCCCAGTTAATAAAGACTTTTAAAATTATTATTACAGTGACTGTTTAGTATACCTTTTATCTCTGGAGAAAGGTTGAACACCCTGTGTAAGGCTGGCTTGGTAATTTAGCTTGTGGGGTCTTGGAGTGGATGGGGATGACCACATTTATAGTTAGGAAATAAAATGGTACTTTCTTCCTAAATGTTCAGTTTTCTTGACAATTTAGTGACTTTTGGGGGAGGAGGGAGAATTTATTTATTTATTTGGCTCCACACCTAGTATGGATCCCAATGTGAGGCTTGAACTCATGATCCTGAGATCAGGACCCAAGCTGAGATCAAAAGTCAGACACCCCAACCAACAGAGCCACCCAGGTACCCCTGAAGATTTTATTTTTAAGTAATCTCTACTTCAAAGTGGAGCTCAAATTTGCAACCCTGAGATCAAGAGTCTCACAGTCTACCTGCTGAGCTAGCCAGATGCCCCCCTCAGGCTTTAGTGACTTTTTATCCATTGATATTTTATAAGATTAAATACATAACATTGAGAACAGATTAGGAAAACTCTGTTTTTCTACATATAATATACTCAATAATTAATGAATTCTGTGGCATCAGCTAATAACTTTATAGTTTTAAAGGCTTAGAATTCTTTAGTAAGGACAGATGGCATGTTTTCTGGAATCCTCCTTCTGGGGTTGGAAAAGTATAAGCCAAAAAAAGCACTGGATTTGGCCCCAGGTAGACCTTGGTTTGAACCCTAGTTTTGCCTCATAGTTAGCTGTGTGATCCTAGAGAAATTATTTAACTTCTCCGCACCTTTCTTCATTTGTAAAAGGGATGATAATCTCTCTCTCACGGCATGTTGTGAGTGGCATAAATTGCTTAGTTATA
The DNA here is from genome assembly GCF_011100685.1 of Canis lupus familiaris. Lineage (NCBI taxonomy): Eukaryota > Metazoa > Chordata > Mammalia > Carnivora > Canidae > Canis > Canis lupus. Next base: position 6,184,376 of record NC_049250.1, read on the forward strand.
ACCAAGTTCCTTTTAGGCTAACAATAAATGGTAGCTATTATTAATGATAGGCATCTTTAATTTTTTTTCTTTTCTCTTTCCTTCTTGTGCTATAGAAGATGCTTTTCTACTAGGTGAAAAGATACAGAAAAAATCGTTACTGAACACAGGCCATCAAAAGTCCCCTGGAATCTCTGAGAAACCAGGGATGTCTTTCCTGCTGTTGCATCCACTTCCTAACCATCCCGGATAAAGCTACAGATGGAAACGAAGAGTCCAGCTTATTTCTTATCACCACTCCTGTGGTTGCTTTCTTGAGTCTTCTCAGCTTTTTAAGGGGTTTGCTTTTGAAAGACTATCACAACCACAAGTTTCCCCTCACTCCACAGAGGAGAGAGACTTTTCCTGAAGAAAAGCATAGATGTTCTTTTGCTCACCTGGTAGCAGCTTGACCTTTTCTGACTCTCTTCTCTAGGTCCCAGCTCACTGCCTAATTTTTGGATTAAGGAGCAGAGGAGCATGAAGCAGATGCTGTCGTGATGTGGGTACTGATGCAGAGCAGTGTAGCTGGAAGGGAAAGGTCAACACTGCCTTTGAGAGCCAGTAGCTGGAGAAAGTAGGCACTGGCCTTCAAGGCAAATGGCAAGTTTAAAGTCACCATGGGTTACTAGGTGGCTAGATGTGGAGATGGGGCTCATGGAGGTCCTTGAATTGGTAGGCATCATGGTCGTCATTTGCATGGCGGTGAGAGGCAAGCAAGCACAGCTAGGATCTCCCATAAAGTGGCAGTGTGTGGGTAGGCATAGAGAGAATGCTGGGGAAGAGCAACTTGAGACTCCATTGTAGAGCTAGAGAAGAAAAAGGCAGTAGTGACAGTAGCAGATGAGAGTTCCTAAAAGGTAAAAATCCAACCAGAAAAGGGTCCAGGGTTACCATATTTGAGAGAAGCCCGTACTGGAGGTAGCAGGAGATTAGGAGTGGAGGGCAGGCCATGCACATGGTAGCTCCCAATAGCTGGTAGATCTTGCTTCAGAGACTGATGGAGGCTGGAAATCGGTTTTGGAGAATCTCCATCCTAATGCCAATTACCTTTGAACGAGTAAGCTCCCAAGCAGAAGGGCAAGAGCTTTATGGTACCTTAGTCCCTCCTTTTGAGAAAATGATACGTTGCGGAAACTATTAGCTCTTAAGAGATGAGTTGTTATTTCCAAGATTAAAGAAGAGATACACTATTTCAAAAGATTCACCCTTTCCTTTTTCTCTCTCCTTGTTTATATTGATGGTAAGGTTCATATAAGGAAACCCAGCCTCACAGCATTTTCCTTTTGAGGGTGTTTGTAATGTTAGTGTGTGCCAGAATGCCCGAGTTTATTAATATGCACTACACATTGTGTTTATTTCTGTTTCATCAAGATTTTGCCAGATTATGGCCTGTCTGTGCCTGATAGTGGCTGTGTTTGTGTATGAGCACAGGGTCATCTGATAACGAATTGTCACATCATGAGATTAAGTGATGTTTAAAATGGGTGTAAGCCAGAAGATTTTGACTCCCCGAGCACTTTCAGAAGGTCCAATCAACAAACGAAAGTTCAAGGTATCTTGGAAGAGGTCATTGATTACAGCCAATGTCTTGATCATTCTGGTCTTGTTCCTTCCTGCAGAGACACAATTAAGATAATGTTGTACAGTAGAAATTTTTCCTTATTGGAGGAAGGATACTTTTTTTTCAGAGGTAAATCAATGTAAAATCGATCTCCCTTTCTAGAAGATAAAAACCATTTGTTCTGGAAATTCACTCCATGAATTGTAGAAGAGTTGATGCTCTAGGGTGTGCATCAATTCCTGAGCACTGTTAATCAAGACTTTCCACGCCACATCCAAGGCTGCGGGGTAGGCTGGAGTGCGTGCACGTCTGTATCCCTGGTGCAGTGTGGTGACACTCAGTAAGTGCCTAATAAGACTGAATGGATGCTGCAAGTGAAGCCAGTTACTAGGCAGGAGTATTAACTAAAATGTAAATGTTGACTTGTAATACTTATATATATTTTTGTACTGATATGTAATCTATCTGATTGACGAGGGCTCTAATCAGCTATAAAACTTAATTAGTATGGAGAGTAGGGAAGAAAGTTTTGTCCGATAGGTAACACTCAGGAACAGTCACCCTCTACCCTGTGGCTTTTGTGCTCCAGAAAAAATTCCCAAATTAGTGTTTCTTTATCATTTTTTGGCCTTGGATTCTATACCTCCTTGGGGTATATCATTGTATTATAACTACTTTGAAATTTAAGAAAATGTGTAAAAGACATATATTTGTGTTCTCTTCCGTGAAGTCTGGTAATTTTAGTAATCCGCTGCCCTATGAGATACAAGGCAACTCTGCTTCCTCTGTGCACTGTTTTTTCTTCCTTTCTTTCAAAATAACCTGCCATCTTTCCAAAATAAACATGAAGGGGAAATACATTAGTGGGTATGTAATCACCCAGATATCTGTAGCTGCATGCCTCTAAAAAAATAGTAAAAATAAGATAGCCATCAGAAGTTTATTCTGGTTTTACAAGACTTGTTAGCATTCTTGTCTTTTCTTTATAAGGCTTTTGAAAAAAAATTTATATTCATGGGAAAAGGTTGCCAAAGAGGAAATTAAATAGCTGTATTCCTAGAACTTGTTGTCTCATAATCTCAGATTTCTAAGATTACAATTTGGGATGAACATCATCAAAAGAATTAGCATTCTAGAATGACAATATCATGTTCTATTTCTATTCAATATTTATGAAACCTCATTCAGATGATCTTAGTTATTACTAAGTTACATGATAACTGTGTAATCATATAATTATGTTGTAGGTTTTAATTATAAAATTCATATTTAATATTCATTTTTAGATACCCTGAATTTAAAGGTACTTTTAGGATTACTGTTATTTTTTTAAAAGATTTTATTTATTTATTCATAAGACACACACACACACACAGAGGCAGAGACACAGGCAGAGGGAAAAGCAGGCTCCGTGCAGGGAGCCCAATGTGGGACTCGATCCCAGGACTCTGGGATCACACCCTGCACCCAAGGCAGACGCTCAACCGCTGAGCCACCCAGATGTCCTTAGGATTCCTTTTAATCCTGAACAGTCTATGATGTTTAAGAAGCATTTGGAAAACTGGCTTGCTCAAAAGACTTCCTCCCATCTAATGAATCTAGTAAATAATTTTAGTATTTTCAATTTATGTTTTGAAAAATACAATGATCACTCTCCTCTTCCTCCTCCTTTCTCCTGTTTTGCTCCTTTTCTTCTTCCTTCTCTTCTTTATCTGCATTCTTTTCATTATCAACAAATATTTATTTAGCATATACTCTTGATACTGTGCAGTGGGAGTTCAAAGTGTTCAGATACTGTTCTTAGATCTTGATACAAGAAGCTGAACTAAGTGTCAAATCCTGACTCCATCTTTATCATCACCATGGCCAGGAACAGACCGTTAGGAGTATAACACATATTTTCAAGTAAAGATTCTGTTCTTCTGGAGTCTGTGATAATTTGTGGGGAGCTAAGCAAAACTATCTGTGTACAATCTACCGATCTAAGGAGAGAGGGTTTGCCAAACAATTTAACAGCATCATAAGATAACAATGTTTACCCCTCATAGGCAAGTCAACTGCTTTCACTCAGACACATGCTTATGAGGCCTGAGGATGCTAATGACAAATCATTTGTATTTTGTCTCTAAAGCTTACTTGCAAGCAGATTTTAGTAACCATAGGAATCCTAAAGTTAAAAACCAAATTAAACCAAATTAAAAAATTCTTCAGGTTAAACTGACTAGACCCCAAATTTCAAGTTATTGTGACAGTAGCACAAGGTGTATATAGACTCTCCTTTCCCTTTGAATGTCAATTTATTTCTACATGCTACAAGGGCCCCGTTGTTTACTCCCCTTCAGCCGAGACTCTGGAAGGAGAGCCCATGAGGGAAATCACAGTCAAGTTCCTCACTGGGTGAGAGGGGTCAGTTCGTGGCTGGAGGCCTTGAGAGTGGGATGGTGTTAGAAACATTCCTAGTGGCCCTGTATCTGAAGTGGATGATCTCTCCCACAATGGGGCTAGGGCTTGACTGAGCTGGAGATGGGGTAGGAGGGACAAGTATCCTCTGCCCAGGACCTAGGAATTCTACATTATAGTCCTCTTCTGAATAGTTGCAATGGCTCACCTCACTCAGCCAGTGGAGGTGGCACAAAAGCTGCACAATTAATAAAAGAGAAGAAAAAAAGAAAGAAGAGTGGGATGCAGGGAAGGAAGGAAGAAAGGAAGGAGGGATGGAAAGAAGGAAGGAAGGAAGGAAGGAAGGAAGGAAGGAAGGAAGGAAGGAAGGGAGGAGGAGGAGGAGGAGGGAGAGAGGAAGGAAGGAAGGAAGGAAGGAAAGAAGGAAGGAAGAGAAAGAAAGCACAGCAGCACCTGTTTCTGTGTACGTACCAATGTGGACCCAGTCTGGAAGGTTTCCTGTGGATGGATGGCCAATTGGCTTCCAACTCACTGTGCTGGGGTTCCTTGGCTGCTCCTCAAGCCATCAGACTCAATCCCCAGGAAACTAACTCATCCACAAATCACCGCTTTAGTTCACGGATTCTGACTAACGCTTTTGAAGATAAGGAAGAAAAGTTCAATCAAAACATGTAGCCACACTTCCTCAAGGCAGAGCTATGGAACATTTCTGACTGTACCTTGGAACTGGGCAAGCCAAAATGCCTAATTTTAATTAGAGTAGGAATGGTTGGTATCAATGGCGCTAATTCTTTCCCCCTTAAATTGCCAAGTAGGGAACTTTCAGTGTTGGAAGCAAAATCCCAGGCTACGGAGTCAGTCTGCCAGCATGAGCACTAGCTCGGAGACTTTGGGCTGGTTACTAAATGTGTGGCTCAGTGTTGAGACACCTATAAAAACAGAGGTGAGAATAGTGATACTTATGAGGTTCCTTTGCAGGGTCCAATGACTTAATATCTGTAAAGTGTTACAACAGTATTTATAACTACATGTTTTTTTTTAAATTCTCACAATAATCTTGTGGAATAACTAACAACAAATATTTTATAACAGCTGGGAAAGATTTGTTTTTTCCCAGCTTTATTAAGGTATGATTGACAAGTAAATGTTGTATATATTTAGATTGTACAGTGTCAGTTTTTTTAGCCTGTACAATGTGATGGCTTAATACACATATACTTCATGAAATAATTACCACAGTCAAGTTAATTAACAAACTCATCACCTCACCTAGTTACCATTTCTTTTGTGTGTATGGTAAAAACACTTGAGATATACTCTTTTAATAAATTTCAGGATACAATATAGTATTATTAACTAGTCATCATGTTGTACATTAGCTTCCTAGAACTTATTTTCCTTATAACTGGAAGTTCATACCCCTTGACCAACATCTCTGCATACCCCCTGACCCAGAACTCCCACCCATATCTCCTTGTAAACACTGTTCTAAGCTCTGTTTCTATGAGTTCAACATTTTTTAGAGCCCACATATAGGTTCAACATTTGTAGATCACACAGTATTTGTCTTTCTGTGTCTGGCTTATTTTACTTAGTGTAATGCCTTCAAGGTTCATCCATGTTGTTGCAAATGGCAGGAGTTCCTTCTTTTTTTATGACTAATATTCTATTGTATCTACTACCACATTTTCTTTACCATCCATCCATTGACAGACACTTAGATTGATTCCGTATTTTGATTATTGTCAATAATGGTGCAATGAACGTGGGGTACCTATACTTCCTTGAGAACCTAATTTCATTTCCTTTGGATAAATATCTAGGATTGGGATTGCTGGATCATAGGATAGTTCTATTTTTAATTTTTGAATAACTTTCATAACTTTTCCATAGTGGCTGCATCAATTTACATCCCTGCCAATAGTGTACATGGGTTCCTTTTGGAAGAGAACTATTATTGAAAATGAGCTAACATTTTCCAGGAACTGTGCTAAATCCATTACAGACTTATCTGGCTAAATCTCTGTAACTCTTAAAGACTTATTTTGTACATTTCTTATTATCTCATCAAAAAAGTATTTGAGGGGCACCTGAGTGGTTCAGTGGTTGAGCATCTGCCTTTGGCTCAGGTCATGACCTCATGATCCTGAGATCAAGTCCCACATCGGGCTCCCCATAGGGAGCCTGATTCTCCCTCTATGTCTCTGCCTCTCTCTCTTTGTATCTCTCATGAATAAGTAAATAAAATATTTTTTTAAAAAAGTATTTGAGTGGCTTATATAAATTTATAACATAAAATGATAGAAAAAATAAAGAAGGGCCAAGAAGAAGAAAAACCCAGAGTAGTAGGAGGAACATAGCAAGGATGCAATATCCTCTTAGTAGATGATTTGAAGGCTTTGAGAAATTTAAGTGCATTCTCCAGGGTGTCTGTCTGGGTGAGGAGTTGAGCTGGGGTGGAAATCCTGTCTCTGAGTTCTTATGCAGTTCCAAGTCGTTTTGCCAGTCTAGATGGTGTTGAGAGAAGGGGAAGAAAGGGCATGTTGGCAAAATGGCTGTGTAAAACTAGCAGAAAAAGATGGAAAAGAGTAGGGAAAGTAAGTGGCAGAAAAGAGAGAACAGAGGGGAGGGACTATAGGTGAAAAACAAATCTGTTTGGTTTGTAACAGGAGGGGGCAAGGGAGTGGGGTGGGAGGGGGCTCGGGTGAGGAAAGGGGTAATGAGTCAGGAGACTTTCTTTTTCTTAGAGGAGGCATTGCCAGGGTCCTACATTAACCCCCATCCTCACAGAGTAACTCAACTCCCTAGTACTGGAAATTTAAATCCTGGGCCTCTTTGAAAATATTATTTTGAAGTAAAGTGCTGACAAGATTATATCAAAGAACAGATATATCTCACTGGCAGCATTCATTCCACTTCCGGAGAAGCAGGATTCTGGGTCTTAGATATTCATGCTTCTCTTCATTCAACAAATGGTAGCCAGCACTCATTATATGTTGAGTATAGGCGCATGGGGGTCAAAGTTAACAAGGCAGAGTGCAGAAACTCACAGCTTGGTGGGGAAGAGAGACATGAAGCTTATATTTAAAATGCAGTGCAGCAAACATTCTTTTGGGGATGTGCCCCTGTCTGCATTGCTTTGGGGTCCAGGGCTAGACCATCTATTCTGCCTTGGGGCACAAGCAGAAGTCTCGACGGGGGAGCGTGTACTTGCCTGATTCATGAGGGGTGAGCAGGCATGTGCTAGGCAAGGGAAGGAGAAAAAAATTCCAGGCAGAGAGCAGTGTGGGCAAACACAGCTGGCCCCAAAGTGAATGGTGAGCAGATCAGTCTAGCAGGGTGTGAACCAGCAAATGGGGATGCTGGACAAGTGGGGAGGAAGGTAGGTAGGGACTGAGGTCAGGAAGCAGCCTCTAGCCAGACTACTAATGACCTTCTGTGTTACATTCTTACTTAAACCCTGTGTTCTCCGAAAGTAATCCAGGACTGCTTGTTAAAGTGCACATGTATTTCCTGCAGGCAGTAGGACCTACCTGAAAGAAGTTTGACAGCATGGGATCCCTGGGTGGCGCAGCAGTTTAGCGCCTGTCTTTGGCCCAGGGCGCAATCCTGGAGACCCGGGATCGAGTCCCACATCGGGCTCCCGGTGCATGGAGCCTGCTCCTCCCTCTGCCTGTGTCTCTGCCTCTCTCTCTCTCTCTCTGTGTGACTATCATAAATAAATTAAAAATTAAAAAAAAACAAACAAACTTATCCAGAGCTTTAAAAAAAAAAAAAAAAAAAAAAGAAGTTTGACAGCAGAAAGCCTGGCCATGTGACCCCTCTGGTGACAGTGTGGCATGGGCTGCAGGGACACGAGATCTTCAAGAAGGCCCAGAAGCTTCCCAGGAGACAAGGGCCCAGTGTCAGCAGGGTGTGGGGTTGACAGACATGCTGAGGCTGGAGGCATGGTGGTGGGGATGTGGTGACCGGCTGTGGGGTCAGGAGAGGAAGGAACTGAGGGCTGACACGGAGGATTACAGTGTGGGGCACTGGCCAGTTAGCAACAACACACATTTCAGGGAATCGAAGCTTAGTAGAGGCTTGGAAACCATTTCCGAAGAATTCCAATTCCGTTTTTAAATAATCCAACTTAGCTTGTCTTCTAGAACATCACATCACACTAACAAGCAACAGCAATGTTGCTTCTGTCACTCATTAGCTGTGTCAACGTGGGCAAATCATTTGCTTTCTGAGGCCCTACTTCCTCATCTATAAAATTTGGATAAAATCTACTCCCACAGAATTGGGAATTCAACTGATAATTGATGTGAGTAACATAGTCATGACCCAAACAAAGTCATGAGTTGGGGCTCACTACATGTTAGTTCCCTTTGCAGAGAAGAATTTTGACTAATGGAGAGAGATCCTGTTGGTGGCTAGGTCCTTCTTTCTCCCCTCCTCCCCTCCCTTCCTCTTCCTCTCCCTGTTCCCCCACCCTTCCCTCCTCACCACCCTCTATCCTCCTCCTCCTCCTCCTCCTTCTCCCCCAACCTCCATTTTCCTCTTTTTTCCCATAAATAGATTCTGCAATTCAGGGAAGCTAGACGTTTGTTTTGTTGTACATAAAAAGAGACAAATTGACTACTTCCAGACTTCTACTTGTGGGTTCAGAATTTGGCTTGTGGAACAAATAGACATTTCAGTTTTAAGATTTAAAGTCATTCTTTAAAAAAAAATCACCCAAATTGGTCATTTGTCTCAAAGAATATGAGTGTTTCTGGTTTCTATCTCCTTATTAGTTTTAAATCATTGGTTGGTACTACTGGAGAAGCAAGGCCCAAGGGGCTGCAAGGACTTGTGTAAACACATGCAGAGGGATGCCCGGTGCCTTCTCACACCTGCCGCTGTTGGGCATGCCGAGCTTTGAGACAGGTAGGACAGCTCTCCCATGCTCATTGGGCCTCTGCACTTCCAGAGCATAGCACCTCAAATCACACGATCATTTATATACCTCCTTGCTTGTCTGTCTTCCATATGAAACCTTGAACCTTAACAGCAGGGCCCTTATTCTATTCATGCTTTTATTCTAGCATCTAACACAAGAGCAGGCACAATGCAGTTGGTGAGTAACTGAAGGGAAAGTGCATGTGTGAGTGTGTGAGTGTGTGTATGTGTGTATGTGTTTTAGGGATGTGGGCAGAAATAAGTCTACTACTACTCTGTCTCTCAGGGGAGTAATTGGACTGGGTAGAACTGGGATTATTCATCAGATATGTGTATGCAGGAGACACAGCCTTGGGGACTTCATCATAGCATTGGGCACAGGATGAGGAGGATAAACTATGGGGCCTCTGGTCTTTCCTAGGCTAGTTTCCCGAGTCCTTTCTACTAAAACTATACAGATATTCCATTTTGAGAATGGAGCTCTTTTAAGGTGGAAGGAGCATCAGGCTACCAGATGGTTCTCCATCGTCAACCTGGACATAGCAGCATCCTATTCTTTGCCCACTTGGTGGAGTCTCAAGTTACTGTATCTTAACAGGTGCATTCCTTATCTTAAAGAATGTTTGGGACTGGGTGGGCTGGAAGCTCTCCTGCCCTGTGGTCAAGGCTAAGCAGAGCTCTGCCCCTTTTCTGTTGGCTTCTCTGTAGTGAGTCTATGTGGCATGGGTAGGCTCTCAGAAGCAGGAGAAAGGAGAGCATCGGTGCCTGTGCTGATGTTGCTCCTCCTGGGAACGGCTTTATCTCTGTCCTTTCTAGCACGTAGCCTTTGTAAATAGACCGGGGTCTTGACTTCCCTGCTTTGTTACTGTGTGCTATCGTCAGGACCTGGAGCCACTTGGTCTTTCTGTCAAAGACACTTGTTTATGTGTCGTCTAGAAAGTCAACCACTGCCCAGAGGGAGGGCCAGCTTGCCTGGGGATGTGTGTCTGGAGTGTAAGCCAGAGCATATCTTGTCTCCTTTTTTGATTTGCTGGTCTGGTATGAGCTCAATGTTATTAAAAAGTGATTTTTTTTTTTATCAAGTTTCCACAAACAGAGAGATGCCAAATTGCTTCAAGCCTTCTGGTATGTTACTATGTTTCCCATTCCTCTTGAAATGATATTCTAAATCGTATTCTATAATTAGGCTTTAAATTAGGTGTTATTCACGTTGGACCAGATCCCACTATCAGAAAAAAAAAAAAGGAACTGTCAGGCTGAACAGAGTAAAATAAAATACCCTCTTCTTTATTGGGGTAAATGTACAATGTAAAAATTCATCATTTCAACTATTTCAAAGTAGTGCTTAGTAAATTCACAAGGTTGTGCAACAGTCATCACACCATCCCGTTCTAGAACATTTTCATTATACCACTCATTCTCTCCTTTTTTAAAAGCTAAAATTCTATATGTCTAATAAACAAACAAAAGAATTTCAATCAACTAGTGATTGAGGTAGTCAGTTCATAAATATTATTATGATATCTTATATACTGACCATCCACAAGGGATTGACCTGATTAAATTCCTTGCATGGAACCATCATTAAGAGATTTAGCAAAGTAAACACTGCATAGTTATAGACATGGATAGATACATGGATATTTTTAAAAATTATTAGAGAAATGTTTGGGGCACCTGGCTGGCTCAGTCAGTGGAGAATGTGACTCTTAATCTTGGGGTTGTGAGTTTCAGCCCCATATTGGGTGTAGAGATTATTTAAAAATAAAATCTTAAGAAGCAGTTATTAGAGAAATGTATATGTGGAAAAATATATTTGCAATAATATAGTGAAAAGAAGTATAGATTTTATTGACTATATTAAAAATTTCCTAGTTGGAGAAAAAGTAAAAATTTGATATGTAGAATATTTTAAAGAAATCTAATTTTATTGCTTTTATGTTCATAGAGTATCTCTAGTAAAAAAAAAGAGTAGGTAGGAACATATTTGATTATTTTGCTTATTAAATACAAAGATGTAGATATAGAGGTAGATACAGATTTATAGTAGTATATTTATCATTATTACTCAATAAGAAGATAGAAAGCCACTAGTGATTATCACATTGATGGTTTAACAGCAATATTTGTATATGATGAAATTTTAGGAGTTCTCCTTGCTTATTAATTCTACTTTTAATCAGGCTATACCTTTCCTTTGGTTACTTCAAAAAAATTTTCTGGCAAATACTGTCACAGAAGATTCAAATTTCAACTTCAGTGAATAAAAAAAAACTGTTATAACTGATAAAGAAATTCATAAAGTCACAGGATACAAAATCAATCTACAGAAATCTGCTTCATTTCTACACACCAATAATGAAGCAGCAAAAAGAGAAATTAAGTAAACAATTCCATTTGCAATCGCACCCAAAATAATAAGATACCTAAGAATAAACCCAACCAAAGAGGTGTACTCTGAAACTATAAAGCACTGATGAAAGAAATTCAAGATGACATAAAGTAATAGAAAGACATTCCATGCTCATGGATTGGAAGAACAAATATTGTTAAAATGTCTATGTTACCCAAAGCAATCTAGACATTTAATGTAATCCCAATCAAAATACCAACAGCATTTTTGGCAGAGCTAGAACAAACAATCCTAAAATTTATATGGAGCTACAAAGGACTGAATAGTCAAAGCATTTCTGAAAAAGAAAAGCAAAGCTGGAGGCATCATGACTCCAGACTTCAAGCTATATTACAAAACTGTTACCATCAGAAAAGTATAGTACTGGCACAGAATTAGACACGTAGGTCCAGGGAACAGAATAGAAAACCTAGACATAAACCCATAACTATATGATCAATTAATCTTTGACAAAGCAGGAAAGAATATCTAATGGAAAAAATATAGTGTCTTCAACAAATGATGTTAGATAACTGTACAGCAACATGCAAAAGCATGAAACTGGACCACCTTTCTTATGCCATACACAAAACCAAATTCAAAATGGATTAAAGACCTAAATGTGAGACTCAAACCTATAAAAATCCTAGAGGTGAACACAGACAGTAGCTTCTTTGACATTGGCTGTAGCAACACCTTTTTAGATATGTCTCCTGAGGCAAAGGGGAAAAAAAAGCAAAAATAAACTATTGGGACTATGTCAAAATAGAAAGCTTCTGCACAGTGAAGGAAATAATCAACAAAACTAAAAGGCACCTGCAGAATGGGAAAAGATATTTGCAAATGACAGATCTGATGAAGGATTAGTATTCAAAATATAAAAAGAACTGATACAACTCAACACCCAAAAACCAAATAATCCAATTAAAAAAATAGGCAGAAGACATGAACAGCCATTTTCCAAAGAAGACATATAGATGGCCAACAGACATATGAAAAGATTTTCATCATCAGTTACCATCAGGTAAATGTAAATCAAAACTACAATGAGGGGGTGTCTGGGTGGCTCAGTTGGTTAAGGATCTACCTTTGGCTCAGGTCATGATCCCAGAATCCTGGGATCAATCCCCAAGTTGGGATCTCTGCTTAGCAGGGAGCCCACTTTTCTCTCTCTCTCCCCCTCTGCCTGCCACTCTCCCTGCTTGTGCTCTTACTCTGTCAAATAAATAAATAAAATCTTTTTATATCTTCTTTTTAAAAAGATTTTATTTATTAATGAGAGACACAGAGAGAAAGCCAGAGACATAGGCAAGAGGGAGAAGCAGGCTCCCCATAGGGAGCCCAATGTGGGACTTCATCCCTGGACTCCAGGACCACGCCCTGAGCTGAAGGCAGATACTCAACCACTGAGCCACCTAGGCATCCCCAAATAAAATCTTTTTAAAACGAATGAGTTGGGAAGTGTTTCCTCCTCTTCGTTAAAACAAAAACAAAAACAAAAACAACCTAAAACTACAATGAGATATCACCTCACATTTGTGGGAATGGCTAAAATCAACAAGATAAGAAACAGGTGCTGGCAAGGATGTGAAGAAAGAGGAACCATCTTGCACTGTTGGTGGGAATGCAAACTGCTACAGACTCTTTGAAAAACAGTATGGAGGTTGCTCAAAAAGTAAAAAATAGAACTACCCTAAGATCCAGAAATTGCATCACTGCATATTTACCCAAAGAGTACAAAAACACTAATTTAAACGGATACATGCACTTCTATGTTAATAGCCGCATTACTTACAATAGCTAAGATATGGAAGTAGCCCAAGTGTCCATTGATTGATGAATGGATAAAGATGATGTGGTATATAGCGGCTCAGTTGGTGGAGCATGTGACTCTTGATATTGAGGTTGTGAGTTCAAGCCCCACATTGAGGGGTCGATTGTACTTGAGATTAAAAAAAAAGAATGAAATCTTGCCACTTACAATAATATGGATGGAGCCAGAGAGTAGAATGCTAAGCAAATGAAGTCAGAGAAAGACAAATATCATATGATTTCACTCAAATTAAAGAAACAAAACATACAAGCAAAGGATAAGAAAGAGAGAGAGAGAGAGAGAGAGCGAGAGAGAGAGAAACCAAGAACCAGACTCAACTGTAGAGAACAAACTGATAGATACTAGAGAAGTGGTGGGGCGGTGGGGGGTGAAATAAATGACAGATTAAGGAGTGCACTTATTGTGATGTGTGGAAGTGTTGAATCACTATATAGTACACCTAAAACCAATATAACACTGTATGTTAACTAATTGAAATTTAAATAAAAACTTAAAAAATAAATTAAAATGTCTAAAAAATTCAGTGAATTATGACAAACTCCTAAGTGTCACTGATCAGCAAATACTCTGCAACCATTCTCACTAACTGGTAGCTTTGTAGCAAGAAAATCTCATTTGACAAACACTGTCAAATTTTCTTCTTTATGGGCTAGTTACAGAGTTCTAGTGTGACATGAGTCAGTATCTCTAACAAACTGACATAGTAAAGGCATTTTGTGTACATTAAATTCTGTTTCCGAGAGTATTGGATATCTAATGTTGGGTATACTTTTGTAAATTAACGTTGTTTTACTTAGTGGTCATCTTTTCAAAATTTATGGATCACTTTTCCATCTTCTCTTTCCATACTCTTTTGAGTAGTAGGATCATTTTTTTCAAATTCTCTATCTTATTTTTGGGATTCTAAATTCACCTCTTTTGTTTGTCACTTACGTGGTCTGATGCAACTGAACTGTAGTGCTATCTTTTTGTCTGAAGGACTGTCTATATGTTTATATGAAATATTTATAGATAAGACATACATTTATTAACAACTGAAACAAAAGAGAGAGTTGCCTAATCTAGGTAATGGATGCAATAGTGTTTCTGTTTATTTCATTATTTTTAAAAATGAAAAAGATGCAACTACTCTCAGTTCATGAGTCAGGGGCTTTAGATTTTTAGAATTAAAATGAGGACTCAACTTCCTTATTTCTGAAGTTGAAGTTTTATCTCCATTCCTTTTTTTTTTTAAAAAGATTTTATTTATTTATGCATGAGAGACACACACACACACAGAGGCAGAGACACAGGCAGAGGGAGAAGCAGGCTCCATGCAGGGAGCCTGACGTGGGACTCGATCCCCGGTCTCCAGGATCAGGCCCTGGGCCAAAGGCAGGCACCAAACTGCTGAGCCACCGGGGCTGCCCTCCATTCCTATTCATAGTTTCCTGGTAGTATTTTCATACAAAATGGTTTTCCCATGGCTCATGATTAGGTAAGGTTTTATTCAAGCTTTAAGTGGATTAAACACACACATTTTCTTTTTTCCTCTCATTCCTTCTTGGAGTTTATACACATCCTTCAAAATTCATCTCTTTGAGGAAGACTTTTCCCACTACCTGAACATGTCTTACCTTTGCTCTCCATTCTCTTTTAGCTCCAATGGTTCCTTGCTCTGTGATCTCAGTTTCCTTACTTAAACTTTCTTAGGTGTGCCTTGAGTATGAAATGGAGATAATAGTACAACATAGCTCCTAAAATTATTTTGAGGATTAAAGACACTAATGAATGTAAAAGGCTTAGCACAGTTCCTGCCAAATGGCCGGCGTACCCTAATGTTGGCTTTTGCTTGCTTTCTGCTTTAGAGTGTGGGTATTTATTAACTCATACGCTATTAAGCCACCTGAGAGTGAGGGCATTATATTACTCTATAAAGAAGCTCTTCAGGGGAAATATGTTAACTAAATTTGTACACAGGTTCCTGAACTAGATCATAAGGAAAGTGAGGGTCAGTGTGATTAGCAGATAAAGTTTATGATTATCAACTTTTCCTATTAAAACAACCCTGAGAAGACAAAAGCAGGACTTGAGTGAGAGGAGACTGTGAACTCTTTATGACAAGTTGCTACGATTTTGGCAAGTCTTTTCTTTTTTTCATCTGTGGCAAAATACAAGTTAGCATTTAGTCATAGTTCCATCATCAGAACTGTTTCATCTTCCCAAGCAGAACCTCTTATACCCCTTCAAAATGAACTCCTACCTCTTCCCTGAATCCCTGGCAACCATTGTTCCACGTCCTGTCTCTGCTCTAGGTAGCTCATTTAAGTGGAATCATGCAATATTTGTCCTTTTTGATCACCTTATTTCACTCAGCATAATGTCTTCAAGGTTCATCCACATAGTAGTAGTATGTGTCAGAATTTCATGCCTTCCTAAGCCTGAATTATATTCCATTGCATGTACACACCACATTCTACTTGTCCATTGATCTATCAGTGTACACTTGAGTTGCTTCCACCTTTTGGCAATTGTGAATAATGCTGCTATGCACACTGATTTAAAAGTGTTTCTTCAAGACCCTGCTTGCAGTTCTTTGGGGAATATACCTAGGAGAGGATTTGCTGGATAGTGTTAATTCTGTTTAATTTTTTTAGGAATCACCAAATTGTTTTCCAAAGGAACTGCATCATTTTACGTTCCCACCAGCAGAGCAGAAGGGTTCCAAGTTCTCCACATCATCATCAATCCTTTTGGCAAATCTCTTGACTTCTTTGGCAAATCTTTGACAATTGTCAAAGAAATAACATCATAACCAGGAGGTTATTGTGGTTCTAATCTGAGCTTTGTAATTGAATTACACTCACCTTGAATTCTAGCTTTGCATCTGGTTGCTGTGTAACTTTAGGCAAGTGATGTGACTTGTCTGGTTGTCAGTCTACTTAAGTACAAACTGAGGATCACGATACTTAGTTTATGGGGTTGTTATGAGGCCTACATGAGGTAATCATCCTAGAGTACTATCATAGTGCTTATCATGTAAAACTTAACAAATGCAACTTTTGTTACTTTTGTTTTTTTTTAAATAGGCGCCACGCTGTGTGGAACCCAGCATGGGACTTGAACTCATGACCCTGAGATCAAGACCTGAGCTGAAATCAAGAGTCAGAGGCTTAACCAACTGAGCCACCCAGGGACCCCTGTTACTATATTTGAAAGAGTTTTTCTTCTTAAGAAAATTTTGATTATTCAAGATGGCCACATTTTGCCAGTTCATTTAGTACATATTTTATTTCCTTTTTTGAAAAGTTCCTTCATTCTACAACTGTACCATACACACAAATTTTCAAAGATTTAATTTTGATCTGGTCTGGAAGATGAGAAGTTGATATAAGATCAGAGTAGGTCCTAGAAACAAGCTACCTTAGAAGAAACTATTTGCCTTCTTTTGAATGGTGGGAAGATGAGGCAGAAATAAGTTGGTTGAAAAGTGGAAAATCCAGTGAGAAGGTGGGGTCTAGTGGAGGAAAACCTGGAGCTCAGGAAACTTAAATTCTCTGTCAAATAACAGCACAGGCTGGCTAGGGCCTTGAGATCCTTAAAAAAATAGTACATTGTGGGTGCTGAATGTGGCCACAAAACTGGCCAAAATGTCCTAACCTGTGCTCGGTTTTCAATACTACATTTCACATTGACAGTAGGAGATCAACTAGGACTTGTACTACTGAGTTTTATGCTATTTTCCTTAGTGCTTGGCAATGTCAAGAAACCTTTAGAGAAATACTAAATATTCTTAGAGTTCTCGGCAAAAGGTAGCCCTTAGCTTCTCCATTTTCTCTTCCCCTTCTTTATTCCCCAGATTAAAAAAAAAAATCAGATATCACTAAATAATTAGTGTCAGGTAGAGCCAGCCCCAGGACCATACCTTCAGCAAAGTCCTCATGAGGATATACTCCACGCTGGCCTGTGTCTTTCACTTGGAAGAGGGGAATTCTATCATCACCTCTGGAATTTTGTTTCGGTTCCTACTGGCAGCCAAGTTGGGCTGTGGGTTTTGTGCTCCAACTTGTGTGACTTCAATATCATTTTAGGAAAAGTGGTGGCAGGAGAGGGGCTTAGCTATTGGTAATGCTGAAGCTAAACATGGGGCACTTTGCTTTGAGATAAAATATTTCATCCTGGGATGTTTGAATGGCTCAGTGGTTGAGCGCCTGCCTTTGGCCCAGGGTGTGATCCTGGGATCTGGGGATCGAGTGCCACATCGGGCTCCCTGCATGGAGCCTGCTTCTCCCTCTGCCTGTGTCTCTGCCTCTCTCTGTGTGTGTCTCTCATGAATAAATAAATACAATCTTTAAAAATAAATAAATAAAATATTTCATCCTGTTTCTTGGGGGAGGCCTATATCATCATATGCCCTTTACTGGTGGTGGAAGTCAAGATGGTCAAAAGGCAGAAAAGGTGACACACTTTAGGGAAGCTAGATAGATGGGATATGGATCAACAACAATGATTTGGTAGCCAAGACAAAAATTTATGGTGATCCTGGAAAAGAACCTGGATTTGGAGGGGAAGAAGAGCTCATGGAGGCAAGACATAAGGATATTAATCCAGGGAAAGACACCTAATAAACTCCAATGGAAAGAAAACTCAAAATTCTTTAATTGAGAACAGAACATTAATTTTCCCTTTCTTAGGATCATTGTTAGTTTTCTATTCCTTAAAATAATTAATAGAGAACAGATATCTCCACCTGGAGAAATAGAGATAATAATAACTTGAATTATACCTCTAAGC
This sequence comes from Canis lupus familiaris, assembly GCF_011100685.1. Taxonomy (NCBI): domain Eukaryota; kingdom Metazoa; phylum Chordata; class Mammalia; order Carnivora; family Canidae; genus Canis; species Canis lupus. Next base: position 6,202,283 of record NC_049250.1, read on the forward strand.
AGTAAATTGGACAGGTGCCTGGGTAGCTCGGTTGGTTAAGCATCTGGCTCTTGATTTCGGCTTAGGTCATGATCTCAGGATCATGGGATTGAGCACTATGTTGGGCCTCTGTGCTTGGCAGGAAGTCTACTTGAGATTTTCTTCCTCCTCCTCTCCCTATGCCCCTCCCTCTGCTCACATGCTTGCACTCTCTCTCAAATAAATAAATAAATAAATCTTTAAAAAAAAAGCAGTAAATTGGAGACCTGGCAAAAGAAATAAAAGTTTCAATTTTAAGTATAAATTTGGTCTCATTTTTGCTATTGTCCTTTGATCTGGGACAAGCATGTAGTATTTTTTTTTAATGTAGGATTTGGTCATTATTATATTTTATATAATACATATGAATATTTTTATATAAGAGAAACAAAACTGTATTTTATAACTTATATAATATTGTGGAAAATATCTATGGTATACCAATAGAAATTTTCTTAAAACTTCTTTAAGTTAAGCGTGTTATTGAAACAATCAAATACACATAGGCATTGGCCTTTAGGAATATATAAATATATAGTAACATCCCTACAATATCTATTTTTCTTCTTGAATTTTGGAAGTGATGTGTTTCAAAGAGACACTATTTTCTCTTTCTATTTGAAACAATGAAAATATAAATATTTTTTACAAATATCTTTTAAGGGCACCTGGGTGACTCAGTGGTTGACCATCTGCCTTCAGCTTAGGTTCTGATCCTGTGGTCCTGTGATGGATCCCGCGAGGAGCCTGCTTCACCCTCTGCTTATGTCTCTGTCTCTTTCTGTGTGTCTTCCACTAAAAATAAATAAAAGCTTGAAAAAAACCCCAAGTATCTTTTAAGTTACTTAAGTTTTTTTTTTTTTTTTTTTTTAAGTTACTTAAGTTTTAAGTGGAGGAAGATCTTACTCTAAAGGTAGAGATTGAAACTGATTTACTAGACACAAAAGTCATTTTTTGTTTTTTATATTTTGTTTGTATGCTTGTTTATGTTTGTGTTTGTTATTTGATCTTTAAAGCAGAGTTCCCTGCTGCAAAAGTTACCTGAACTTGTTGAGAAAGATCAAGACATAGAATTTTCATGAAATTCCTGAAAGGTACTTGAAGCAAAGTCAGTGCCCAACCTTGAGGACATGAAGCATGCCTCCCATAAGTTGAGGTCTCACTGACCCAATTGAAAATTACAGATTGATACTTCTTTTGTTGAACAGCCTGTGATTTCATGAGTTTCATTGACAGTAATTCTGAGTGAAATTTATGAAGGCCACAAAGTCGAGTTAGTGAACCGCATGAAATGTCAGCATGCCCACTTTGGACCCTGCCATCTATATTTCTCTCCCTCTACTCCCACCCATACTGTTTGCTTTGGCAGGTGGCTTTTTCTGACCTCATTTGTAATGTTTCAACATTTAACCATGACCTCACTTGAAGTCACTTGTCAGTAATGAATTACTGATAGCCCTGGAAGGAGTCTATTCCACTGAGCACCATGGATGTTTTACTGTGGACATTTTATTTTACATGTAAGCACCACACTCACACACACTGCACACACTTCCCCCCCCCACAAACACATTCTGCATCCCTCCCTCCAAAAGTACACAATGTCTCAGAGACAAGACATTCAGAATTACTCTTCTAAGTTTTACACAGATGGACTCTTTCCCACCTCATAATCATACTAAGTAATTGTTTTTTTCTGTGCGTGATCTATTTTCCCTGTCTTTAGCAAAACAGAATCCCATCTCAGTGGTGGTCCATTGGCATAGTGCCTCTTTCTGGACCCAGTACTGGGTATGGGGGTAGGTTCATCAAAGCTAAGGAGATTCAGCTTCTGCTGGGGCCATAGAGAGAAAGATACACTAACTTTTTCAGCTGGATTTGGACTTGTGGGTCTTAATCTTGGAATTGTTTCAAATGGTTCTGCCACCACAAGGGGAGTGCCTTTTTGAAAACAGAGCCATCCCAGAGGGCAACAGGCAGGGATGTGATGTGGAGTCCAGTCTTGGGTGCCCAGCCAGGTCTTCCTCCTGGCACTTCCCACCCATGACCATCAAGCTTCATTTTTGCTTACATCACTTTTAGATGGATTTTTCTGTCACTTGCAATCTGAAGAGTCCTGAGTAATCAATGATTTTTAGAGAAAATTAGTTTGTTACCTTTTTGAGATAGCTTGAGTGCACAATATTGCTCTAGGGCTGACATCTTAATTTGTGTGTTCAAAAGGAAAACTCCTTTTTCCATCAGTAAAACTTGTATTTATGAAGCAAGTAGCTTAAACTTAAATTATACAAATCCTAACAGGGTATTATGATGCTATGATATTAATAAGGAACAGAAATATTTTTGTTTTGATGGATATAATTTTTGGTTAGATATTTTAGTTACTATGTCTAGATTAGATAAGCAAATAGCCATTAATAAAAAATATTAAAGGAAATACTTAAATATTTTAATTAGAAAGAGGGCTTATTAAAGGTAAGAGGAGGGCAGCCTGTGGCTCAGTGGTTTAGCATCACCTTCAGTGCAGGGTATGATCCCAGAGATCCAGGATTGAGTCCCACGTTGGGCTCCCTGCATGGAGCCTGCTTCTCCCTCTGCCTGTGTCTCTGCCTCTCTCTGTCTCTCTCTGTGTCTCTCATGAATGAATGAATGAATGAATGAATACATAAATAAAATCTTAAAAAAATAAAAGCAAGAGGAGACAAATGCTACCACTTGCAAACTAAAAAAATTAAATCTATTAACATATCAATAGGATAACCAAAATAGGAAAAAATGAAATATTTCTGCATTTAATCTCTCAGAATTTTAAAAACAATAAAGCACTATTTCAATCAATACCTAATATTATTAAATCTGTACTTTCAGTATTTTAGTACTCTGTGGGGTGTTATGTATAAATGTTTATTTTGAATGAGAAAAGATGCACCACAAATTACAAATTTAAAAAGGTTAATGATGTATTACAAAAAGATCACCAAATCCAAAAAAACTCTACATAATTTATTAACTGTGTCTATTATACATAATTTAAGCTGCCCCATAGCCAGATGACCAATGTGTAAGGCCACTCCAACAATATCTGATGAAATGTGATGGAGAGGAGACAGAGTGGAAAGCGACAGAGATCTTAACTGATTGTTGTGAAACACCTCATTTTTTTCAGTGTTAAAAAAAAAAAAAAAAAAAAAAAGGCCATCTGAACACAATGAGATCCTTCCCAGGGCCTTGGAAGGGGTCACTTTAGTGAAGATCCTAAAACTTGACTTTGCTAATTTCAGGTAAATTCACCTCTGAGCAACACTGAAAATTAGAATGAATTGGGCTAAATCTCAGTGCTAGTTTGCTACTTAGAAAAATGAGGCACACTTCTTGGCTAAAGTTTGCTTCTAGAATCTCTAAAAGAAAGATCATTATACTTCTACTTTGCATAAATAGAATACTATTTCCTGGCTGTTTGACATGAACTTAGGTCAGTCCTTGTGGCTGAAATAGTGCTGGTACCATGTTAGTTTCATTGGTTGCATGAGTTGATATTGCAAGATTAGCTTTCTCTTTGTTGTGAAAGCTAACCCCAATATTCCAACTGTTCCTGGGGGCATCTGTATCTCTAAAGCTTTTGTGAGTACTCTAGAGACAGATCAGACCTACCTCTTAGGAATTCTCTAGAATTCTGTCTCTTTGCTCTGTCACCTAGTTATCAATCTTTTGGAAGCCATCAGCTCTTGAAAAGCATAGCTAAGGTGTTTAGAGTATACCAGACAGACTTCTATGTCATTTTGTAATTTCTGTCATTCATTTAATACAAAATAGTGAAGTTTCTCTTTTAAGTCTCTTCCTTAGGAGGAAAGGCGGCTGCCATGTTGTAAGGATAGTCAAGCAACCTGTGGGGCGGGCCCATGTGGGGAGAAACTGAGATCTTCCAACAGCAACCAGAACCAACCTACCTGCTAACTAATGAGCCACCCTGTTAGTGGATCCTCTAGTCCCAGCCTGGCTGACATCCTGACCACTACTACATGAGAAACTCCAAGCCATAACCAGCCTTTCTTAATTTCTAATCCATAAAAATTGTATAAATAAATTCACATCAGATAATTGACCTATTTAAAGTGCATAATTAAATGGTTTGTTGTATATCCATAGAATTAATGATGGATTTTTAAAATGTGGTGAAATACACATCACATAAAATTTACCATGTTAACCATTTGATAGTGTATACAGTTCAGTAGTGTTAAGTTCATTCACACTATTGTGCAACCAACCTCCAGGACTGCTTCACCTTCCCAAACTGAGACTCTATACCCCTTAAAAACGAATTCTCCATTACCTACCATCCTCCACCCTAGGCCCTGACAACCACCATTCTATTTTCTGTCTTTATGAATTGATTATTCTACTCTAGGTACGTCATCTAAGTGTAATCATACAGTATCTGTCCTTTTCTGACTGTCTTATTTCACTTAGCATAATGTCTTCAAGTTTATCTGTGTTGTAGCATGTGTCAGAATTTCATGCTTTTGTATGGCTGAATAATATTCCACCGTATGTACATACTGCATTTTGTTTTTTCATTGATCCATCTATGAACATCTATGGACATTTGCTTCTACATTTTGTCTATTGTAAATAATGCTGCTATGAACAGTGATGTACCAGTATCTCCTCAAGATTCCACTTTTGGGTTTTTGTATATATACTCAGAAGTGGAATTGCTGGATTATATGATAATTTTATGTTTAACTTTTGAGGAACCACCACCACCATAATATTTTCTGAATTCATTGCATCCTTTTACAGTTTTTTTTAAGACTTTATTTACTTAAGAGAGAGAGCAGAGTGAGAGAGCACAAGAGTGAGGAGGAGGAAGGGCAGAGAGAGGAAGAAGCAGACTCCCCACAGAGCAGGGAGCCTGACATGGGGCTCAATCCCAGGATCCTGGAATCATAACCGAAGCCAAAGGCAGATGCTTAACTGACTGAGCCACCCAGACACCCTCATTTTACGTTTTTACCATAGTTAGTCTTATGTAAAATATACACCAACAGAAAATACACGATCTCGTAAACATGGTTTCACATTGGGACTTTTAGCTTCTGGTATGTGGTTACTAGACAAATCCTATGAAAATTTCTGATGAAACCAACATTAAAAGAGTTATAAATTGCTGGTGGCTTAGTATACCATGGAAGTGACTCAGTCATCAGAAGCTCAGAATCCATACATCTTACCAAACCTTCTAAAAGCTACTTCCTTATCTACACTCTCTTTTTGATGACTGCATCTACTGGAAGAGATCAGTCAGCCAATATGGGACTCTTGATCTGCAATCTGGGTCTTTAGGAAGAGAATATAAAGTTCAGAGAAAAGCAAAACAAAACTATATTTTTAATAATAAATTTATTTTTTATTGGTGTTTAATTTACCAACATACAGAATAACACCCAGTGCTCATCCTGTCAAGTGCCCCCCTCAGTGCCCGTCACCCATTCACTCCCACCCCCCGCCCTCCTCCCCTTCCATCACCCCTAGTTCGTTTCCCAGAGTTAGGAGTCTTTATGTTCTGTCTCCCTTTCTGATATTTCCCACACATTTCTTCTCCCTTCCCTTATATTCCCTTTCACTATTATTTATATTCCCCAAATGAATGAGAACATATAATGTTTGTCCTTCTCCAATTGACTTACTTCATTCAGCATAATACCCTCCAGTTCCATCCACGTTGAAGCAAATGGTGGGTATTTGTCATTTTTAATGGCTGAGTAATATTCCATTGTATACATAAACCACATCTTCTTTATCCATTCATCTTTCGACAGACACCGAGGCTCCTTCCACAGTTTGGCTATTGTGGACATTGCTGCTAGAAACATCGGGGTACAGGTGTCCTGGCGTTTCATTGCATCTGAATCTTTGGGGTAAATCCCCAACAGTGCAATTGCTGGGTAGTAGGGCAGGTCTATTTTTAACTCTTTGAGGAACCTCCACACAGTTTTCCAGAGTGGCTGCACCAGTTCACATTCCCACCAACAGTGTAAGAGGGTTCCCTTTTCTCCGCATCCTCTCCAACATTTGTGGTTTCCTGCCTTGTTAATTTTCCCCATTCTCACTGGTGTGAGGTGGTATCTCATTGTGGTTTTGATTTGTATTTCCCTGATGGCAAGTGATGCAGAGCATTTTCTCATGTGCATGTTGGCCATGTCTATGTCTTCCTCTGTGAGATTTCTCTTCATGTCTAAAACAAAACTATTTTATTTCAATATGTAGGAAAGAAGCATGTAGTCAGGTTTACATTCTTTTTTAAATTAAATCATTAGGGTGGCTTAGTGGTTAAGTGCCTGCCTTCGGCTCAGGGCATGATCCTGGAGTCCCAGGATTGAGTCCCACATCAGGCTTCCTGCATGGAGTCTGCTTCTCCCTCTGCCTGTGTCTCTGTCTCTGTCTCTCTCTGTGTGTCTCTCATGAATAAACAAATAAAATCTTTAAAAAAATAAAAATAAATTAAATCATTAAAAACAATGCAAAAAATCGAAAAGGCATAAAATATTTCCCTCAGGAATCCAAAACAATGTGTTACAACAGGACCCGTTTATCAGAGGAGGAAGTACAGGTTCTGTGGCCAGCCTTAGGTTTCCAGAACTAGACAATCCTATGCAGAATAGAAGGAAATATTCTGTTTGAGATGAATCTTCGACAGATCTTTCCTGTGTAACACAACCAGTCTAGAGGGAACCATTCTAGAGGGTTGCCACTGCAACCCACCCACATTTGGTGTGCTGTGCCAGTGAGGTTCTTGCAGGGAATCAGGGAGGGGTAGCTGATGGGGAAGTAGTTGCTGTGTCCCATGGAGCCCTTGTGCTCAAGGGAGGAAAAGCATAAAGTAGAGAATACAATAACCCACCTCCTAATGGTGGCGTGCAGCACAGTGCTAGAGAACTCCTAGAAAGCAGGCCAGGTGAAAATAAGCAGCTAGAGCATTTTTGACCATTTGAGTCACTTTGTTTTCTTTTGTCTATGATTAGGACATTTGTTCTTCACCTCCCTTCGAAGATAGATTTGTTTAAGATGAAATTTCCATTCTCTTGTTAGAAAGAGCATAGCAGACACTTAAATGAAGAATATTCTCTTATTAGAAACCCCATTACCAAATACAGAGAATATTTGAAGTTACTTTAGAACACTTTTTCAGAAAATATCCTGGGTTCTACTTGCATTGGTGGATAGCAAGCAGAAGGGTCCTCGGGGATAAACCTCTCTATGTATGGAGCGAGATGTAAACCTCCTCTCTATGCCTAAGAAGGGCTTTCGGTGTTTTTCCATGGCTCCACTGAAGTTCTGGGCTGAGAAATGTGATATCAGAGAGGGAAATTCCAAAGGTGAAGAAGGTTAGCTTGGTTAAAGGAGACAATATTCAAATGTTTTTTTATGCCTAGGAGCTTACTGTACTTCAAGGTAATGTATATCATAGTGGAATGCCCTTCCATTGTCAACAGGGATTGGGATTCATATGAAAGCAGAGGTGGGAAAGGACACCAAGCACCTTTAGGTCAGAGCAAGTATTCAAGGTGAGGGTAGAAAATTGACTCTTTGGGATCATCCATGCCAAGTGTCTCCTAGACACTCTTCATATTCCTGAAGGGAGACATGGACCCCAGTGTAAAGACTGTGTATATAAATATGTTGCATTAGGATAAAATTCTGAAAGGAATGTGGAACAGAAATATAGCTTTTGAGGAGAAAATGGATTGATATTGTATTTCTGAGTTCCTGAAAATCTTGCTCTAGTATTTTTTTTAAGAATTTATTTATGTATTAATGAGAGACACACAGAGAGAGGCAGAGACAAGGGCAGAGGGAGAAGCAGGCTCCCTGCGGGTTGCCCAATGCGGGACTCGATCCCAGGACCCCAGAATCACACCCTGAGCCGAAGGCAGACACTCAACCACTGAGTCACCCAGGCGTCCCTTGCTGTAGTATTTTAAACAGTAATTAACAAATGACTATGGCACAGGTATGTCACTGGATGCATTTGACAGTGAGACGTTTTACTTACAAATTTAAATATTTCCAATACACTGAAAGTCACATTCTTCACAACTATTTAAATTTAAGATAAAAATTGAGGTGCTTGGGTGGCTCAGTTGGTTGGGTATCTGCCTTTGGCTTGGGTCATGGTTTAGGGGTCCTGAGATCGAGCCCTGTGTCAGGCTTTCTGGTCAGTGGGGATCCTGCTTCTCCCTCTTCCTCTCTGATATCTCTTGTTCTTGCTCTCTCTCAAGTAAATAAAAATAAAATATTTTTTAAAAATAAAAAAATAAAGTTAAGATAAAAATTTTTGTATGGCAAGGCATCAATAGGCAAAGGTGGAAGGTAGTTTTTCAGAGTTCTTGAGGGGAATGGGTATTCTCAATCACTTTATAGATGAAGCCATAATATTAATTAAAGGAAACATTTCTTGACATTCAGTTTAACATAAAACTGTAGAAGGTTAGCACTAAAGAACTGAAAATAGAAGTGACCCTGCACGTCATGTTGCCATAGTATAGGTGCTATTTAGAGCCAGGAAAAGTGAAGCTTGGTTGCCATACAAAAGACCTCCCCAATTGTGTATTGCTTATTTCCTCACATTGTGGGACTTCAGGATCTCCTGGCAAATGTGGGGGTGAGTCAGGGCCTAGATAAGGCATCTGGAAATCTCCCTGTGAGCCCGAAGAAGTAACGAGGCGGCCACTCACTTTATTACAGTGGCTTAGGGTGGTGCCAAGGGCATGGTCCTGCTGGTCCCGCGGTGCCTCGGTGAAGGGCAGGTTGAGCCATGCTCTAGCGTATGTGTGCAGCCTGATACCCAGGCCATGTGCTGCAGGATGAGAGAACTCAGCCCCAGGAAGGAGAGTCCCTACAGAGGGAAAAACCCAGGGCAGTGCCCAGCACTTAGAAAGAACCAGTAAATTCTTCTCTATATGAATCTCTTCAAAGCAGCCTTAATGACACATCCCCAAAGGTTATATCCCAGACAACATCTTAATAGCCTATTATTTTTCCTAGAAATATGCAAGCCGTGAATAAATGAACTGCTTGCATAATTCTAGGAGAATAAAGATGAAGTGCTTGCCGGAGATTCAACTGGAATGTTTACAGGCACGTTCAAATCCATGTGTCTCAACAAACTGCATCTCAGCTACCCTCTTGACCTGTTTTTTCTTCCCTCCCCTGTTTATTCTTTTTTAAAAAAATATTTTATTTATTTATTCATGATAGACATAGAGAGAGAGAGAGACAAAGAGGCAGAGACACAGGCAGAGGGAGATGCGGGAGCCCAACGCGGGACTCGATTCTGGGACTCCAAGATGGTGCCCTGGGCCAAAGGCAGGTGCTAAACCACTGAGCCACCCAGGGATCCCCTCTCCCTTGTTTATTCAAGTCCAAAATGCAGAACTATCTTCTATAACTTTTCTTTGTGTCTATTAGTTTATTTATTTATGAATCTATTTTTATTGAGGCAAAATATACATAACATGAAATTTATCGATGTAGCCATTTGTAAGCATCCAGATCTGTGATATTAAGTCAATTCATATTAGTGTGCATCATCCCTCTCTAGAACGTTTTCATCATCCCAAACTGTACCCATGAAACAGTAACTCTCCCTTCCTCTCCATGCCCTTTATCCCCTGGTAACCTCTATTCCACTTTCTGTTTTGTGAATTGGACTACTCTAGGTATCTCACGTAAGCCAGATTGTACAGTATTTGTCTTTTTGTGTGTCTATCTAGTGTATTTCACTCAGCATCATGTCTTCAAGGTTCATCCATGTTGTAGCCTATGTCTGAATTCCCTTCTTTTTAAAGACTGGTAATTTTCTACTGTATGTATATACCATATTTTCATCCATTCATCTGTCAGTTTCTAAGTTTATTAATTCTACTATTACTATTTTATTATCACTCCATTACTCTACTTGACACAGATTTCTTTTAATTCCATGGTTTGTCTTTATGCTCTTCTCTTTCCAATCCATCCTGTGAAACATCTGAATAATTTACCTAAGATTTCTAATAATTGCTCTTCCTCCTACATCTCCCTAATCCTTGCCCCACAGGACCTGGGCCCCACATCTTTTTTACTTCATCTCCACAGTTGCCGCACTTATCAGAACAAGAGATATTCTTTGGATGAGCACCACATTTTGGGCACACAGAGAAGGAGAAAGTCAGGAAAGGTCCAATGGACAAGTCCTCCCTAGAAAGTTGGAGCATGGCCTGAGAACTCTTCACCTCTACTTGTCCCACACCTTCCTCATGACTGTGCCATGCACCCCTTGCTCTCTGGACTATTTTTCACTCCCCACTCTGTGAGCCTCCTCATCTCCAGGGGGGAATCCCCACCCCATGGGCGACTAGATTACACACGACCGTGAGAGCAGATGCTGGAGGTAGATGGCCTGTGCTCAGACCCCAGCTCTACCATTCACCCAGTTTATGTACCTGGGGCAAATAACTCCTCTGGGGATTGTGCTTTCAGTTGCATGACTGTAAGTGGGGCTAATAGTCACAGTGCCTCAGGGGGCCTGGGTGGCTCTTGATTTCAGCTCAGATCATGATCTCAAAGTCTTGAGATCAAGCCCTGAGTCAGACTCTGTGCTGGACGTGGAATCTGCTTAGGATTCTCTCTATCTCCCTTTACCCCTCCCCCCTGACCCCCACCCCCGTGGGCTCTCTTTCTTTAAAAAAACCAAAATAGTCATAGTGTCTCTCATTGGATTGTTGCAAATATTAGTACAGCACTATATTTTCAAAGAACTGATAGGAGGATCATGTTGTAGAGTTATTATTACAATATCACTTTTTTGATTAACCTCAACTGGATTGTAAACTTTAACTCACTTGTTAAGTTTCTGCTTTATTAAATATCTCTGAATGCCTAACCATGTGCTAGATACAAGGAGTGCACTGGAAATAAAAAGACATTGCCTCTGCTTTTCAGTAATTGATAGTATGCATTTCTGATTCTTTCTAGAACCCTGCGGTGATGACATAGTGCATTACTCTTCCTTCCTGCCTTCTTCCTTCCTTCTTTTTCCTCCCTCATCCCCTTCCTTCCTACCTTCATCCTTATTTCCTTTCCTCTTTTCCTTCCTTCCAACAAATACATATCAGGTGCTTACCCTGAGCTGGCTACTGCCCCAAATGCCAGAGTCCCTACCACAGACAGGGCGGTCACTGTCTCATGGAGTGACCTAACTAATGGAGAAAACAAATAATAAATGTATAAGATAAAGAATAAGTGATATGATTCAAGATAAACACTGGAAAAATCAAGAAGTGTTACAGGAATGGTGTGCTCTGCTTATGTCAGGGGTGGCCCCCTGAAGAGACATCACTTGAGCAACACCTGAAGGAAAGGAAGGTGTCAGCTTTGCCCAGAGTTATAGGAGGAGCAATGTCGGCAGAGGGAATGGCCACATCCCAGAATCAGGACTGGGCTTGGTGTGTTGGGGTAGAGAGATCCAAAGCCAGGTGGTGGAGGTGTGATGGAAGTGAAACCAGAGAGGTGCACACAGGGAGATCAGTTTTGGTCTTTTTGTTTTCAAAGGTGTAGTTAGGGAGCTTGGGTTTTAATCCATTATGATGGAAGCCACTTAGAGGGCAGGTGACATGAGTAAGTGGGCCAGTGACATGATTCAGCATGTACTTATAAAAATCTCTGCCTGTGAGAATCTCCTGGAGAAGTGTGAGGGGAAGGTGGGAAGACCACGTGGGTTCCGCTGCAGAATCTGTGTAGCTAGCACTCAGTGAACACCTGCCTAGGTGCCCATTACCGGGATCTGATGGTGAAGCACAGCAGACCCCAAGACCTGGCATCCAGCTTATGCCTTTTAATTTTTTTAAATCAAATAAGTAGATACTGTGTTGTCAGTATCACACCCTCAGAATCTTAATCTTGTACATATTAGAAGAGTGATTTTATTAAATTTCTAAGTTCAATAGGAAATGTTTAAAACTTTGCAAAATATTTCCCCTAAGAAATAAGAGACAAATTCACTCCTTTCATCTCTATCTGATATAACATATGTGCTGGAATTTTAAATATCTCATGCGGTGAGTTTTTATTGTTTCTTAAAGGCAATTGTTTTCATATTTCAAACATCCTTCTGTTAAGAATTTAAATTGTAATTTTTTTTCTATTTTAAGCTAACAAAGAGCCAGTGAGTGTATATTCAATATATGAAGTAATAAAAGGGAGCTGACCTGGGGGGACGAAAGGTTGTAGTACAAATACCTTTTGAATTAATTTCTTAGATCTATTCAATTATGTTGGCCAGTTTGAAAGGAATTCCTCTCCTCCCATAAAATTATTTATTTCAGGTATTTGTAGATTCCTAATCTTAATCCTTTACTCATCTCCTGTCCCCTAATCCTTGTCAAAAGGAAAAAAAAAGAAGCATTGATTAGCCGAGCTAAACATCAAAGGAATGATCTTCCCCATAAATCAATCCCTCCATTCTCTTAATTGCTTTGTTGATTCTCCCAAACTTCCCATTTATCTGTTGAACTGCTCATTCCTAAAGCCTTAGGTTTGTTGTCAGAAATTCTTCCCTTTTATGTTTTTCTTCTACAAGTTATTGTCCAACTAGCAATGCTTGGAAAGTTGAGGACTGCCTCCCCTGTGAACAGCACGGAGACCATCAGAAACTCAGCAACATCTCATTTGGATATGAAATTGACTAAAACCCAAGACTCCCAAGTTCCTTGATTCTTTAGAAAGTGCACTCATTTCCCAATGAATACAAAGGGAATCAGTTGGTCTTTGTTGTTTTTAGTTTTTTAGAAATGAAATTAATGTGACAATAACGTCCTTCTCACCAGACCTGAGTATTGATTTCTGCTTCATTTTCTGGCCCCTTTTCGTAAGTTCTGAAGACACTGCCAAAGGGGGATATTGATCAGCAAGCCGCCTGTCACTTCCTTGGGTGCAGAGGACACAAGCCCTGTCACCTCCATGCCCCAAAATAGACCTAAAGGTAAACGGTCAGAGATGAAAGGCTTCTGATTAGTTCTTCTTTGTAATCAGCCTCCTAGGAAGAACTGAGCCTCTGTTTACACCTGTCCTTGGAGTTTAAGATGGAAAACTTTTACTCCCAGGTCCATGCATGGATGTAGGTGAAGCAGAACTCTTATCTTTCCCGGTTTCTGATTGGGAGAGATGGATAGTTTGTTGTTAAGCCAGTTTGTCTTTTTAGGCAAAGAGCTTATGTTTCCCTGGGCCTTTCATTTGTTGCCTACGCTACTGGGACATCATCTGTTATAGGAATCTTCATGTTTTTAGGCATTGACTAGAGAACACCTGAATTAATTTCCCCTGAGACAAAGAACGTGAAGACCTTGAGAAACTCCTTTTTCTCTCCTCAAGCTGCAGTGATGCCATTGATCTCACTGTTAAGCCAGAGCAGAGGGTCAGGGAGTTTCCTGAAGGTAAGAGAAAGAATGCAAGAGAAAAGCCATCATTTATCCATAGGCACAGAATGGTAATGAGATTCAGGAAGGCAACTCTGAACTGTAATTATCCGGGAAGAAGGTTTTCAGAGTGGTCTTCACTCATGACTCTCATAGTTAACTCAATGACTGGTCTTTGAATAGAAACATGAAATTCTGGTAATCCTTTGTGAATAGTTCATATATATTCTCTCTTCCAGTTTAGATTATTGCCTTAAAGCAGGAATGCGTTTCTCATTCGAATTACACCAATATTCGTTCTTACTCTTCTTGCCCATGGTCATGCCCTACTGATTTATACTCTCATTGATCCAGTAAGAGAAGCTATTTTCATGCAGATTTCCTAAGTTCTCTCTAGGTTTTAGAACTGTGAACATATGACTAGCCAACATGTCCAATAAACCATGAAGGAGGAAGAAACGTGCAGCGTTTCATTTAATAATAAAAGTGACTCCTCATGTTTCGTGGGCGTGCTCTGCTGCAGCGTGGCAGGTGGACATCCGTCCCATGATTTAGGCCAAGAACATCTCTCTTTCTTTCTTCCTGCATCCCTTCTCTGCTCTCTTCCTTGTCCCTTCTGCTATGAGGAGGGAGGAAGAAAAGCAAGTTTGTCTGATCTCAGAGCAGAAGCTTTTAGTTCTTTTTCCTTCCAGAACCTGCAAAGCTGTCTCCCAAATCAGCCCGACTTCCTTACCGACTTGTGAGTTTTCTCTTCTTGTTCTCACTTGTTCTAACGTGGAAGCCAGGGAATAAGTGTCTTGGGGTTGTGTATAGCCATACCTGGGTCCAGTTTAGCAGGGGAATATTCACTGTGTTGCTCTACTCCCCAGTTAGAACCCCTGTGTGCAGGAAACATAATTGGTAATTATTTCTACAATCAAGCAAATATAACTTATTATAAATACGAGGCATCTCTTTTGGTCAAGGCTCCGATGTGAGCTAAGGTGGCCCTCACAGAACCTTGGTGGGGAGTGAGAATCACAGATTTGCTGAGAAACAAGTGCCCATTTGTTTGATTTCCCTAGAAATGTATTTCATGTCTACATTGAACTTTTCCTGAATATTTCAATCATTAATAAAACATAACTCACTTTTCGAAAAGTCCATACAGAAGACTGATTCTGTGGGTCCCAATTTTTTATTGTGACAATCAAACTTAGCCTAACACAAAGGCAATGTTTCCTTCTCTCTACTCCATTCTGAAATGAAGTGGCGGGGGGGGTGTCAGGGGCCTGTCGGCAAATGCTAATCTTAGAGTGATAAGCAAGAAATCTAAGTGCTATTTGTTTTTAGAGTATTTTCCATCAAAATCAAGCCCAGTTGGTAACTCAACTTGTGTCATATAACAATTCACATAGATACTGGGATTAGTAGACCTTTGAAGACAGTGTCAATCAAGATACGGTCACTTTGTACCCTATTGCTCCTAGATTCTGCTGAAGGCTGGCTCCTCCTACTTGTCTGGCAAATCTAGATCACTAATTAACAACACTTGGGCAAGTGAACTCTGCTTGCCCAATGAGTGTATGATGAAATTTAAGTTCATTCCATTAAATCACGTCACCAGCCAGTAAAATTGATGCCTGTCAGAATTAACCTGATGTGATTGGGTTAAAGCAATACCACATTTATTGCTTGCTTGTTTAATTCTCATTTGATCTATACTATGGATGATTTGGGTGATTCCCAACACAATCCAATAATTGGAAGCCGAGCAAGGAAGACATCCTTGGGGACACTGAAGCAATAACTAGAGAACTAGGTTTTAGAAGACCTTGAAAGATCATTCCCCATGTACAAACTCCTTGTGAGTATTTATTTAATGATGGCACTGAACTGTATATATTCTTTAAGTCTCTTTCTTTAATTAATCAATGCATTAATTAATCAACTAGCCTTCTGGTTGTTTGTCTAGTCCCAAAGCTGGTCCCTGCCTAGTTAAGTGCATGTACTGTTCCCCGGGCTGGGTGCTCACTCAGGATCTTCCCACAGCTCATTCTTTTCATCAAAAGGCCTTACTCTGATGGCTGTGCTTCTCAGAGCCTAGATGCCTGTTTCCTTGCCTCCCCCCTGCCTGCCCCACAACCCTATCTGAAATCAGAGTGTACTACACTGTGGGTCTTAAAGACTTGGGTTTGTCTCTCCCTTTCTGTCTTGTTCATAGCCACATCCCAACACCAGAGGAACACCTGGCTCCCAGTAGGGCTCCATAATTATTTATTGGATGAATGTTCAAAGGATAAAGGTGTCACTTCTGCATCATACAGATTATTTACTTGTGCTATGACTAGCTATCCAGCCGTTTTGTTTTTCAGAATCCATGGATGTGCCTCTTTTGAAGTGTAGGCTTTGGCTTTTTCTTTTTAATTTTTAATTTTTTAATTTTTGGGTTTTTTTTTTAAACTTTTTATTGCAAAATCATGTCACACTTAGAAAAATGTCTAAGTATGGTACTCTAAGTATGGTAAGGACTCTTGTGTACCTTCTACTCCAATCTGCCAGAAGACCTTTACCTCAAATCAACATTGTGATATCCTGAAAAGCTTCATATGCCTGAAAGGGTGAGTAATTAAAGTTCAGTCTGTCAATTGCATTTATATTTTGAGACTTTATTTACCAAAGTGAGAGGGATAGTAGAATAGAAATCTTGATCAAGGAAATCAAGGAAGCTGCACTGGCTTCTCTTCTTTCCAGTAGCAAAGTACACCTGCCTCCACCCCTCATCTCTGCCACATAATTTTGGGGCAGTTTTCTAAACTTTTGGGTTGTACATTCCTGGCATTTGCCAGTGGTCCAGTCCTGCTTCTTCCTTGGGTATTTGGTTCCTTATCACTCCATCTGAGCCTCTTTTCTTCCTGCCACCCCTCCACTCCTTTCTCTTCTAGCAGAGAGTCATGAGATGGAGGTAACAAGCCAACAGAATAATAAGAAAGCAATGGACATACTTATTTTATCATTACTATTTTTAAGGATTTTATTTTTAGGTAATCTCTACACCCAACGTGGGGCTTGAACTCACAGCTCAGAGATCAAGATTCACGTGCTCTTTGGACTGAATCAGCCAGGTGCCCTACAAAGGACTCAGATCGCTGTTGAAATACCGTTGCCATCTGAATAATCAGTCTTGAAAGTAATCAGTTTTGAAAATAATCTTGGTCTCAAGCACAGATCTGTAGACTCTGGGAATTTCCTCATTGTCAAGATCAAGGCCTAGGAAAGAAATAGAGAGAGAAAGAGGAGATGGAGAAAGGAGAAAGGGAGGAAAGGTCTTTGCAGGGGGTGGCTGGCTGAGTAACAGATTTGCTTCCTTTTGCTAACTAACATTCCTGGGCCTTGGCAACGTGGTTTGCTTTCCTGATCCAAACTAAAATACAGGAATGGCAGGGTCCCATGGAAAGAATCAAACGCCTGGATGAAGGGAATTATTAGACCGTTTTTGTAAGCATAAATATACCTTTCAGTAAGGGTGTAGGATCCAGATAAAGCCCAGAACCTGAAAAGATATGAGATCATAAATTAGGAATACGTGCAACATTTATTGAGCCGTGCATTGCAGCACTCCTTGGTTTGTAATCCTCATGGTAATCAGAAAAGAGTGGTCCTTGGGTTCCCCACCTGATAGGAGAGGCTATCTCAGTCAGAGACGCTCAGTGATCCACCGAAGTCTCCACAACCAGTAAATGCCACGGCCAGTCATCTATTATTATTCTGACTCTAAATCCTGTGCCAGTTTCTCCACAGAATCTTTATTGCCCCCTAAACCCAGAGAACAACAGATGTGGGCTGGAAACAGATTTAAAAGCAAACAGCACCAGGTGAGGAAAAGCAGGGCCCAAGCAGCCCCAGCTGGCAGGTGGCGAGAAGGGACCGGGACCGGGGAGCCGAGGCGGAGGCCGGCGGGGGCTGGCAGGCCCCAGGCTCCCACACAGCCTGCCCCCGCCCCAGCAGATGGTGGCACACGCTTCCTCAGATTTCACAGCCATTGTTCTGCCTTTATTACAGGGCCTCACTGTCTATCATAGACGGAAATGAAATTGGTCTGGAATGGTTTCCTCTTCCCACAGTCTTCTTGGTTCCATATTGATAGATGACTTTTAAATGTAATATCCTTACAGATATGAAAATTAAGCTGATGTATCCACGTAAGTAAGAGCCAGAACTGTCAGCTTTTTGGGTTTTTTTGGTTTTGTGGTATTTTGTTTTTGTTTTTCCTATTTTAACATTTATTTATTTATTTATTATTTATTTATTTATTTATCTATTTATTTATTTAATAATAAATTTATTTCTTATTGGTGTTCAATTTGCCGACATTCAGAATAACACCCAGTGCTCATCCCGTCAAGTGCCCCCCTCAGTGCCTGCCACCCAGTCACCCCCACCCCCCGCCCTCCTCCCCTTCCACCACCCCTAGTTCGTTTCCCAGAGTTAGGACTCTTCCATGTTCTGTCTCCCTTTCTGATATTTCCTACCCATTTCTTCTCCCTTCCCTTCTATTCCCTTTCACTATTATTTATATTCCCCAAATGAATGAGACCATATAATGTTTGTCCTTCTCCGATTGACTTATTTCACTCAGCATAATACCCTCCAGTTCCATCCACGTGGAAGCAAATGGTGGGTATTTGTTGTTTCTAATGGCTGAGGAATATTCCATTGTATACATAGACCACATCTTCTTTATCCATTCATCTTTCGATGGACACTGAGGCTCCTTCCACAGTTTGACTATTGTGGCCATTGCTGCTAGAAACATCGGGGTGCAGGTGTCCCGGCTTTTCACTGCATCTGTATCTTTGGGGTAAATCCCCAACAGTGCAATTGCTGGGTCGTAGAGCAGGTCTGTTTTTAACTCTTTGAGGAACCTCCACACAGTTTTCCAGAGTGGCTGCACCAGTTCACATTCCCACCAACAGTGCAAGAGGGTTCCCTTTTCTCCGCATCCTCTCCAACATTTGTGGTTTCCTGCCTTGTTAATTTTCCCCATTCTCACTGGGGTGAGGTGGTATCTCATTGTGGTTTTGATTTGTATTTCCCTGATGGCAA
Source organism: Canis lupus familiaris (assembly GCF_011100685.1). Taxonomy (NCBI): domain Eukaryota; kingdom Metazoa; phylum Chordata; class Mammalia; order Carnivora; family Canidae; genus Canis; species Canis lupus. Next base: position 6,220,843 of record NC_049250.1, read on the forward strand.
GTGATGCAGAGCATTTTCTCATGTGCATGTTGGCCATGTCTATGTCTTCCTCTGTGAGATTTCTGTTCATGTCTTTTGCCCATTTCATGATTGGATTGTTTGTTTCTTTGCTGTTGAGTTTAATAAGTTCTTTATAGATCTTGGACACTAGTCCTTTGTCTGATAGGTCATTTGCAAATATCTTCTCCCATTCTGTAGGTTGTCTTTTAGTTTTGTTGACTGTATCCTTTGTGTGCAAAAGCTTCTTATCTTGATGAAGTCCCAATAGTTCAACATTTAGAGACAACACGTTTATTCGCCTTTTGCAGTCCTCCACGGTTGCCTTATTATAACGTGGTCTCCAAAAGTGACCTTATTTCCCAGGGCCCTCTGACCGCATCAGTTGCAGAGATGTGGTTGCCCTTGGCACTGTGGGAGCTTGGCCTGCCAGGTGCCCAACCCCAGCCTGCGGCCAAGGGATCACAAGCTTTGTGAAGGTGGGTGAAGAGGGGCTGGAGCCGGTCTCTTCCTGAGCAGGTGCTCACCTTTTCCTCTCGCTCGGTCTTCCTTGCTGTTGTCTGGAACCCAGGGATCTTTCCCCTCCACTCTCCACGTCTTCTAGAAGGCCTTCTCCTGCTGTGTTTTGGGTTCTGATTATAACTCGGATACCACGCACCATTTCTTTTTGTTTTCTTTACCTGCAGCCGGATGAGTCTTTCCAGCCCTGGTTGATATTTTGCTTTTGTCACTGTCTTTCTCTGTCAGTGTAATTAGCTATTTCTGGGGCCCTAGAAATGTCTGCTTTGAAGATTTTAGAAACTCTATCCCTGAGATTTTTCTTTTTGTCAAGTTCTTTCTGCTCCTTTCTAACGCATATTCAAGCACACTTTCCTGACACTGCTGCCAATAATGCTTGTTTTCCTTCACCAGGGATCCTGTTATCTAAATGGCTGTTATGTTCACTATTGGGAAGAAAGTTTTTAGAGGCATTTTCTTAGGCTAGCATGCATTACCTCATCTAATCTCAAACAACCCATGAGGTAGATGTTATGATCCTCCTGCATTTCACAGATGAGGAAACCAGATCTGAGATATGCCCAGCATTTTACTGTCATACTACAGCTGGTGGCTGGCAGCACTGGGCTGGGAGCTGAGCCTGTCCTGCTCAGAAGCATGGCCCTGCCTTTGAGCTTCCCCTTAGAGGTGGTGGGACCTTTGAGAGAACCGACAGGAGTTGCCCAGAAGAGCCCTTCAGTCCACACCAACGACTTATTCCCACCTTGAGGACGGCTGATTTCATGAATAAATTCCCCCACTGTCTCCTTGGCGTCCATCACAAAATTAAACTCCTCTTCATTTGCAAAGTGCAATCGAGGAATTGACCCATCTGAAATGGTTACTTCATCATCTATATTAAGAAATCATTTGGAAAAACTATTTGCTGAAAAGATCCTATTTGCTTCTTAAAGGGCCTATTCTTTCTTGCCTGAAGCACCTTTTCATGGCAAGAACCTAGCAACCCCGTGTCATACTCAGAACATTTGAGTTGGAACAGAATTTTTACACTGTTTATCATCTGGTGAGGGTTTTAAGGGGAAAGTGTCAACATAAATTTGGAATTTCCTGACTCTTGCAGATTTGAGTTATAATCTTGACATGACTAGAAAGGAAATCTTAAAAAAATATTTTAGAGTGTTTTATTGTGGAAATGTCCCCAAACATTTTCATCCCATTTTCCCAGAGAAACCTGACAGTTTGGGGAGGGGGGAAGGGGGATGAGAGAACAAAACCCAACGCCACATCCTTGAACTCTTTTGTGTGTTTAGAACAATGTCCAGTTAAAATCAAACAATATTGCTGCTAAATACGTCTAAAATAGTCCTTGGTAAGTCTTAATGGAAGAGCTCTGTGGGAAGGGCAGTGGGTATAAGTGATGAGGGCAGGGACCGCTCTGAAGCACGGGCCCAGTGCTGAGCACCAAGGCAGCTAGGCATAGCCAGGTACAGGATCTTTCCAATAACCCTGTCATCAGCTCATTTACTGCCTGCGACTTCCAATCCTCATCTGAGCGCAGAGTGAATACCATCACTGCACCCAAGTGGAAAACAAACCCCCCCCCCCCGGCAAGGACTAGGGGTGGGTAAGGCTCATAAAGGAGAAGTCATGAAGTCTGGCTTTCTGGCCAGATTTCCTCTGGAAGGTGAGGTGTGGCCGGCACTGTGTGTGTGTGGACCGCCCGGGAGGGGACACACACCCTGCCTTCAGACGGCAGGACCTCAGCCTGGCCCGCGGCCAAGGAGCCAGACGCCAGGCCCGGGCTCTCAGCAGTGGGAGCGGTCGCTGTGCCTGCTTATACAATGGTATTATCTCAAGCCAACCACGGCTGCAGAAACTCGCAATGCTTCCTGTCCTTGCACTGCAGCACAAACTGTCCGATTTCCAACAGCTTTCGGACACACTCACTGGCACTCGGTCGCCAAGCTCGGTATATAAATGTCTAAAGCCACTTCTTCCTTGGGAATTGCAGACGCTGCAGTGCCGTAATCCATTGTATTTTTATCCCTTCTGGAAGGACTTGCAGGATCATGAGTCACATGGGGAAAGGGATTAATTCTCAAAACATGTATGTACTGTAGGCAGACGCCTGAAACTTCTTCTAGCAGGGGAAGTATAGGGGGAGAAAGGTCCCGAAAGTAATATTAATGCCACGCACAACACAATTTATTTGTGGTGGCCCATTGTCTCATTCTGCTTCCCACTTTGAAACCCCGGGCTCTTCTCTGACAAGGACAGCTAGGGGACTGCAACACAAGAACGTCATCCGGGTGAATGTGATGGGGAGAGCTTCGTTTTAGGATCCAGTAATGACTTTCCACATATTTTGGCTGAATTTGCTCTAAGCGGTTATGGTACTCTCAAACAGAGCCCTTCGGTTAAATTATAAAAATTTAAAAAGCCATTAAACTCTGGTTCTACCAATGTGTCAAAAAGGACAAGGAAAACTTTATTTTTTCTCTTTTTAAAAAAATTTGTTTGGTCCTCTTGGCTTTGGAATACTGCAGTTAGGTTATTAAATGTGTGACCAGGTCTTTCAAACCACAGGCCTATGCCAGAAAGTTGAAAACTTTTAGGAACCTGCTCCCAGAAATCAGGGGTTTAATTCAACAGTTACCAGAAATGCTCTTAAACCTTCTGCTTCCAGGTCAGGAAGTTTTTGGCAGGTCGTGGACTTTGCTATGGGCTGTGCTACTTAAGGAGTGTTGGCCCAGGCTGGCTTGGGGGGGAGCAGCGTCCTCTGCTTTGTGCTCACCAATACTCTCTGCTATTGCAGTGAAACCCAGTTGCAGTAGACTTGGACACCAGTAGTTCCAAATCATGTGCCAGAGAGATTTTCTTCCTCATTTATGCATGATGGTCCTTCTCTCTGGTCCTTGCTTTTGAGGAAATGGACAGGTTTTTTGACCAGGACTCAGCAGAGTGCTGTCCTAGGTTTAATAACCAACAACAAACAGCCTTGATGGGAGGCATTCATCATGGTCTTTAATGAGATGGGTCTAGACATGGAGAATCTTTTAAACTTTGAAATATTTCTCTTTTTTTTTAAGATTGTATTTATTCATTCATGAGAGACACACAGAGAGAGGCAGAGACACAGGGAAAAGCAGGCTCCCTGTGGGAGCTTGATGCGGGACTCGATCCCAGGACCCCGGGACCATGCCCCGGGATCACCTCCCAGGTATCTCATAAACTATGAAATCTTTCAAGCATATAGAAAATTATAGGGAATCATACAATAAATGTTCATGTACTCACCAACCAACTTTGATGATATCCGAACATTTTGTGGTATTTATGTCAGAGTTTCCTTTGTTTTTATTTATATATTTTTAAAAAGATGTATTTGTTTATTTGGGAGAGAGAGAGAGAGAGAGACATGTGTGTGCATGTGTGCAGGGAGCGGGGTTGGAGGGCAGAGGGAAAGATTCTCTAGTGGACTCCCCATTAGCGTGGAGCCTAACTTGGGGATGGATCTCATGACTCAGGAGATCATGACCTGAGCTGGAATCAAGAGTCAGTCGCTTAAGCAACTGAGCCACCCAGGGGCCCCAGGAGTTTTCTTTTAAAGAAAGAGTGAGGGGATCCCTGGATGGCTCAGCGGTTTGGTGCTTGCCTTCGGCCCAGGGCATGATCCTGGGGTCCCAGGATCAAGTCCCACACTGGGCTCCCTGCATGGAGCCTGCTTCTCCCTCTGCCTGTGTCTCTGTCTTTCTAGGTCTCTCATGAATAAATAAATAAAATCTTAAAAAAAAAAAAGCCTCTCCCTTTAAAAAAGAAAGAAAGAAAGAAAGAGTAAGAATCACTCCGTTTCCTCTCTGACCTCTTTTCCCTCTCTCTGCACAGGAGTGATTGCTGTCTGAACTCTGGTGTTTATCTTCCCTTTGCCTGCATGATGAATGTCTTCAAGTACTCACTGCTGTGTAAAGGCTGGTACCTCTTCTTGATGAGTCAGTGTGAGTTTTTCAATGTCTTGAATACTCTTGCCTGCATGTTTGCAAACATATGTTTGTGTACACAATATGTAAGACTGCTTTGCATGTTTTAAAATTTGAATATACACGGTATTATAAGTCACATAACATTTTGGATAAGTTTTTTTTTTTTTTTTTAATTCATGAGAGACACAGAAAGAGAGAGAGACAGGCAGAGGTACACAGGTAGAGGTACACAGGTAGAGGGAGAAGCAGGCTCCATGCAGGGAGCCTGATGTGGGACTCGATACTGGGTCGATCAGACCCTGGGCTGAAGGTAGTGTTAAACCGCTGAGCTACCCAGGCTGCCCTGGATAAGTAAATTTGAGTTATACTTCATATATTATACAATTCATCTGTTTTAAGTATATAGTTTGTTTTTAATGTCTCTGCAGAACTGCACCGCAAATTAGTTTTAGGACATTTTCATTATTCACCTCCCAAAAACGCTGCACCAGTTAGCAGCCACCCCTTTCTCCCCAGCACCCCTGAGCCCCCAAGACCTGAGCGGCTACCAATCTGCTTCTATCTCTATGGATTTGTCTATGCCGATCATTTCATATAAATGGCATTATATAGTATGTGACCTTTTGTGTCTGACTTCTTTAGTTTAACACAATATTTTTATGATCCATTCATGTTGTATCAGGTATTGGTACATCATTACTTTCTCTTGTCTGCTATTCCATTGTATGGAAATGTCACGATATATATAAATGAGTATCTGGTTGCTTCCACTTTTTGGCTATTATGAATAATGCTGCTAATGAACATTTCTGTACAAGTTTTTGTGTGAATACATTTCAGCTTGAGGGGGTGGGTAATGTACCTAGAGTGGGATTGCTGGGTCATATGGCAACTCTGTACTCTGTCTTTTGAGGAGCTGCTGGACTGTTTCCCAGAGAAGCTGCATCATTTTACATTCCCAGAAGCAGTGTATAAGGGTTTCAATCACTCTGTATCCTTGTCAACATTTATTATTGTCTGACATTTTGATTATGGCCATTCTACTGGGTGGTGTGAACTGGTTTTGATTTGCATTTTCCTAACGACTAAGAATGTTGACATTTAGCTATGACATCATTTCATATGTATGTTGGCTATTTGTATATCTTTTTTTGAGAAATATTTGTTCAGATCCTTTGCCCATTTTTAAAATTGAATTACTTGTCTTTTTATTATTGAAGTATAAGAACTCTTTATATATTTTCAATGTAAGTCATTTATAAGATATGCTATTTGCAAATATTTTCTCCCATCTGTGGGCTGTTTTACCTTCTTGATGCTGTTTGGTGTTTCTTGCTGTACATAATCTTCTGAAACTTTTAAGCTAATAAATTTAGATAAAACAATTATCCAATTAGAAACAGGAAACACACATTAATTTTAACCAATTTCAACCTTTGTGTGGTACTCAAAATTGTACAAGTATTGTGTACTAAATCATTGATTCATTCACTTGTCAATGGATAATTGGGACCATTTCCAGTACCTAGCTATGACAAACAATGCCACCTTGAATATTTTTGTCTATGTCTCCTGAGGCATGTTTTTAAGTGTTTGTTGGGTAAATAGCTAGAAGTAAAATAAATGGTGTATGATGCACACCTTAAGGTTTATTAGGTATTGTCAAATGTTTTTCTTTCTTATAAATACTGTATTAAAAATTTCAATTTGGTAATAGTTGATATTGCTTGACATTTAAATTGTAGGTACTTAGATGAGCATGAAATTGAATCTGTGGTCTTTACTGACTGTCGAGCTCTGGTGCCCTGTGAGGGACAGAAAAGTTGCTAGTACTGTTTTATTATTAACACAGGGTGAAGAAATTGTGGCATTAATATGTCCTTTTGTGGTGGCAGCTCCGGAGACCCTCAGATAAGCAGAACTGTATGAATAACTAGAACGTTTGTATAATAAGCAGAATGTTTGTATGGTTCCTTTGCATAGGCTGTGTTACATCACTGGCTATCTAGACTAGACTATATTTTAAATATGTAATATGAACTTTTGTATTGATTAGCATAGAGTTCTAGAATCTCCTAGTATGAGCCATTTGCAGATTCTGTTTAGCCCCAGGAACCCTGTAAAAGCAGGATAAATTCCATTCCCAGGGATCCCTGGGTGGCGCAGCGGTTTGGCGCCTGCCTTTGGCCCAGGGCACGATCCTGGAGACCCGGGATCGAATCCCACATCAGGCTCCCAGTGCATGGAGCCTGCTTCTCCCTCTGCCTATGTCTCTGCTTCTCTCTCTCTCTCTCTCTCTCTCTCTGTGACTATCATAAATAAATAAAAAATTAAAAAAAAATTCCATTCCCATTCTTTGCTTAGTCTTATTGCTAGTAATTCTAATTCCTTCAGTAACCCAACTATATAATAGGTCATATTTAAGTAACCCAATATAATATAATGTTTATGCAAATAAGAAAATTTTCATGGCAAATAAAGGTTTCTTTTTCCTTACTAGGGTTTGATCCAAAAGGGAATAAAGAATTGGGTGTCTGGGGGGCTGTCTGATAAGCATCTGACTCTTGATTTCAGCTCAGGTCATGATCTTGGGGTTGTGAGATCGAGTCCTGCATTGGACTCTGTGCCCAGTGTGGGGAGGTCTACTTGGGATTCTGTCTCTCCCTCTGCCCCTTCCCCTGTGCTCTCTCTCTCTCCAGAATAAATAAATACATCTCTTAAAAAAAGAGAGAGATGAAGAAGTTTCAATTTGAATTGTGAGTACTCTAGAATTTCAGTAGTGTTTTTAGCTGAGTTCCTTGCATGAGTATTGATCTGTAGTTTTAATATGCGTAGGTGCATATTTTACAGAGTAAAACAAGCAAACAAAAAACTAATAATAAAAAACTTTCTCAGGGGAAAAGCTTCATAAATATTGTGTTCCATAATTATACAAAAAGCTACTTAAAATTGTATGTTAAGACAGGTTGTCTTACAGAGGTTTATGACAGCACTGTGCTCAGCCTCAGCCTTTCACCTACATTCATTATATCATCTACTCCTCACCAAAAACCTAAGAGGCAGACATTACCTTACTCATCTCCTGGTTTCAGTGATTTGCTAGAATCTTCCACAGATTTACATAATGATATTAGGTTAGGTTCTGAAAATAAACTTTAAAGTCTTTGGATATTTCCCTCCAGCAAATTTTCAAAAGCCAAGGCAGCTCAAGGGCTAGTCCTTTTAGCAATACTATGGAGCATGCTCCTTCAGAGTAAAAGGCAAAGTCAGGAAATCCTGAGATGTTTTGTCTAAATTCTACTTCACTGAAGTGGTGAAAGATTAAAGTTCAGCCTCAAAGTTATTTTTCATTGAAAATTGGGTAGACTCCAGTTTGCACCAGATTTTTTGGCCAGACTCTTTTATCTCTCTGGGAGTAGCTCAGGGTTCTCTATGTAGTTGGTGGAATCTTGCCCATGAAATATTCTCAAAAGAGGGATGCAGGGTGTGGAGGAGAGAGGTTTTGACCCCTGTCTCCAAGCCAGTGATGGTCCTGTGGTTTCATAGGCTTTGTATCCAAATGAGTACGGATGTACTGTTGGCCAGACATGGAACTGTCACGCCATGGAGGAAAGGATTCAGAGTTGACCGAGCACAAAGATGTCCTCCTATTACAGGCCCCACAGGGGTTGAACTTCTGCTGGTGTTATTTTTGCCTCATACATAGCTATTGTGAAATTCAGGAGAGTTCTAGTTAGCATTTTATCTTTGTCACAAATTAGCAGATGGGAAATAATAATAGAATTGTCTCATGTCAATTATACTTCAATAATGAAAATTTAAAAAATAGTATTATTCCACAGGGCTAATGTGAAAATTCAATGAGACTATAAATGTATAGTGCAGGAATAGTGCTTAGAAGAAAGGATGCTCTGTAAATGTTAGATAGGACAATGTTTGTATTATTATTATTAATGGTACATCCAATAAAGTCAGAGGAAAATAAATTAATTCTTAATGTACACAAAATATTGTTGGCTAAACCTTTAAACTTTTTAGAGATCTTGAGATACATTCAATTAGATGGATAATCAGTGTAGGTCTTCTCAACGCATGGTCATTCAATATAAAGAGTAATTTTATATACCATATAAAAATGCAGCTTTGGGGATGCCTGGATGGTTCAGTGGTTGAGCATCTGCCTTAGGCTCAGGGTGTGATCCTGAGGTCCTGGGATGGAGTCTCGCATCAAACTCCCTGCAGGAAGCCTGCTTCTCCCTCTGCCTATGTCTCTCTCTGTGTCTTTTATGAATAAATTTAAAAATCATAAAAAAAGTTTTAAAAAATGTAGCTTTAGTAGGTGGTTTGTAAATCTGAATAGTTTTTATGGTTTCAGGACATCCATATTAACACAGAAACAGTCTGTGGATTCATTTTAATATTAAAAATCAGAAAGCACATATGCTACTTTATCAACAGCAAAAGGTTTTAAATATCATAAAAATTAAGTCTAAGATAAAAGCCATAAAAATATTATTTTACTGAATACACACTACCAAAGGAGTCCATCTTTAAACAGTCTGAATTTTTTAACTTTCTGGCAATTTTTTGACATATACAATTAAGAAATGGCCAAGTCAACATTTAAGTAAATAGAATTTTAAACAATGTATGATTAATTTTCCCTATTTTTTTTATCTACAAAGAGAATCCAGAACAGACACACACATACACAGTCTCCTCAAATTAAAATTGGTTTGGACAGTACTGTTTCAGATCATGATCATAGCAAATCTAAGTTTTATCTAAATAAGTAATTCTCTATAATTAGGTAATTGTTACATAATTATGAACCTTCACCAAAACTCACATTGTTTAGGCGCACGTGATCTTTCTTTTCAAGAAGTGGCTCGTGAATGTTTTAAGTAAATTATAATGATAAATCACCAGTGATATCTTAAATAAATATCTTCTAACATTTTCCCCTTGATTTCCATGCCCAAAGCGAACAATTTATTTTAGGAGGATTATTTCTACTGACAAGGAAGTTAAAAAAAAATCATTCAGCTGAAGAAGGTTTCCTGATAATCACAGAATCTTTGAAAGCTTGGCCCTGGACACCGTTAGATGACAGTCTAACCCCAGGGTCCCCTCACCAGGAGGAAGCCCGGGCAAGCGCTCAGTCTCCTCATTACTGGAGGGCATGCTTGCCAGCACAGACCGTTTTGGAAGACGGGAAATCTAAGGAGAAGCATAAATAGCCACTGACAAATTTCAGGAAAAAGCAGTAAGGGAGTCACCAAGATTGTCAGATCCCAGGTTTTTTGATTTGGCAGGTGAGATGAAAGAAGTGCCAACTATCCTTTAGTTCTTTATGAAATAGGAATATGTGCCAGTCCAACTAATGGAAAAACACCATGCTTCAAAAGTTTCCAGAGAGTAACAATTAAAACTATGATTTGATCAGGTTAAAAAAATTTTTCTCTTTGTAGGAAAGTGTATAAATTATAAATATATAGCTTGATTAAATTTTCTTTCAATAAAACTGTGATAAAAGTATACAGGGCACAAAATATACCACTTTAACCATCTTCGGGTGTACACTTCCGTGGCCTTAAGTACATTCACATCATTGGGCAACCACCACCACTGTCCACCTCCAGAAGTTTTTCATCTTCCCAAAATGAAACCCCATACCCATTCAACACTAACTTTCCACTTCCCATCCTCATATGCCTGGACGGCCACCATTCTACTTTCTGTTTTTCTGGATGTGACTACTGTAGATGTAAGTCACATAGTGGGCTCATCTAACAGTTGTATTTTCTTCTACCTGCCTTATTTCATTTAGCATAATGTCTCCAAGGTGCAGCTTGATGAATTTTATCAAACTGAACATACTTGCGTAACGAGCGTGCTGCTGGAGAAACACAGCATTGCCAGAACCAAAAAAAGTCCCCTGTGCCCTTCTTTTATTCAGTACCCACCACTCTTGTGTAATCATGAGGGTGAACATGTTGTTGGTCAATGATAGGAGTGAGACAGATGATGAAAGACCAAGGTTCTGCCTCTCTTCTTCCCAATAGGAGTAACTGCATATAGGATCTGTTTTATACATTAGGCGTTAGCCCAGCCAACAAGATCGAGCTTGGAAATTGTTGGTTTAGGAAATATTCATGTTTCACATGCAGATTGTCTGAAAAAGTGCCTTGAGTTTGTCTTTATTCTACTAACCCCCACTTTTGTGACTCTGTTTAGGCAACATCTCATCTCCTGCAGGAAGCCTTTCTAATTCTTCTTGGTGCTTTCCTGCCAAAAAACTTGGCATAGCCAGAAAGTGGAATATTATACTGCCTTTAAAAAGAAAAATATGTCACATACTGAAACATGGATGAACCTCAAGGATGTTATGCTAAGCAAAATAAGCTGGCCATGGAAGGACATACACTGTATGAAGCCACTCATAGGAGGTATTTAAGTTGTCAAGTGCCAAGAAACAAAGAGCAGAGCAGAAAAGAAATGAGGAGTTGGTGTTTAATGGGTACAGAATTTCAGTTTTTCAAGATGAGAAAGTTCTGAAGATTTGTTGTACAACAGTATTAATATACCCAAAGCTACTGACCTGTAGACTTAAAAATGATTGAGATGGTAACTTTCATGCTATGTGTTTTTTTATCATAATAAAAAAGTTTTTTAAAAAGTTGAGCTTTTGGGGTACCTGGCTGGCTTGGTGGGTAGAGCATTGGACTCTTGATCTCAGGGTTGTGAGTCCAAGCCCCATGTTGGGTATAGAGATTACTTAAAAATAAAATATTAAAAACATTTTTTTTAATGTTGAGCTTTCTAATTCTTGAGCTATTCACCCTTGATAAAGTCATTTAATATCTGTCTCTGGGATTCTGGCAAAATGAGGGAAGTGTCACAATATTAACCTGCCTAAAAGAGTTTCTATAAATAAATGCTTAGATAACTCTTAATTAAACAGAATTGTCATCATAAGAGTTAGTATGCATGGTTTATTTTCTTATTTATCTGAAAGAAATAACTTACAAATCTCTCACGTTTACATTTTCTGATCTGGATACAAAAGAACTCATAGTTTAATTAGGTAAAAGTGTACAATATACATGAACATTTACAAAGAAATTAGCCAAATTTTTTCTCCTTTTAAATAAAATAATAATAGATACAAACATATTTTTTTATTCCTAATATGCCTGACTTTTACTTGGATGCCATTCTCTGATTTGTGGAGATTTACTGTACATTCCTTTAGTCTAGGTTGCAAGAAAATCTTGAAACACAGAAGCCAACAGTAGGTGGAGTCAAGAGTTTCCCTTTGCCAATACCCCAAATGTCTGGAAGTCAGTTATTCTCTGATGGTGTCCTTACATCCAACAAAGTGTGCATCTGTCCTCTTATTATATAAGAAATTATCCACAAAGGCCCCAAATCAGACTTTTCTTTAACTTTGGATTGCAAATCAACAGAAAAGATATCAAGTCAGATGAATAGGCAAAAATATCGAATAGGCTACTCATGACTACTTAAAACAACTTTAAGTCACAATTTGAATAATATTAGATAAATATTAATGGCCTAATCACAAAACATTTAAAAAATTTATGTAGAATTATGAGTGATTTTTGTTTTCTCCTTTGTATTCATCAGATTTTAAAAAATGCTAAATATGTACTCTTTTTATAATCACCTTACACTTTGAAAGTATACTGTAAACAAATGAACCCACTTCATTTTATTCATGTTCAGGAAACTAAAGTCAAGTCAGTGGAAACAGAGAAGTGAGCTGGGTGTGCATGGTTTTATTGACACCTACTTTTTATTTTGTAGATGTCCTGGGATGAGCATGTATTTTCTCAGATATAGGAGCAATGGAATTGACCTAGACTCACGTGGCTTCCAGGAAGTGAGCAAAAGCTCTGGTGAGAAGCAGGTACCAGGGAACAGAACAAAAATAGAAACCAAGCAGATTAGGATTCAATCCGATTTTCACCATAGTCCAATGAGGAGAATAACAACCAAGTAGATTGATGCAGTATGATAGTAGTTGTGACCTAGGTAAGCACAAAGTGGTAGATTCCAGAAAGATACCTAACGCAGGCTTGCATTTGGGAAATGGGGATTATAGAAACTTTGCTGGAGGAGGACATGCCCATGCCCAACTTGTCCTGGGGGCAAGGGGTGGGGGAGGGGAGGAACCAAGGGAATGGCATAGGAAAGTCACAGAGGTAAGAAGGAGGGAGTAAGTTGAGGGAATGCAAGTCGTCCAGGAAGATGGAAGGTGTGGCTAAGTGGAAGCATCTAAGGCCAGGAGAAGGATGATCATGGATATTATCTACTGAAGTCAGCAGATGGACTTCATCCTAAGGCTATCAATGGTCCCTGCAATGCATTCAGCAATGAGGGAACAGGGTCAAGATGACTTTTGGGAAGAGTATCCTGTGGTGATGAGGAGTGAGGACTGGGAGGCGCGTGCAGCAGAAGGGAAGTGCATCAGAAATCAGGTCATTCTCAGGCAGTCAATCCTGATGGCCTGATGAGCAGAGCTAGACACTCACCCCTTGTGGGACAGCCACAAGGGAAATACATGGCACCTGTCCCCAGTTGCTTTTCCAAAGGGTGGATGAGGTGCCACCAGCCAACCTGAGAAGAAGCAGATCTTCAGGGGGAGATCTTGGGTCTGCTTTGGATGTGTTGGCTTTGATGTGTCTGTGGTGTGTCTGTCCATAGGATGGTCTACAGCCACTGAGAGAACTCAGAGAGAGAAAACCAAAATGGTGAGGCATGAAGGGAAACTCTGGTGGAGAAGATCATCTAGAGATAGGTCATGCAGTGGGAAGCTGGCCCAGGACTGCACTCTTAGCAACAAGGAACATATGAGGAGTGAGCAGAGATGAAGTCCGTGAATAAAGCTGACACTGAGAACTCTCATCCAAGAAGCAGGAGAACAAGCAGCAAGTGTGATCAAGGTGGGCCATGGGCAAGAGCTTCTTGCCATTCCTGTCCCTCTTGGGATGACCAGGTTTGCGTGAGCCTGAGCAGTGCCAGGGGCTGTTGGTGAGGGTGAGGGCTGTGGTCCAGGGGCCAGCTGGGTGCTGGGTCTTCCCTGGTGCACTGCAGCATACCTGCCTCTGAAGCCTAGTCCAGTGTTGCCAACCCAGCAAGAGAGCAGTTTGTTGCTCCCTGCCCACCAGAGACTGGCTGTGGGGCTGTCAGGCATTAACCCCTAGGAACACACAGACCAGGACCCGCCAGGCTCGCCTACTCAGGAAGCTTTGGCTGCTTATATTAGTAGCACACATGGTTCTGTTTTAGGAGAGTATTCTATAACATTGGGTCTATAATGTAAACTCCAAATTCTATTTGGCTTTAAAAGTAATTATAATGTTTTATATTCCTTTATGAAACTACATTAAAATTGAATAGGGAAATTTACAATCTATTTCTTTCTCAAATACTAGAATTTGGCTTTTAAAAAGTAAGAAATATGTCTATTTCTTCAAGTACCATAGAATTTTTTTTTACCCTACTGTTGAGAAGTGAGAATCTAATCACCCATTATTTGACCAAGTTAAACAAGAAAACATCATAATATGGTTAATATTACAATTCAGGGATTCTGAACTGAATAACTAGATTGTCTTCTTTTAGTGATTTTGTAATGTCTTATAAGAAAGATAACTACTAAACTTTAAAATAGGGCACAGATAAAATCCTATTTCTCAGTAACATGGCATAAAATAAGAGAATTACATTTTAAAGAACTGGTCCATAGCTTGCAGAGGAAGGTCGGTGGGGGGATGGGCAAAATAGGTGAAGGGACTCCAGTAATAAAATAATAATCCACAGAGATGAAAAGTACAGCTTAGGGAATACAGTCAATAATATTGTAATAATGTTGTTTGGTGACAGACGGTGACTACTTTAACATGATGAGCACCGAGTAATGTATAGAATTGTTCAATGACTATGTTGCACACCTAAAACTAATATGTCAATGATGTGTCAATAATAAATAAATAAAATAAAGAGATGAACAATCAAATAACTTGGGAAATAGCTTTATGACTGGAATGGAAATATCTTACATATTGCCATTGTCACAGCATCACCTGTAACAATCTGATGCACAGAGGTGTGTGTACTATTAAAACAGGCAAATGAGGGAGTGCCTGGGTGCCTCAGTTGGTTAAGCCACTGACTCTTGGTTTTAGCTCAGGTCATGATCTCCTGGTCTGGAGACTGCTGCCCTGACCTCTGTGTTCAGCAGGGAGTTAACTTCCCCTCTTCCTCTCTCTCTGCCTCTCCCCCTCATCTCTCTCACTTTTGTGAGCTCTCTCTTAAGTAAATCTTTAAAAAAAATTAGAAAGAAATGAAAAGGGTTAGAACCACTGCAATGACAGTGACATATTTAATCCTACTCAACCTGTCCAGCAGTGTGGGAGGCTCCTGGTGGTTTGGGCAGGGTTGGAGAAATTTGGCCTCCTCAAGTCACTGGACGTTTCACATCACTCTGGTGGCAAAAGGTAGCTTTTTAATTTTTTTTTCCTGAATGAATGAATGACTAAGACCCATAGGCAGAACTAGATTCCTACACATGCAAATAGGAAGGAGAAAAATATAGGTGTCCACACAAGCCAAAGCACCAGATACTGATAAGCACCGGCTCAGATGTACAGAGCACTGAGTTTCTACATAAAAGCTGAACTAAGAAAAACGTCAGGTCGATAATGAAGAAAGACTGGGAGGAACTGTAATACAGGTGAATCCAGTCTCCCTGAGGAGATTTCACAGTGGAGAGATTGGTGGGCAGAGCAGCAGGAGGGCATTTAAAACTTAAAAAAAAATGTTTTAAGTAGACTCCATGCACAGCATGGAGCCCAACACAGGGCTTGAACTCCTGACCCTGAGATCAAAACCTGAACTGAAATCAAGAATTGGACGCCCAACTGACTGAGCCGCAAGGCGTCCCAGGAGAGCATTTTTTATTAAGCAGCTACTATCGTGTGTGCGGTACTCGGTGCTATGCACCTAATATGTCATGACATCTTACAAGAGAATGAGTAGAGCTTTTCCACTGGAAAGTGTCGTAGTCCTATGGCTAATGAACAGACATCAACATACAACAAAACTTGGCATTAAAATTATTCCCAGAAAGTATCATAAGACTACTTTTCTTTGTCTCCAATTTTCAGCAGGACCTTGAAGTTTAGTGAGAGACCCAGATGCCTCATCTGTCCAGCTCGGTCCTGCGCCTGACTCACTGGATGGCCTCCGTGAAATCATTTTCCATTTGTGACTGTGTTTCCTTGCTGCTAAGACAAAACTAAAAATACGTATTGTCTTCATCGGTTATGGTAAGGACTAGCTGAGTAATTTTTACTAAGAAGTTGCAACTGTTTCGAGTAGAGAGGGGAGAAAAGATGTATTTCATCACACAGGAAATCTTTTTGGGAGTTGCCTGATCCTAAGGTGATACAATATAAAATTAAAAAAAAAAAACAAAAAACCTTTCTTCAACCTCTAACCTCTAACCTTCATGAAACCAAGAGACAAAAAGTGCTCTAAATCCGGTGCTCTCTGATGCTGGCCAAGAAACGGTACAGTTGCAATAAGCAGCTCAATCTTTCAAGACACGGTGTGCTGCTTGGGAGACAGAGGAGTCTGTTTTTCTGTGCTCACACACAGGGCGGGTCCCCATGGACCTGATCCAGCCGGGCCAGAGAGCTCTCATCTCCCTGGGCTCCCAAAGCTTACTCTTTTTCAGGTGCTAAGTCCACCAGCAATTTTTCTTTGAAATTTGTATGACTCCAAGTTTGGGCTGCATACAAATCCATTTTTATAAGTGGTAGATTTTCTCATTTAAGCAGGAAAATTCTGTCCTACTTGCTTTATTTTTTTTAAATAATTTTATTCATCTTCCTTTAATGCGAATGACCAATTCCTAAGGTTTTGAGAGACAACTCAGGATAGCCAAAGAAGCTTCAATGTGGAAGCCAGGAGATGAATCCTGATTTTACTACTAACTCCTTTATAACCTTGGACACGTTACTCACCCCTTTGAACTTTAGGTTTGTTTGACCGTACAATGGGGCGAATGATACTGACCTTGTAGAACTGTAAGGATTAGAGATCTTTTATATATGTGTTTCATGAAACAAACATATACTGAGTACCAAGGTCCTTACCTGGAACATGGCTGCAGACAAGACAAGCACCCAGCTCTTACACAGCCAACACTTCAGTGGGGAGCTGTATCTAAAGTTATTGTGTCTAGAACTTGTGTAAACCATCTGTAGACACAGGTGGCACCTCCATACTGGGTGCCAATGAGATCTCCCTTTATCCTCCAAATACAGGACAAAGGAAACTTTGAGGGGTCATTTGGTCTCATTGCTTCCATTTTCACTACTCATTTGGACAACAGAGGAGCAGGTTCCCATGTGCACAGACATCTGCTAGCACTAGCAACACTGAGGTGAATGGGATGTGGCCATGGCCTCAGGGCTGACAGTCAGGGAGGAGACAGACAGGGAGGTACCCTTCAGGGTGCTGGGGACTGTCGGGGCCTTGGCAGGGAGCACTTCTGAGCGGGCTGTAGGAACTGAGTTCTGAAAGATGAAGGGAATTTTGTACAGCAAGGCAGGGGGTGGCATGTTCAGGAAGGTGGAGCAGGTGTTCAAGACAGACAGGACCGAGGCCAAAGCTTGGAGGGGACAGAGTCCTTGCTGTCTTTGGGGTGGCATAAAATAACTCAGTATGAAGTCTGGAGCATGGAGGGGGAAGGGGAGATATCCGAGGTGAGAATAAAAGCTGGGTAAGTGCGGAGGGGTCAGCCTTGCATGTGTTCTAGGGAAGTTGAAATCTTTTCCATGAGCCTGAGATTTACAGAGAAGAGGACAAACTGGAGACTCAGTGACACTGGCCAGAGCCTGTACCAGGGTGCTGGTTACGAGGAGAGTCAGGTAGCAATGTCTGAGGAGGAGGACGGCACAGTGGAGAGCAGCTGGAGTGAGGAGTGAGGAGCTGGAGAGAAGGGAAGGGTGGAACCGGGCTCCCCCCTCCCCCAGAGAGGATGGCAGAGCCATTTACCAGGGGAGGCAGGAAGTGCTGTCTTTGACAACAAATGCCACCTGAAACCTCCTGATAGCCCCACGACCCTGGGAAAATTATGGAATCATCTGTGCCTCAGATTCTTTATCCAAAAGCAAGGATGATAATAATAGAACCTCACAGAGTGTTGCTTTATTGTGTGGATTAGATAAAATACGGCATGTAAAGCACTAGGAGTAGTGCCTGGAGCATCCCAAGTCCTCAGCAAGCACTAGTTCTTCTTAGGGGACACAGCAAGACAGAGATTCTGGAGGAGAAGGAACCCTCAGGAAGAGGAGGAGGTCTCATTCTGTTTCAAACTACAAAAGGCTGCCTCAAGACTTTGCCAGCACCATTTTAGCCACCTTGTTGAAACGAGGTGAACTCCACAATGGAGAGTTGCCTCACTGCCTTGACAGCTGCAATGAGCCCAGGGTAACTCTCTTCTGAATGGATTTATGAAATCTGGAACACACGGGACCATGGGCCTTACATTTGCTTCAGGTCTGGGGCAAGAGAAATGTAAGTGCAAATGTTAAGGCCATCGATCCCTCTAGGTTATTCAGTCTTCATAAGGTGTCAGGGACCACACGGGATCCTGGTGAGATTGGGAAGTGGGTACGGCTTGTTTTACCAAAACTGCTACCAACTGCTCTGATGTTTTTCTTCTTTTTTCTTTAGCAGGGGGAAGGGCAGAGGGAGAGAGAGAGAATCCCAAGAAGACTCTGTGCTGAACACAGAGCGTGGGGGGGCTCGACTCCACGACCCTGAGATCATGACCTGAGCCAAAATCAAGAGTCAGACTCTTAACTGACTGAGCCACCCAGGCCCCTCTGATGTTTTCCTAAAGATCTCTTTCTCCTAAGTTTTTCATGGCACCAATAAGTGATACATTTTTAGTGGATCATTTTAAAAGTATACGCACCCTACATGGGAAATTGACAATCAAAGCATTTCAAAGTCAGCCTGTACCTCCTCTCACTCACCAAACAACTGACTTTTCCAAGTGAGAAAGACAGGAGAGCTTCACTTAAGGCTTATCCTGGACACTCACTGTTCCTTAAAGACTTAAATCTGTTCTTCCTCTTCATCATTATGTCTGCCTTCATTCTGGACGCATCTGACACTGTGACCTCCTTGACCCAATGACCTTATTCTCTGCTGGGCCATGGCTTCCTGTTCTCATGGTGCAGAATGTAAAGTCCAAACCACATTATCTTTTGAAACTGTTCCACCTCCAAAATCATGAATCAGACATCCTCCTTGCTGGTCACAAACCTGTCACTGCAGCTTCTTGCACAAAGATTCCCAACACAAGTGTCCCTCTGCCTGTAGGTGACTTGCATACCTCCCACATCCTCCCTAGTCATGGGCCCCTCCTAACATTCCCCATATCCAAGTTGGATTCCGGGGCTCATGATATAAGCATTTTCCGGCAAGAGTGCCAAGCTCCCGTGCCCTCCATTGACCGCACATGCCTAGATAATTCAATTCTCAATGAACTTGACCATACTCACTGGCTTGCCTTGCACCAGGCAGCTGAGCGCCACCAGAAGGAAGTTCTCCAGGTGGGCAGATGGCTGGTGTTAGACACCTTGGAGCACCAACCACACAGGTGCCCCCTTTTGCCGGCAATCTCATAATGCTCCTCTTAAAAAACTTTTCAAAAATTTTCTATCTCCTTCAATCTCAACTATATCCCATCTCTCCCTCATGGACTTTGCTTCATATTTCATAAAGAAATAGAAATACCAGACAAGAACTTCCTTGACCATGTGCTACCAAATCTACACCACCACGTGCATCTGCCTTAGGTTTTCTCTTCTCTCAGTAAAACTGAGGGGCCGTTTCCCCTTGAAAAAGGACTTATTTTCCATCCCACTCTGGACCTGAAGATACCAGAAGTGGTTTATGGCCGCAGAAATGTGGAGGTCATTGGCCGTATTGAAGTGAGATAAGAAGGGACCAGAAGGCCAAGAAAGCAACAGGATGGCTACAAGACAACTCATTTGAGAATCCTGATGATGAAGATAGGAACTCCCTTAAGTGCTCTCTCCCAAAGCTTATGAGTCACTGCCCTGATCTTTCCCCGGGTTCTCTCCACCCATTCCCTTCTGCCCTCAAAATACACAAAGGCCTCTGCATCTGAACACTGGTAGCAACAGCTAGGCAAGCAAGAAACAGAAACCACCCTTCTACTTTGTATGCCTCAGCTACTGGCCTATTACTTGCCTCCCTTCAAAATTAAATGTATCTAGTGGTTGCCTATCGCCATCTTAGTTCATTTGAATCTCACACTTCAATATGGCTTTTAGTAGGTTCACCAGTGATGACCAGATTACCGAAGCCCCAAACCACTTCTTAGTCTCCTGAGGTGTTTCCCTGAAGTGAATCCTCAGGGTAGAATCTTGCAAGTTTGGGAAGGTGACTTCCATAGATGATCTAATCAGGTTAGAACAAATCAGCTCTGTGTGAGGCACGTGTTTAAGTCATGGGACTTCACAAGACACACAGGACATGGTCTATTCAAGGGCCCACAGAAGCACTGGTGATACACTGAGCTACAGCAGTAAGTGAGGCAGGCAGGCCCGGGAGCACAAGGGAAGAAGGAGGACTAGCCTTCTCTGCAGTGGGCAGGAAAGGCAATGCCAGACTGGAGTGTGAGAGGTGCCTGAAGGATGGGGGTGGTGGCAACACGTGCAGTGCAGGGAGCTTCTCGCGGCAGCTACATGCTATGCTGGGAACCTCGTGCCATGTGAGACACCGAAAGCCTGGGGTGGAAGGGACGATGGGGGAAGGGCAGCACAGCCAGTTGGACGGTGATCTCAGCAGCACCGCACACATGCTCACAGCAAGGACACTGGCCTCCAGCCAGTCTCCATTCCAGTGACATAAGAATCACTATACTTAATCTAGGTAAGGTCCTAGGGGTTAGCAGGTGCTGAAGAAATGAAGAATGATTGAATTTTTTAGCTCAGGAAACTTGCCACATTAACGGTGTTGTTTTAATTAAAAGTGCTACCACGGGCAGCCCCGGTGGCTCAGCGGTTTAGCGCCGCCTTCAGCCCAGGGCGTGGTCCTGGAGACCAGGGATCCAGTCCCACGTCGGGGTCCCAGCATGGAGCCGGCTTCTCCCTCTGCCTCTCTCTCTCTCTCTCTGATGAATAAATAAATAAAATCTTAAAAAAAAAAAAGTGCTACCACATCTGAACTGCTTAGAATACCATTAGGCCCAGTTTAAGAGGGAGTGGGGCATGATGGTTGGGCACCAATCCACAAGACTAGAACACCAGGCTTTATGTCCTAGGTCTACTGTTTACCTTGACTTTAGCCAAGTTACTTAGCCTCTTTGTGTCATCTGTGCTTTGGGGATTCTGATGGTACCTAATTCACAAGGTTACCATGAGGTTAAATGAGGTTATATGTGTAACTTAACTCAGTCCTTTGTAACAATTTGCAATATTTGTTCATATTACCATTAATAGTAAGCATGATTAACAATTATTTTTAATAATTTATATTGTGATTAAATAATTATTAATCATTATGATGAAACTTTCCAAGAGTTCTGATTCCTAAAGCCCCACACTTCCATCCCTCACTACTGTATTCTTTTCCTGGCCTCTCCATATCTTTTGCTAACTCGGGATTCATGTCATTCCTCAGGTGTGTCTATCAGCAGATGGAAGAGGCACAGGGAGTTGTAGCAACCATCCACAGACCTAACCATTGTATATTTCAAAGTCTAGATAGTCCTTCTTCCTTATTCAAAGTATGACTGAAGAATTCATGTATAAACCAATATGAAACTCATGTTCTAGAAGACTGAAGAAAGAACTACTCAAGGTGAGCACTCTGGAAGGTTCACGTGACATTCTCCCCATTTTGTTTATTGTCATGTCAGCTTTCAGATTTACTGTTCAACCAGTCCAAAGAGCATGTGTTTTTGTATTTTGCAAAACTGTATTGACCAGCAGTGTGAAACAACAGAAACCAGTTGCAAAGCTTTCACTTTTAAAGAGTTTCCAAGCACCCTGCCCTTTTCCTAAAGGACTCTTTTCCCTTTTATGGATGAGCACCAGACTCCAAGACAGTGTAAATAGGGCTTCCTGTTCCAGGGAAGTGCTGGCTCCTGCAGGAGCCCAGGGGTCCTTTGGGAAAAGTTGATAGGAACTATGAGTTGTATGTGACCTGAGGCCCAGGAGTCAGCTGAGCCAGCAGGGAGGGAAACACATTTAACAGCCCCTTTGTGCAGACTGAGGTCCCAGAAGCACTTCTGGGAAAGTAAGTCTGGTGCCATACACACAGTCCTTGTGAAGAATGGCAGGGAAGCTGGCCGAGCGGGAGAAGGACATTCCCATATTAGACGCCCAAATCTCGGACCTGGCTGCTTTGAAGAACCAAGAGATGTCTGGAATTCCCACAATTTGAAAATCCTATGCTTCATAGGAGTGGAGATGTAAAAATCGGGGGGTAAAAAACCCACCAAATTGCTTTTGCATAACTTTAGTCCAATAGCAAACTTTTTTCAGGGTGCTAAGTGTTTACACACTAAGGACATGCAAGTTAAAATCTATTATTCTATACTTTTAAAAGGTAATAAAAGCATTATTCATATGTGGTTGAGTTGATATGTCATCATCTGATAATTTTGCTCTTTGACTTTTGTGTGCTTCATGATCTCATCAATGGTGGAAAGAAAGTAAACCAAGAAAGTATAACTAATCCTTTTAGACTTACCCATAATTATATGACAACTATAAGTATTATTTTGATGATAACTAACATTTACTGAGAACTCACTATGTGTTAAGCAATGAATTAAGCCAAATAGTCTCCATCAGTCTCCAAACAAAATGGTGGGAGCATAAACTGACAAGTTGCATTTGCTAGTTTAATATAAAGTTTGCAAATATACTATGATACAATTATGTTATGTACACCTCTGAATCATAAACAAAAGTACAAAGTAAAGGAGTGATGTGAATAAACAAATGGAAGTTCTTACGTTTTTGTTTTGCATGAATGGCAGTTCATCTACTAATGGAATGTGGGCACTCCATTTGGAGACAGCTCTGCAAAAACCATATAAACTGTTATTATTTCCATCTTAAAGATGGGAGATCCGAGGGATACAGAGTTGAAGCCCTTGCCCAGGGTCACAGGGGTATCACCATGGGACAGGCTACTGGCTGCTCTGCCCTCTCTGTGACCTCATGACCTCATTCACTTCTGTAGCTACTCCAGCTGCACTTCCGGGAAGCTGTACAATAATGTTAGTGTATTCATATTTCTGCTCCTTCTTCATCTGATTATTAGATGCATGGACTTAAATAGGGTGTCCCGATGTGTTCTAGTCTTATCATTTGAGATCTTTAAAGCAGACTGAATCAAATCTGTGACATTATTCTCGGGTCAGACATAAGAATTTCAAAATGAAATGAGATTTCTTTATCTGAAGCTTTCTTTATCAATCAAGAAACAAAGCCCAGATATTTGGCTTACTATGGTTAACAGTAACTATGGAACTAAAACTGGAATTAAGAAAATGATTCCAGGGATCCCTGGGTGGCGCAGCGGTTTGGCGCCTGCCTTTGGCCCAGGGCGAGATCCTGGAGACCCGGGATCGAATCCCACGTCAGGCTCCCGGTGCATGGAGCCTGCTTCTCCCTCTGCCTGTGTCTCTGCCTCTCTCTCTCACTGTGTGCCTATCATGAATAAATAAAAATTAAAAAAAAAAAAAAAGAAAAAAGAAAAGAAAATGATTCCATTTAAAGTAGCCTTGAAAAAAATAAAATGTTGGGGTTTCCTGGCTGGCTCAGTCAGTAGAGCATACGACTGTTGATCTTGGGGTTGTGAGCTCAAGCCCCACATTGGGGGTAGAGTTTACTTAAAAAGAAACCTAAGGGATACCTGGGTGACTCAGTTGGTTAACTGTCCAACACTTGGTTTCAGCTTGGGTCATGTTCTCAGGGCCCTGGGCTTGAGCCCCATGTTGGGCTTCTTGCTCAATCTGCTTGGGATTCTCTCCATCTCCCTCTGCCCCTCCTTTCTCTCTCAAATAAATAAATCTTTTTTAAAAAAAGAAACTTAAAAAAAAGAATAAAATATTTAGAAATAATGAAAGCAGTTTAAAACTTATATTCCAAAAATTACAAAACAGTGTTGAGAGAAATTTAAAAGCTCTAAATAAAATGAAAAATAACTCATGTCCTGGATTGAAAGCTTACAGTTGCTAAAATAACAATACTCTCCAAAGTGCTGTACAGATTCAAGCCAATTCTTATCAAGTCCTAGCTGGCTTAGTAGAAGAAATTTACAAACATATCTTAAAATTCAATGGAAATTCAAGAGATCAAGAAGAGCCCAAAAATCTTGGATAAGAAGAACAAAGTTGGAGGATTCATTCATACCTTCCAATTTCAAAACCTACTATACGACAACAGTAATCAAGACAGTATAGTACTGACATAAAGCTAGGCATATATCAATGGAATCATATTGAGATTCCAGAAATATGCCCTCACATTTATAGTCAATTAATTTTTGATGTGTGCCAGGACAATTCAGTAGGGGAAAGTATGGTATTTTCAACAAATGGTGCTGGGACATCTGGATATCCACATGCCAAAGAATGAAACTGGACCCTTATCTCATGCCCTATAGAGAAATTAATGCAAGATTAATCAATAACTTAAATGTAAGACCTAAAACTATAAACTCTTAGAATAAAATAAGTGTACATCTTTATGATCTCAGAATATGCAATAGTTCTTATATAGGGCACTCAAAACACAAATTTATAAAAAGATAAATTGGACTTTATCAAAATAGAACACTTTTGTACATTAAAGGATACTATCAAGAGTGTAAAAAAAAAAGCAAACTAAAGAAAATTTTTGCAAATCATGTGTCTAATAAGGGACTTGACTCCAGAATATTTAAAGAACTCTCACACCTCAATAATAAAAAGACAATTTAACTACAAAACCACCAAATAGCCCAATTTTAAAAATGGGCCAAAGGTCCAAATAGATATTTCTTCAAAGAAGATACACAGATGTCCAGTAAGCACATAAAAAGATACTCAACATTACTAATCATCAGGGAAATTCAATTTAAAACTACAAGGGGGGAATCCCTGGGTGGCTCAGCGGTTTGGCGCCTGCCGTTGGCCCAGGGCGCGATCCTGGAGTCCCCGGATCGAGTCCCACGTCGGGATCCCTGCGTGGAGCCTGCTTCTCCCTCCTCCTGTGTCTCTGTCTCTTTCTCTCTCTCTCTGTGTCTATCATAAATAAAAATAAATAAATAAATCTTTAAAACTACAAGGTACTGGGCAGCCCGGGTGGCTCAGAGGTTTAGCGCCGCCTTCAGCTGAGGGCCGGATCCTGGAGACCCGGGATCGAGTCCCACTTTGGGCTCACTGCATGGAGCCTGCCTCTCCCTCTGCCTGTGTCTCTGCCTCTCTCTCTCTCTCTCTCTCTCTCTCATGAATATAAATAAATAAATAAATAAATAAATAAATAAATAAATAAAACTACAAGGTACCAGTTTGTACTCATTAGGATGGCTATTCTAACAAACAAAACGAGAAAACAACAAATGTTGGGAAGGATTTGGAGAATTGGGAACCCTTGTGCATCATTGGTGAGAATATAAGATGGTGCAGCCACTGTGGCAATGGTATGATAATTCTTCAAAAACTTAAAGAATTACAATGTGATCTAGCAATTCCACTTCTGGCTATATTCTCCAAAGAATTGGAGACTCAAACAAATATTTGTATGATGATGTCCATACCAGCATTATTCACAATAGCCAAAAGGTGGAAGCTACCTAAGTATTCATCAATGGATGAACAGAATGTGGTATATACATACAGTGGAATCTTATTTAGCCTTAAAAAGAAAATTTTCATAGATATTTCAATATGGGCAAAACTTGAAGATATTATACTAAGTGAAATAAGCCAGTCACAAAAAGACAAACATCATCCTATTGTATTATACACTTATACAAAGTACCTATAGTACTCAAATTCATGAAGACATTAAGCAGAATTGTGGTTTCCAGGAGCAGGGAGAAGGGGAGGATGGACAGAGTTTCAGTTGGGGAAGATGAAATAGTCCTGGAGATGGATAGTGGTGATAGTTCTGTAACACTATTTTTTATTTATTTGAGAGAGAGAGCCTGAATAGGAGGGGCAGAGGGAGAGCGAGAGAGAATCACAGGCAGACTCCGTGCTGAGCACAAAGCACCACATGGGCCTCAATCCCATGACTCTGAGATGGGGACCTGAGCCAAAACCAAGAGCCAGATGCTCAACAGACTGTACCACTCAGGCACTCCAGTCCTCTAACACTTTAAATGTGCTTAATGCCACAGAACTGTATACTTAAAAATGGTTAAAAGGTAAATTTTGTTACATATATTATACCATAGTAAAAAAATAAAGCAAAAAAAATAAAAATAAAAAGACAGCCCGGGATCCCTGGGTGGCGCAGCGGTTTAGCGCCTGCCTTTGGCCCAGGGTGCGATCCTGGAGACCCGGGATCGAGTCCTATGTCGGGCTCCCGGAGGAACCCTGCATGGATCCTGCTTCTCCCTCTGCCTGTGTCTCTGCCCCTCTTTCTCTCTCTCTCTGTGTGACTATCATAAAAAAAAAAAGACAGCCCAATTAAAATATGGATAAAGAATCTGAATAGAAACTCCTTTAAAGAAGATATACAAATGACCAACAAGCATACAAAAAGATGTTCAGTATCATTAGTCACTAGGGAAATGCAAATCGAAACCACAACGAGATATGTCTTTATAGCCTAAGTAGAGTGGTTTTAATCAAGAAGACAGATAATAAATGTTGACCAAAATGTGGAGAAATTGAAACCCTCACACACTAATGGTGGAAATGTAAAATGTTGCCACTATTTTAATGCAGTTTGGCAGTTCCTCAAACAGTTAAACATAGTTATCATATGACCTAGCGATTCTACTCATAGGTATATACCTGTGAAAAAAAAGATGAACACACACATCCACACAAAACTTGCACATAAGTGTTCATAGCAGCATTGCAGTAGCCAGAAAGGGGAAACAACCCAAATGTTTATCAACTGATGAATGAATAAATAAAATGTGGTATATAAACAATAAAATATTATCCTACAATAAAAAGTAATAAAATACTGATACATGTTATAACACGGATGAACCTCCGCAAACATAATGGTAAGGGAAAGAAGCCTTACACAAGGGACTACATATTTTATGATTCCATTTACACGAAATGTCTGGAACAAGTAAATCATACCTCAACAAACTTGTTTTTTTAAAGATAGGGAAAGGGATAATAAAATCCTACACCATTTTGTTTCCACAAGTAAAGTAGGAAATCTCTTTTTCCAATGGCCCACACTTAACCCCAAGAGAATAGCCTCAATTTTTTTTTTTGCATTTGTGTCTGTGTGTGTGTTTGAGAGTAGAGTGAGATGAAATAATTAGTTTTACTAAATATTCAATAAATATTTCCCACTTGGTACTTTAATCATCCCATAAATATAAATTAAGCACCCTGTGCTTTTACTCTTTCCATTTTTAACCATTTTATTGAAATAGAATTCATATACATTCACCCATTTAGAGTGTACAATTTAATGGTTATGAGTACATTCACACAGTTGTGGTCATCACCATAATCCTTTTAAGAAAAAAATATTTTTCTTTTTTTTTTTTTAAAGATTTTATTTATTCATGAGAGACACAGAGAGAGAGGCAGAGACACAGGCAGAGGGAGAAGCAGGCTCCATGCAGGGAGCCCGACGTGGGACCCGATCCTGGGACTCCAGGATCACGCTATGGGCAGAAGGCAGGCGCTAAACCGCTGAGCCACCCAGGGATCCATATCCAGGTTATTTTTGTTGCCTATCATCGATTTGTTAATTTTCAATGGATTAATAACTACTTTGAAAATTTGTTTTAATGTTTGCCATGGTCACCACTGATAGATGTAGCCCACATACACAAAAACTTTTGGTTGTTCTCAATTAACCATAGAGTATAAAAGATT
This sequence comes from Canis lupus familiaris, assembly GCF_011100685.1. Taxonomy (NCBI): domain Eukaryota; kingdom Metazoa; phylum Chordata; class Mammalia; order Carnivora; family Canidae; genus Canis; species Canis lupus. The sequence goes on from NC_049250.1 coordinate 6,248,476, forward strand.
ATGAACACTGAAAGGCTTGAAAAATGCTGGTCTATATACCCATCATCTCCAACTTCCTCAAATCACACATCTCTCAACCTCCTGGCAATATTGCTTTCCTTTTCTACTACCTTTCTGAAGCTTGTCTTGGTAAGATTACCCACAAATTCTGACTTTCAAAATCCAACTCAGTGTTTGTTTCTTATCTTATATGACCACCCTGAAGCCTCGGACATTGCTTCCTCTCCCTTCTTAAATACATTTCTCCCCTTGATGTTTGACACACCAATTCTTTCATTTCGTCTTTCTGCCTTTTTGCTTTTCCCTTTGCTTGCTCCTTGCCCCTACAGATTGGTGATGCTCAGGGTTCCGACCTAGTTTATTTCCCACACTGTTCTATGTCGTTCCCCTGCAGGTGTCTCAAATCTGTGGCTTCGGTTGCTGCCAAGAGGTCCACGATGTCCAAAGCTGCATTGCTTTCCTGGGCTTGGCAGTCCTATTTCCAAAAGAGGGTTAATGTCCCGTGAGCATTTCAAAGTGAACATACCCAACTGAAACTCAAGAACTTCCTTTTCCCAAACCCAGTCTTATGTTTGGGTTCAAAATACTATTATGTATTCGTCTGAAACAAATTTAGGAATCCTTAAAATAATGATTTGAAACTTGTAAAGTTATCTTTGGGTCCCTCACCCCAGCCCTATGTATACAATGCATACATCCACAGACCCAGTTCCAGCTCCAGAACAGCTTTCCTAACTCTTCCTTGTTTCTCCCCCCCTTATTCATGTCCACACCATCCCTTTCCTGAACTACCACAGCTGTCCTGTTGATCAGCTGTCCTGTCTTTCAGAGTTAGCTTTCCAACAGGCATGTATCCATGGTCACTTTCAGTTTTTAAAAATCTTCCACTCTTTCTCCTCACCTACAGGATAATTTGATGCTTCTTCTTTTTAAAAATTATTTATTTACTCATGAGAGATACACAGAGACAGTTAGAGGGAGAAGCAGGCTCCTTGCGGGGAGCCCCAAGCGGAACTTGATCCCAGGAACCTGGGATCACGACCCGAGCCAAAGGCAGAAGCTCAACCACTGAGCTACCCAGGTACCCCAATTTGATGCTTCTTAACCAGGCTTTGGTACATGAAGTCCTTCACTATTTGGCCCTACTGACTTTTTCTGCTGGATCTCTTTCTACCCCCAACTTATACCCTATATCTAGCCATGCATTGTGATGACACCGTGCCTTTGCTGGGCGGGGGGGGGGTGCACTCTGTCTAAAGCGACCATACCCTCTCCATCAGCACAACTCATCCTGAGTATCTTTTTCCTCATTGTTTTTTCCAGGTCTCTCCTTAAAGGTCATGTCCTCTCTGGGATCTTCCCTCTCTCTCAGCCCAAGCACATTTGCTTACTTTATCTTGCAACCTCAGAAATCCATTTGGATCAGTGCTTATTGCATCTTGCTGTATTGTGGATATTTGTTTACATGCCTATTTCCCCACTAGGCTGTGAGTGTGGGGCTGTGCCTCCTCCTCCGTGCCTAGCAGCCGGCCTGGCTCACTGTCAGGGGTGCAACTGGATGAGCTGGCTGGGAGGTGATAGGGGACCTCAAAACAGTGCTTTCTTGTTTCCTCACTGAACCAACAGCAGAGAAACCTGTTCTTCCATACTTTCATCAAGCTGGGAACATGGAATTACTTTGTCCTAAAAAAAAAAAAAAAAAAAGCAGCACAAGCACAAAAATCTGGTGACTCAGATGAAATGAAGTTCCCTTCTCACCAAGGGCTCTAGGATTGTTCCTGTGCTTTTGTCTGCCTCCTCTCCTAGATGAGCAATGTGGACCAGGATTCTAAGAGAAAAGGATGCTGGGATCCTTTTCTCTCAGAAAGATGAAAGAAAGTCATGGGGTGGGAGAAGGAAAACTAGGTGAGGCACTTGGTGGAAAGAGTCCTGAGAGGCAGATGAGGGAGATAGAGAAATAAAAAGGGAAAGCATTGTGGGAAAGGTTGTACAGAAACAGCACCAAAGAATAGTCAATTTGCTGCCAATAAGGAGCTACGGGGAAAAAGAAATACAGGAATGAGAGGAAACCCTGACAGGATGTGGCTTCGCGATTCTTCTCAGAGCCCATGCTCATGCCGCCTTCTTTATATTGTTTCTCAAGTGTGTGTCCACCCTGCCTCCAGATTCATGCAGGCTTTCTCTGAAAGGCTCTTCTGGGTCAAAAGGCCAGAGCCCCCACAGTACAATAGGAAACTGTCTTTTCTGGATTGTATGTCTCTTCTTAGGAACAAAACCAGCCGACACCCCCATTGTTCCATGAAATAGTTCCAATGATTCCAAGTTTGGTTGAAGATACTGGTGAGATGCCTCTAGGACCTCTGTTATTATATTCAATTTCTTCCATCTGAGGCATTTATATAGGATTTTAATAAGACCCTATGCCACACTTTAGCACTTGATGCAAAAAAATCCGAAAAAACTCTTATTCAAAAAACTTATGAGAGATCAAGGCTCTGTTGGTAATGGCTTCAGTTAAAGAGCAATACAGCTTTGCATTTAATCATAGGTTTAAAATTATAGCAGAACATAAGGGTTAAGCTTACAAATCCCTCAGTTTTTTTTTTCTTTTTCTTTTTCTTTTTCTTTTTCTTTTTCTTTTTTTTTTTAAATGAAGGCTTTCTGGGCAGCCCAGGTGGCTCAGCAGTTTAGCGCTGCCTTCAGCCCAGGACGTGATCCTGGAGTCCCGGGATGGAGACCCACGTCGGGCTCCCTGCATGGGAGCCTGCTTCTCCCTCTGCCTGTGTCTCTGCCTCTCTCTCTCTCTCTCTCTCTCTCTCTGTGTCTCTCATGAATAAATAAATAAATTAAAAATCTTTTTAAAAAATGAAGGCTTTCTCCAGAATTGGAGCTTGTAGTTGTTTTATAATAAGCTACCTAGTGATTGAAATACATCGAAAGGTTGAGAACAGTGTTACGTTATAATGTTTTACAAATAAGATACGCCTTCTCTTTGAACCCACTACTATTACTTGCCTGGTTTTGAAAGACAGCACCACATTAAATCATTTTAAAGTCAGAACATACAAGAAACTAAATGTTTTGCAAAACTAAATTTGCAAAAACATGATTATTATCACCTTCATTTTCAAAGTACTCTCCCACCAATTTTTGAGGCCTGTAGAGAAATCTGCGTGGATATACCCTCAGGTTAGAGCCATGAGTCTCCATGTCTGTTTTTAGTCTTCTTCTGATCCCAAACTATTAACTAAGCACTTAGAAACAAGTAGTTTCACAGGTTCTATCACACCAGTAAGGCTTGATCAGTTCTTGCCAATCGATGACTGTCCCTCAGAGGGAGATGGATTTGTGGGCAGGAAATGGGACATTTCTGTCGAAATCAATGTTTAGGTTATTAACCTTCCTTAGCTTATCTGCTTTCTCCTTCCTTCCTTCCTTCCTTCCTTCCTTCCTTCCTTCCTTCCTTCCTTCCTTCCTTTCCTTTCCTTCCTTCCTTCCTTCCATCCATCTTTCCTTCCTTAATTTCCTTTCTCTCTCTCTCTTTCTCTCTTTCCTTTCTTCTTTCTTTCTTTCTTTTCTTCTCTTTCTTTCTTTCTCTTTCTTTCTTTCTTTCTTTCTTTCTTTCTTTCTTTCTTTCTTTCTTTTTTCTTTCTTTCTTTCTTTTCTTTCTTTCTTCATATTATCAAATCCCTGAAACCTGTGTCCTGGAATCATAGAGTGTTTGAGCCTGAAGGGAGTGGAAGACTCTCCTGGGCCAGCTCTTTACCTGATGCCCCAGGAAATCAGAGGTGAGCAGGTGATCACTCAGCTGGTCTGGCAAAGAGCCAGGGGTGGAGTGTAGGTTTCCCTCTGACACATCACTCACTTTTCTGCCCATTGGAAAGATAGTACCCTTGGCATTTCTGAAAGTCCTGGACATATTTTCAGATCCATGAATGCATCTAGCTTAAGAGAACTTGCGATGGCTCCATGTGTTAGAACAGGCTATTCAACCATCTTTTGTGTATGTTTACAAATGATGGAAGAAGGAAGCAGGTTGGTGCACACAGAATACACAGTATAGCACAGAAGCAAATTAGCTTAGCAGCCAAGAGCAAAGACTGGCCTCATGCTCCCTGGGTTCCTCCTCCAGCTGTACTGTATGCTAACTTCTGTGTGACCTTAAGCCAGTTGCTGGGTCTCTTTGGCCTCTGTCACTGAGTTTCTGTGAGGATTAGGGGAGCTAGTGCACCTAAAACCAACCACGGTGACCGCTGCCTCTACTAGCTGTTACAGAAAGTGCCAGCAGGAGCTCCTTCTTATTTAGAGGAGCCCCAAACAATTTGGTGACACTCATCCGCAAAGACATGTGGGCTTCTACTAAGCTGCATGCAAGCTAGGTTACTTATAGCTGCTAAGTTGCATTTTTCAGTATGACCCTAAGAGATCCACATAGGAATAAAACCAATGATATTTTCAGGGCTGAGAATGAACCAGCTCATCTAACCCACAGTCTTTCTCAAGGGCAAGACACCACTAAAAGCTAGAGGTAGTAATGACCTCATTCCACTCGGCATTCCTCACGCTCTTAAGTTGAACGTGAGAAGGAGATTCCAATCTTCAAATCAGTTTGAGACAGAAGGACCCCAAGGTCAAGGAGAAAAACGACCTAAATCACCAAAGATCTTCCTTTTCTCTCCATTCCCAAGACAACATTTCAGGTTTATTAGACAGCTTGTCTGTTGACGTTATTCATTTGAAACAAAACCCTGGGTGTGTGCCTTTTAGAGAGCCATGAAGATCAACAAAGCTATACATAGAACAGAATAATTTGCTTAGCAGCCAAGAGCTCCCCACAGACAGCACTTACACAGATCTCACAGAAGAAAGGAAGCGCTGTGCTTCCTTATTTTTCTATCACGCTTGGCCTGCAAATCAATACACATCCTTCGTACAGTTGACCATTCAAATAAATATTGACAAACCATACTGATTATGACAAGAGCTTTGACTTGTATAATTATAATATTAGTCATGGCGGAGCTCTTTCCTTTGAAATATCAGGGTTATGTGTATTTATTATTTTAATCATAATTTTAGAGATAAATTAGAAATGGCTTCTTAAAGAGGTGCCTGACTGGCTCAGTCAGTGGAGCGTGTGATGCTAGATCTCAGGGTTGTGAGTTCGAGGCCCATGATGGGTGTAGAGATTACATAAAGATAAAATCTTTTTAAAAATGGCACATTTAAGAGTAATGCATTTAAATGAACAGCAAATTGGCAAAAGTAAAATATCACTTGTGCATACTCTGAAACATGATGCATGTAACTGTGGTTTCATCCGTTTGAACTTAAAAACAGACAGATTAGTAGGCATTCATGCAACACTAATGGCTTTCTCACATTTCCTTGATGATGTTATAATCACCTATGGAAATACAGAGAGCCATTTCCCATCTGCCCAACACAAACATGCTGCCTCCTGTTTTGTGTCTCCTCATGGTGACAGGCAGTCACTTCTCTGCTTTTCTGGACAATTTTCAGTCCTGAGGTAAAAGTGGGTTTTTTATTTCTCCTCAAGCCGTGTTAAGGAGCACCTCATAAATCCCTGCCTGGCACCTTCTTGGAAATGGAGAATCACAAAGATTAACTGGAGCTCTGGGGTTAAAACAAGTGCTTCGTGTGCTTTGGCTTTTGATGACACCCCCCACCTAACCCCCCCCCGCCCCAAGACATCCCTTCCAGAGTGCTTCCCACAGCGGCCTGGCCTGGCGCAGACTCCAACTCTGCACTCTCCTACCAAACCGGGTCCAGCTCTCTGATTTACTCTGGTATCTTTTCCCTTCTCCTTATGTGAAAACTGAAAGGAGAAAGTAAGGCTGGCTTCCCGTGAGCTTCAGTGGTAGCTCAGCTTCAGGGTCTTTGGTCCTAGGAGGCCTCTCCACCAGGGATGCTCAGAGGCCTGCTCCTTGAAGAGAGATGGCAGGGCCATTGCTGGCTCTTCACGCAGAGCTTGTAGGAACACGGCATTCATGAAGCCAACGCTTTCAGATATCACTGCCACAAACTGCCTTCCTCGCTGCGGTCACTCTATAGGTTGCCCCTCATGAGAGAAGCCAACTGCCAGTTCTTTTCATATATAGGAGGCCAACCGAAAAGAGAAAGCACAGATTTCCAGACAATATTCTGACTTATCAAGAAGTTAATTTATTTTCAGTTTCATCATCTCCTGAAGCATTTTGCCCCTACTGAGTCTCAAGGTTCCATCATGAGGAAAGCCTTCCCTGGTTCCTGGGGTAACCCCAGAGCAAGGGCAGGGATTCCCGTGGGTACCCAGCCTCTAGTTCTGTTGCTCCTTACCATTCATGGATGTAGCCCTCATACCTCATGACTCACAAGCTCCCTGAGAGCCAGGAATAGGTGTTCTTTACCATTACATCTCTTAGCTCAGCAGGCTCATCCTGAATGAATGTGTGGCCAGAGCTACACAAACCTGGGTGCCTCTGAGCTTCACACTAGGGACTCCAGGCACCTACTTGTCTGCTGCACTCAGATGTCATGCAGATGCAGTGATGTCACTGAACTCTCCCCTCCCCCAGAGCTGCTTCTGCTCCTGGGCCCCTAGTCAGTGCTCACTATTTGTGTAGTTGCCCCAGCTTTGCACCTGGGGTCCCTCAACTCTCCCTTTCTTACTGAGACCCCCACCCCACAGCTCCACCTTTAATCACTTACCTAAATTCTGACACCTTATTGTTCACAGTCAAGTATTTTTTAAAAATATTTGTTTATTTGAGAGAGAGAGAAAGTGCACAAGTCCGGAGTAGAGAGAGAGGGAAAGGGAGAATCTCCAGTAGACTCCCCACTGAGCAAGAGCTGGACGTGGGAGTGCTTGGATTCACACTTGCTTACACCACCTACCCCTGGTCTTTTCAGCTACACAGGCCCTTTTTTTGTTTAAATCCATCTGAGTTGGGACACCTGGGTGGCTCAGTGGTTGAGTGTCAGCCTTTGGCTCAGGGCGTGATCCCAGGATCCTGGGATCAAGTCCTGTCTCAGGCTTCCCACAGGGAGCCTGCTTCTCTCTCTGTTGTGTGTCTCTCATGAATTAATAAATAAAATCTTTAAAAAAAAAATCTGAGTTGGTATTTTTTCTTTTAACAAGAGACTTGGCTACCACAGATGGCCTTATAAGACTCTTGGTGTTAGGCTTCCCTGTCTTTTGAGGATTTTGTAAGGTGCATTCTTTTTCTTCTTCCAGTTGCACAAGCTACCTCCTTTTCTGGAATTTCTTTCCTTTTTTTTTTTTTAACCTGAATAATTTCTATTCATTCTCCAAGAATCAGCTAAGATTTCACTATCCTGAGAGGCCCTGCTCACTCCCCCTGATCATGGGGCTCCCTGATCATGAGCTTTTCGCAGCTGTCATCATGCTATATCTTCATCATCTGCATACTTTTTTGGAGACTCCCTCTAGATTACAAGATCCTTAAGCTGAGATCAGACCTTTTCATTGTTGTGTCTCCAGAATCATATATACTCAATTGCGTATATGAAAAATCAAAGCCTCAATGGGAGAAAAAAGAGAAATTATTATCTTGGTTTAATTTAAAATGCGATCATATATTTTAGGAAGATCATTCCCTTTAGTTAATTCATAGAGAATAAACTGGGCAAGGGTGAGATATTGGAAGCACAGAGATCAGTTGCAATTGCTGGGTGAGAAACGAAGGCTTTATGAATCACGATAGTGTGAGTGGCGATGGAGAAGTGATAGATGCAAGATGTAAAGACTGAGGGAATGTGAGGTAAAGAGAAGAAAGAAGTCCACATGACACAAGGTTTCTTGAGACAGGAAAATATACAACGAGAAAGAGTTTTGGAATTAAGGCAGTTAGTCTTCCTTCTTTTTTGATTTTTTTAAAAACTGAGGTATAATTTATATGCCATAAAATATTTATCCTTTTAAAATATACAATTCATGGCTTTTAGCATATTCACAAGGTTTTCCAACCATCACCATGATCTAATTCTAGAACGTTTCATCATTTGTCCAAAAAAACCCCAATCCCATTAGCAGTCAAGCTCTGCCGCCCCATGCCCCAGGCCCTGGCAATAACTAACCTACTCCCTATATCCCTAGATTTGCCTGTTTTTGATATTTCAAATGATTTATGGTCTTTGTGACCAACTTCTTTCATCAAGCATGTTTGCAAGGTTCATCCATGTCGTGGCATCCATCACTATTTCATGCCTTTTTATGGCTGACTAATATTCCACTGTGTGGATAGACCAGTTTGTTTAATCATTCATTAGCTGATGGGCACTGAGTTATTTCCATTTTTTGGCTAGTGTGAATAGTGCTACTATGAACATCAGTATACAAAATTGAGTAGACACATCTATTTTCAATTTTCTTGGGTATCTGCCTGTAAGTGGAATTGCTGGGTTAGCTGGTAACTTTGTGTAACTTTCTAAGGAACTGCCAGGCTGTTTTCCAAAGTGGTTGCTGTAAAATGAGGCTCTAACTTCTCTACATCCTCACCAACACTTATTATTGCCTTTCATTTTGATTATAGCCATTCTAGTAGTTGTAAACTGCTATCTGATTGTGGCTTTGATTTGTATCATCCTAATGACAAGTGATATGGAGTTTTTTAGAAAAAAATTTTGAAATTGGGAAGTGTTGAGTCCTCCAACTTTATTTTTTTCAAGATTGCTGTGGCTGTCTGGACCTTTGAATATCCATATCAATTTTAGGATCTGCTTGTAAATTTGTGCAAGTGAATCAGTTGGGATTTTGAAACGGACTATGTTGAATTTGTAGATGAATTTGGAGATATTGCCATTGCCATCTTAGTAATATTAAATCTTTCAACCATGAGATATCTATTTATTTAATTAATTTCTTTCAATAATATTTTGTAGTTTTCAGTGTACTTGTACTTGTTAAATTTATCCCTAAGTGTCTTGTTATCATTGATGATGTTGGACCTGGAATAGTTTTCTTAATTTCCCTTGAGGATTATTCATAACTATTATATAGAAATACAACTGAGTTTTTAAAAATTGATCTTGTATATCCTGGAATCTTTCTGAACTCATTTATTAGCACTAGGACTTTTTTTGTGTGCATTGGCTCCACTTTTGGAAAATTAACTTGTAAGTGTCTTGCATTCTGTCAAACACAATCATTCAGGCTCAGGAAAGAGTCTAGTGGGTTGGGAGTTCTCAGCACTCATGGGAGTAGATGAGATAGAGCATGGAGGTTGTGTACAGGGGGAGAGAAGAAGACTGTGACAGGTCCTCTGGAAACACCACCAGGCAGAGAAAGAGGACTCTGAAAAGCAGCACATTAACTTTATGTTCATCTAACAATTAAGGGTAAAAATTTATGGGTCTTCCCCCTCCCAGAAGTCTTCTTATATATTTCTTTTAACTCTAGTGAACTCAGATGAAGAGCTCTTTTAAGGATCTTTATCTCAACACTTCCTTTTTCAAATAATATATAAAACTATTTAGATAAATATTGCTGAATATTTTGAAAACTGACTACTTCCTCATAGTAGCATGCATTACTGGTGGTTACCATGACCACTTGAGGCCAAACTTGGGGATTGAGGTCATGTGACTATTGATCTTTTAAAAATCTCTAACCAGATTTAAGGGAGTGGAGCACTGAAAATACCATCCTACAATTGTTTTTGAGGCCAAATTAAAACCAAAAATTTAACCTAATAATTAATGGCAGAAGTAGAAGAATTTGGAATTTTCTATCTCCATTTCCTCTTGATTTTTTTTCATACTTGACATTCCTTTTACCCCAACAAAGCAGGCTCACATCTGCTGTGTGTTTTGCTGTTATTGATATGGATGCTCCAAAGTCAACAGATGTTTTCTGATGTCAGAAGTCTTTCATGTTTCCTTTGGATGCATTCCAATGCTGGATAAAGATATGTTTGGCTGAAATGGCTTATCTCTTTCATAGGACCAACTGGCTAGAAGATGCCTGGGGCCCTGTTGCCAGGGAACTCTCCATACAATCATCAAACTTCCAGGTCTGAGTTTCAGAGAGTATGTGTTGTATGATGTGTTTAGTCCCTGTGGCTTTGTCTACATGGAAACATTCTGATTCAAAACTTTGGTCTCTAGTAGTATCTAGGAATTGTTTTTGAAAGGAAATAGATATAGTACATGGTAGCCTTTCTTTGATTTTTTACTAAATTTTTGGTTAGGGGTTCCATTAAGAATTTGAAGTTTGAATATATATTGTTATGCTTAAGCACATAGTTCAAAATATTTAAATAGTTCACATTAGAAAGCCACATTGGAGGTCAGCCAGTTTATGTATTTCTACCATGAGCCAGTCATATTGAAAGAAAGTTCTCGACCCATCAGAAAAATAAATAAATAACTAATATATTCAATTATATTAAAACCTGCATGTTCACTGAAATTGCTTCATGGGCTTAATTACCTATCAGTTTAAAAACATATTTGGGGGTGCCTGGGTGGCTCAGTTAGTTAAGCATCTGCCTTTGGTTCAGGTCATGATCCCAAGGTCCTGAGATGGAGAACCACTTCATTGGGCTCCCTGCTTGGCAGGGAGTCTGCTTCTCCCTCTGCTCCCTCTGCTCCTCCCCCCTGCTAGTTCTCTCATTCACTCTCTCTCTCAAATAAATAAATAAAATCTTCAAAAAATAAATAAAAATTAAAACATATTTGGATTTTCACTAGATGAAACTGGATTGCTCTAAATTCTTAATTTAAGTTGTAGATCATATAGAGGGAGAAGAGGTCTCCCCACTGAGCAGGAAGCCTGACTCAGAGCTCCATCTCAGGATTCTGAGACCATGGCTTGAGCCAAAGGCAGACACTTAACTGACTGAGTCACCCAGGCACCCCTTGGTGTGTTGTTAAAAGTAAAATGCTCTAGGGGTACCTGGGTGACTCAGTCAGGTTAAGTGTCTGACTCTTGATCCCGCTCAGGGTTGTGAGCTCAAGCTCCAAGTTGGGCTCCACGCAGGGCACGGAGCCTACTAAAAAAAAAAAAAATAAAATAAAATAAAATAAAATAAAATAAAATAAAATAAAATAAAATAAAATGATGTATACACATAAAATTGATCTGGGGGATTTAAGCATTTTTCTCATAGTCTAAGTGGCCATCCCTTTTGCAAGCTCAGCACCCTAAACTCCCTTTTTTCACATCAGGAATTATTTTAGAGTTCCTCAATGACAATCATATTGGTTTTCCTTACATATATAGAATTAAAGTCTGACACTATTGGAATAAATAACAAAGTTAGAATATATCTAAAGGCCAAATTTCATCAACTCTGGCCAGGAGTTCTACTGAGGGAACAAAAACAATAAAAAACCCCAGGAAAAAAAAAAAAAAACCCAGGCCTTTCTCCTGGGATATTTGAGGGAACCTGAGGTGAGTCCACACATGTGTGAATGATGGAGAACAAAACTAGACCAGATGGGACCATAACACTTACAGTGTGCAAAAATGAAATCAGAGGGCATTTATCAGGGCCAAGGGGGTATGCAATCTGTAGAATAATTTGAAGAAAAAGAAATATTCTTGAGGTTGAAAAGAATGAAAAGACAGGCCATATTTTTAGATTTCTGATTCATTTCTGGCTGTGATCAGTACCTTTGTATAGGACTGTTCCTGTCTGGGCTGCCTTTAGAACAAATCAACAAAGAGAAAAAACAGCCCCTGTGCTCCATGCTCTTGATGACCAGTCTTCCTCTACCTAAGCCACGGCATGTCCACCTCGGCTCAGTAGATATCCCTGTACCCCACTCCACTGCCCTCATTATCATCTCTCTACAGCAGGACAGACCAGCTCCTCTGGAGGGAGGCCTTTCCCACGAAACATCAGGACTGTGACCTCAATTCACTGTCCCTTCTGACCCCACCCCTTAGTGCATGGCCTCTACCACATGAGCCCTGTCATCTCTTAGATTTAGTGACCTCTCTCAGTCCTTTAGTGACCTGCCCTGTCACCGCCCATGCCAAAGTCTGGCAGTCTGCACTTCTTAAATCTTTAAACATTCCTCAGATTTACATTGATTGTTCAAAAGAAGTCTGTTTCAGCTAATCTCTTATCATCCAGCAGGTTGAATAGTGCAATTTGGCTGGGTTAGGTTGGGGATTATCTGATTGCTTATTTTAGAGAAAGTAGATCACACAGTAGTAGAGAAAACCTCTCCTTATGAGGAGGAAGTTGAGAAGATGCTCAGACTCTATAGCCACCCCTAATTAAGGGCTTCTTGAATGAAAACTGGAGTTTTTTTTTTTTAAGATTCTATTTATTTATTCATGAGAGACACAGAGCGAGGCAGAGACCTAGGCAGAGGGAGAAGCAGGCTCCGTGCAGGGAGCCCGATGGGGGACTCCATCCCAGGACCTTGGGATCACCACCTGAGGGGAAGGCAGCTCAACCACTGAGCCACCCAGGGGCCCAAAAGCTGAAGCATTTACCACTGAAAGCAGTACATACCACGATGAGGCTGCCAGTGCTCCTTAAATTGCCATCGCACTTCCTACCAGGGATACTTTTTTTTAGCTCATTTGCACCTTGGATGTCCATTCCATGTTTTTAATTCACAGCTGAGTCCCAGCAGGCACATTCCATGCTGTCACTCCTCCTCTGCCCTTTCCAGGGGCAGGAAGCTCCCCTCCCCTGACCCACTTTACCCTCTGCACTGAAAACACCTGATACTCTGACCCTCTGCACATTCAGACACAGTCTGGCAACAAGAAAAAGCAATCGGGATTTTCTGTCCATCTTCTGACACCGGGCAGGCAATGGGGACACTTGGAGGCAGAGGGAATTGCTGATCTTTAAGGCTTCAGCATTTTGTGACCTCATTTTCTTCCTTTCTTATTCTCAACTCCTTTATCCACCAAATCTATCAAATTCAGTACTTTTCAACTCCCGACTTGTATTGGCTCTTGAAATCAGCGAATCTTGCAGAGTCCACTGAGAAACTGCTGGACTGAATTCCCCTATCATCATCAGCTCAAATATGCCACTGCTCTCCTGACGTACTTGCATGTTTTCAGAACATGTATTCTCTTCTTTGTCTTGTGGAGCAGTTTTTTTTTTTTTTTTTTTTTAATATATAGGAGCAAGTACTTAAATATATGTCTTCTTCCAGGTTATTTCATTTTAGTGAAATAACTAATAGTACTCAAAGGAAGGGACTCCATTAACAATGTCTTGAAACATACCTGAAATACACCTCTAAGCCCCAAGGGCTCCCAGCATTGGTGAGCCCAGCCAAGCCATTGGAAGTGGAATGGACTGAAGGAAGGAAGGAAGGTAAAAAAGGAAGAAAGGAAGGAAAGAATGAAAAGACCTGTACCCTCGGAGAGTCTCTTAGTGATACTTTAACTAGCCCCTGCTGTCGACCACCTCTCTGGGAGCGGCTTTGATGTGGAGCTATTCATTCGTGTGGTTGTTGTGTTGACCTTTGTGAACTGCTTTCTCTGCAAAGGGTAGCTAAGGATACAACAGAATGGCTTGGAGATTTACCCTGTTTAGGGTCAGTGTAAGTGCACAGAAGTGCCAACACTGGTGAGCACTACAGGGGTCATTTCCCAGGTGCTTGCCTCCACTGTCATCACAGTGAATGTCACCACAACCATATACAGTGAGCACCCTTAATACCTGTTTTAAAGATGACAGGCTCAGGGAGACCTGGATGGCTCAGTTGGTTGAGCGCCTGGCTCTTGGTTTAGGCTCAGGTCATCATTTAGGGTTGTGGGATCGAGCCTGGTATCCAGCCTCACACCCAGCCCCCCATGGAGTTCTGCACCCAGTGGGGAATCTGCTTAAAGGTTCTCTCCTCTGCCCCTCCCCCCACATGCCCACACTCATGCTTGCGTGCGCTCACTCTCTCTCCTAGCTAGATAAGTAAATCTTTAAAATAAATAAATACAGATGAGAGGCTCAGACTACTTTGCCCAAGGTCACACACAATAAATAACAAGCCAAGATTTGAAATTAGACTTTTAAACATTATGATACATAAATGATACCTATGTTCTTTCACTGACTCCTTTCTCCCTGAATTTCTAATGCATTATTTGCTGAGACTGGAAAGCACAGGAACTGGGTTGCTTCTTACAGGACACTGTCTTGGTTCAGGAATTATTGAGAGAGTGATGGAAGTCACCCCCATCTCCACCTACAGTCCAGGTGCTGGCACCCTCTATGCTGACCCTCCATCCAGACTCTCCCTCTTGCCTAAGATAACAAGAACCAATTCTCCCACATTAACCCTGCTTCCTCTGCTTCTCTGGTGTCTATCCTTCCTGATAGTTCAGCTTGTCCTTCATGATTTTTTAAGTCACCCATATTCATCTAATTTCTTTCTTTCTTGTTCTTTCTTTCTTGTTCTTTCTTTCTTTCTTTCTTTCTTTCTTCTTTCTTTCTTTCTTTCTTTCTTTCTTTCTTTCTTTCTTTCTTTCTTTCTTCTTTCTCTCTCTCTCTTTTTTTTTCTTTTGCTTAAATGAGCCATATATGATTGCTGTAGCTAGCACTCAGGAAACCTTTATCTTTGGAATTTTTATATAATTCGTGGCATTGTGCATGATATCAGCTGGTTTAATCCTCATGATACATCATTTCTTAATTTATGAATTACTATCCTGAGATACCAGGAAGTAACTCTTTCAAAGCATGTAACTAATAAGCAGTGGAACTTATAGAAGTCCATCATTTTTCATCCCCAATTCTGGAATCCATGAAATTCTAAAAACTACTGACAAATGTGGTCTGAATTGATGTGTGTTTATTTACAGTCTTTATATTTCTTAATGTAAAATTCAAGTTGATGTGACAAAGAAAATATCTGCTCCTTCCCATTTTAACGGTCTCGTGGGCTTCACCCATTTGTGATGAGCTTGTTGACCAATAGCCACATGGTCATTGATCAGACCAGTTGATGGATCCTTTTGATGAATGTAATGTTAATAGCTTCCAGTGATTGTAGGTAGTCGGGGGCTATATGGTCTCTCTCATGCAAACTTGTAACTCTTGGACCAAATCCTGCTTAATGTACATTTAGCAAGTACATTAAAAAAAATCATGCTTTCTGATCTTTTCTGCCCAGAGAAACCCTCCCTCTCTGTCCTCAGTCCAAGGAGCAGCTGCATGATACTTGCTCTGTGGTGAGTGCAATTGTATGCTGATATGAGGACAGCTTGAGTGGGATAGATCCTTCTGCTGGTGATTATAAAATCACAAGAAACAACTGAAAATCAAAATTATTTTGTGTTGAAATTTTAGTGTTTGCTTACAAGGTGCTGTCCCAAACCTCTCTGGTTAATAGAGAGGTTAACCCTCTCTGGGTTATTAAGTAATGTATGGCATATGCATTATATCTTCTTTCTACTCAGCCCCCAAGACTTTGAACAAGGGATTAAAATCCAGTAATTTCTCCTGTAATTTCTTCATTCTGAGCAAAGGCCCAAGTAATCCTGCTAATCACTACATATCTTAAACATCACAACTTTCACCAACAAAAACTTATGCAGCACACTTTATTTTAATCAATGAATATACTTTTGGCACAGATTTTAGTAACATACTCCCTGCTAGCCATTTCCACAGTGAAGTTCATTATTTAGGTACTAGAAATGCTAGCTACCCACACTTGTTTTGCACATGAAATACAATCTGCATAGAAATGATCATGGTAAAGACACTGCAATTTTTTAAAATGTCAACTATTTGATATGAAACTATTTTTAAATTTTTTTTAAATTTTTTTTTTAATTTACTTATGATAGTCACACAGAGAGAGAGAGAGAGAGAGAGAGAGGCAGAGACACAGGCAGAGGGAGAAGCAGGCTCCATGCACCGGGAGCCCGACATGGGATTTGATCCCAGGTCTCCAGGATCGCGCCCTGGGCCAAAGGCAGGCGCCAAACCGCTGCGCCACCCAGGGATCCCATGAAACTATTTTTAAAATTTATTGTAAACCAGCCATAATTTTAAAAAGGAAAAGATTAAACTATGTTTGGAAAACACTAAGCATCATTTAAATTGTATTTGAAAACCTGAAAGAGTGTGATTTCAACCAGCCCTACCCCACCGCCCCACCCAGTTTCTTTTTTCCCTAATGTTTAAAGTAATATTGCTTGGTGCCATTGTGCATAAACGCAAATCCAGCCTGAACACTGAAACTGAAACTGAGTGTCAGTAATTGGTTATAAAGTGGTTATCTTCATGATACATGACATACACACACACACACACACACACACATTTTAACCAATCAAAACCAAAAACTATTACATTGCATAGAAAATCCATAGACCTCCAAGAATGTCTGAGGTTTCCTAAGACATATGAACCCTAATTTGAAAAAACACTGTTAGATAAGCATGTGAATTTAAAATATTTTATTTATTTACTTACTTATGAGAGACACCAGAGAGGCAGAGACATAGGCAGAGAGAGAAGCAGTTTCCCTGAAGGGAGCTCAATGCAGGACTTGATCCAGGACCCTGGGATCACTACCTGCGCCAAAGGCTGATGTTCAACCATTAAACCACCCAGGCGCCCCATAAGAATATGAATTTATTACTAAATAAATTACCAAAGCTCTCCTACCTTCAAGTAGTTCCTTGGGGTATGATAAAAAATGTATGTATATTTGGTGTTCAATTGAGTCCTACCCAGAAAGAAAAAGGTTTCTTTTAAATTAAACTGGGGTTTAATTCATTTGAAATTTTAAATGTTTAGCTTTTATCACTAGAAGGGAAAAAAATGTGAAGAAGCTTCATGTATTGCATTATCTGGAACTATTAGAAAATACTTTTCTGATTCTATCCATATATTTTCCATGTAGTGGTTGTTAACATAGTGGATATTTTCCACTATAGGGTGCTATGCCTGATAATATTCCAACTGGTGTGCGTGGGGAGAGGTGGGACGTCTACCTTGGTAGTAAGTTGTACTTCAGGAAAGACAGAATAAAGAATGCAGGATTTTTTTTATCCTCACAAAAGATGCCGAAATGTAGATTAAAAAAGCTTGCCCTCTTTCAGAGAAGTCAGGAAAAGGTTTTAAAAAATGTCTTGCAAAGCTGGACTGGTCTAGGACTAAGGTGAGGTCCTAGAACTAAAGGTTCAGCATTTGGTTCAGGACTCTGGGACAATTCTCACAGTATTGCAAGTTTATCCAAAGCCAAGACTTTTACAAAAAGAGTTGAACATACTCTAGGAATGAGTTGTAGAGTACAACAGGGTTGTTTGTTCTGTGGCTTTATCTTCCATAGACTTCTGTTTCTTAGGTTAGATTAAATGACAGCATGGGGCTTACTTGTTTGAAACAAAGTACAAGCTCTTCATGGTCTAAGGCATAACAAATAAAAATGCAGTTGATCCAAAACACTCTGCCCAGCATAAATATTGCTGTAATGTGTAGTTTTTTTAATGTAAAAGTCAGTTTTTTAAATGATTTGTTTTTTAATATTAATGTAACAATGATCAATAGGATGGGTGTGTTTATAAAGACACAGACATATGTATAACATTTAATCTACCAGTGATCAAATTAACAACTCTTGTAATAACATAGGCAATACCTACAGGCGACTGAATTCCATCCTGTTTTTAATCATTTGTTTGGTTCTATAACTAACGTAGTTTATTACCTTAGTTTTCTTTTAAGTCTTCAAGAAATAATGACAAACACTTCTGAAGTTTTCTGGCTTTCTCAATAGATTCCAGAGGGTTTGATTACATCCTTGACCTGAAGGACTATCTGAATTGCAGTAGGAAGGATTTTTCTTACTGAATACTGGGGGCAACTCAAATCTGTAAATATGTCCTTGTTGGTATCAGTTTAATTGAAAGCTACTTTCGTTTATTGTCAATTTGAGTGTGACTAGGAAGAAGAGAACTCATTTTCTCACAAAGATTTTAGGTCCCCTCTAGACGCTGTGCCTCTTTCCCAGTGGGAGACTGTAGTTCTACTACCAGCAACGTGGAAAGGAATGAAATCCTGACTAAATGTCTAGCGCCACCTATTGGTAGTCAAGTATACATTGATTCCTAGTGACCCATTCATACCAAAGTGGAAGTAGATGTGATTTTGATGATTTTTAAAGATTTATATGTCCACATGTGTACTTCATGAGGGCTGTTGTATTAAAATATTTATGATTATGATAATAGTAATTGAGTTTTTTTAAGTTATGCTGTGTATTATTCAGTTTCACAATTCCCTTAAAGCAGCACATGCAGTGACAGTTAACTTTTCAATAGTAAAAGGAAAAAGTTAGAAAGATCTAGAGTACAAGAAAGAAACAATAATGTGACATCTTCATATTTTGTTTTTTATACCTGTCTTGAAATGCTATCGTCACCCACAACACAAAATGCCCTGATGATTATGCACTATGTCTTTTGAAACAGCCTTTGGATATTTTTTCCCCCTGACGCTTAAGAGTTTAAAATGATAAAGTTATTTGAATATAATTGCTTATCTGTGCCAAGAATAAATGGGCCACAAATGGTGCCGAGACAACTGGATTTCCACATGAAAAGAATAAAGTTGGACTCTACTTCACACCATAGACAGCAATAATTAACTAAAAAATGGATCAAGGGATCCCTGGGTGGCGCAGCGGTTTGGCGCCTGCCTTTGGCCCAGGGCGCGATCCTGGAGACCCGGGATCGAATCCCACGTCGGGCTCCCGGTGCATGGAGCCTGCTTCTCCCTCTGCCTGTGTCTCTGCGCCTCTCTCTCTCTCTCTGTGTGACTATCATAAATAAATAAAAATTTAAAAAAAAATTTTTAAAAATGGATCAAATGCCTAAACAAAATGTGGCACATCCATAGAATACAATATTATCCAGCCTTAAAAAGGAAGGAAATTCTGACACATGCTACAACATGGATAGACCTTGAGAGCATTATGCTAAGCAAAATAAGCTTTGCTTAGGAGGTAGCCAAATTCATAGAACAGAAAATAGAATGATGGTTGCCAGGAGCTGAGGGGAAGGAGACTGGCATGTTTAATTGCTTAGAGTTTTAGTTTGGCAAGATGAAGAGTTCCGGATATTAGTTGCACAACAATGTGGAGGTGCTTAATACCACCAAACCACTTAAAAAATGGTTAAGATGGTAAATTTTGCTATGTGTATTTTACCACAATAAAAAATAAATAAAATTCTAAAAAATGGATCAAACATAAATGTAAGAGCTAACACCATAAAATCCATAAAAGAGACATAGGCATAAATCTTTATGATCTTGGGTTAGGCAACAATTTCTTATTTGTGACCTCAAAAGCACAAGCAACCAATGAAAAAAAAATACACAGCACAGACATCACAATTCACAACTTTTGTGCTTCCAAAAACTCCACTAAGAGAGTGAAAAGACTCGACAAGGGACTCGGGAGAGAACATTTGCAAATCATATATCTGATAAAGGACTTGGTAGCTAGACTATAAAAGAATTCTTGTGACTCCTTTATAATAAAAGACAACCTAACTTCAAAATGGGCTTAAGAGTCTGAACAGACATTTCTCCAAGGAAGATACACAAATCACCAGTAAGCACAGGAAAAGATCCTCAGTATCATTAGTCATGAGAGAAATGTAAAACCCAAACCATAATGAGATACTGGTTCATACCCACTAAGATGGCCCCTGATCAAAAAAAAAAAAAAGAGTGCTAATAACAGGTATTGGTGAAGATGTGGAAGGATTGTGACTCTCATATATTGCAGGTAAGATTTAAAATGGTGCAGCCACTTTGGAAAAACAGTTTGGCAATTCCTCAAATGGTCAAACATAAAGTTACTATACGGGCTAGCCCATTCGAGTAGAACTGATGAGAACTGAAAATGCGAGTCTGCAAAAACTTGCTTACAAATGTTCACAGCAGTATTATTCCTAATTGCCCCAAAGCAGAAACAACCCGCGTGTCTATCAACTGATGGGTGGGTAAATAAAACGTAGCATACATAATATTAACCAACCAGAGAAATAAATGAACTACGATACATGCTGTAACACGGCTGGACCTTGAAAACAACCTGCTAATATGCAAGAGAAACCAGCCACAAAGAGCCACAGAGTATAGGATTCCGTTTATATGGCATATCCAAAATGGGTAAGACCAGAGACAGAAAAGTAGGTTAATGATCTCCTAGAGCTATGGAGGTCTTCAGGGAAATGAAGGGAGGCTGGTAGAAGTTTCTTTTCAGGGGATGAAAACATTTTAAAGTTGATTGTGGTTATGGTTGCAGATGTCTGAATATACTAAAAGCCATTGAATTGTACACGTTAAAAAGTATGTAAGGAGTTGTATGATATGTGAAACATATTTCAAAAACAGCTGTTGTCAAAAAAAAAAAAGGGGGGGGAGTGGGACCCAGTCTGTAGTAGATTTGCCATTCTTAAGCTGTGCGATTGACTAAAATGAAAGTTTAGAATGAGTAAAGCTCGGATGAGAAAAGCTGAATACCCTTAACGGTATGAAGGTGTAGAAAATGATTAGTTCATATTTAGTAAATGTGAGGTTATTACATTGCTTTGTAGCGTGAATGTTTATTTTGTTACAGTAATTTCCACTAAAATGGAAAATAGAGACATTGTTCTTATATCCTTTATCTTCATTCATTCTTTACAGCAGGTAATAAGAACGAGTGGCTTAAATCTAGAAATTGTCCCCCAGCTATGACCACTGCCCCTCTTCCTGGGATTGTCTTTTATATATGTTAATTTCCTAGATGCACAAGCCATTATTTTCATTCAGAATGTTAAAGTTACCCCTAGGTAAACTCATTTAAAAAGTCTTGATTTTCACAGCCGTTTCTCCATTCGAAGCTTAAAGAATCCATAAGGCAAGGCTTCACCAAGCCAGTCTTAAGAACCAGCTAGGTGAGCATTTCCTCAGATGCTAGGCTAAAAATGCAGATTCTTGGAAGTTACCTCAAACCTACCGTACCTCCAGGTGATTTTTCATGCATACGAGAGAATGTGTAGGTTAGAAATATTTTACTTCTCTACTTCATCAGAGAGGTAGGGGTTTTGAAATCTCATTGGCATATGGAGAATTACAGAATCCTAGAATGTAAAAAGTGAGAGGCACTCAAGAGTCATCTTGTGTAACCCTCCCATTTATGGAAGAAGAAACGAGATGATTAGCCCAAAGCCATCTAGCTAGTTAGGGGAAGAGCAGCGACAAGATGGAGCTCGAGTGTTCAGATGCCCAGAGCAGTGTCCTGGCTCAGTTGGGGCAGAACTGGGTTAACTGGGCACCTTGGGTGCGCACAACACATCCATCCAATGATTAGGTTGAATCTTGAATCTCAGTTCTACATCTAAGTGCGGTAATCCAGAGAAGAGAGGCATGAAACAGCATGAGAAAGGGGTCACCGTCTCCTTCTCTCCTTTTCCTTCCTTCTTCTGGTCCTGGAAACTGGCCAGCACAATTATTTATGGCTCTTAGTTCACAATCACACCTTAATAATAAACAGGAGCAGTTTTCCTTTGTTTTCACATTTCAACAGCACGGTAGTTACAATCTGGCTCCCATCCGAAAGCTCTCTCCAGGTCTAAAGTGTGGGCCGAATATATACATGATTAACCAGCACAATACGTGCAGCACAGAAACCAGGTGAGAGATTTATTGATTCTGGCTGAAACAAACTGAAAAGTAACCTTGAACACTTTGTGAAGTCCATAATGAGTTCCACAAATCAACTCGAGCCAGTTTAGCGTGTCCATTTAGTTGAGGCAAAGATCCTGTGTTTGATCTAACTTAATAAAGTAATTCCAGTGTAAAAAGTAGGTCAAAATGATGATATTCTAAAATTGCAATTTTTTTCCTGAGAGAAATGCATGTTTCAAATAGAATGAACGATTTTGGTAAAAGATGACATTTTGTTAGATATTTTGGGTGTACCTTCTACTAATGAAGACTTTGTGATCCATTTGTAGAATGAATAAGAGTCCCCAAGTAAAGTTGATTACAAGTAAAACTCAATGACTTGGCCTTTCTAGAAAATTCCTCTACCTTTAATGAGTCAGAATTCAAATTGGGACTGTAAACTAGAACACAGAATTATTGAGTGTAGTTGATATTACAGAACAGAATTTTGTTCTACTGATGTTCACCCCATTTGAGTTAAATATATTATCTGACAATATTAAGAGGTTATGTCTTTTGGAATTAACTATAAGGTTTAAAAAATCTGAGCAATCAGAACAGTATGGAGAATAATAATTAAACCCTCCTGTACCAGTTAACTATGTGGAATCAGAAGTGGAGAGACTTATTCACATATGAATAATTAGGGTGGTGGAGATACAATTTCAAACTCAAATTTTTCATTGTTGATATTTTTGTTGGTTTGTTCATTTTACCTGGGAATCATAAAATGAATATATCTTTGCTTGGATCTTAAATTTTATTAATGATGTTTTTCAGTTTAGGTTAGGAATTATCTGGTTGTATAGCAGTTGAGAACTCCATTTTTATGGGAAGATCACAAGTTGGTTAAACTGGGTACAAGTGAAGCACCCATTTAGCTATCAGAAAGTCTGATTCTTTTTTAAAGCTGCAACGTAGCTTTTTTCCTGGTCCAAAATAAAAATGACTAAGTTCCCCCAAACTGTGGGATGATA